>NC_051178.1:48910697-49276362 GCF_013339695.2 Rhipicephalus sanguineus | reverse complement strand
GGCTAAGGACCCTGTGGTTCTTTTTTCACTATCGCACCCGCGTTTTAGAGCAAGCATACATAATTTTGATGCCAGTTATCATACGTCTGCGCTGTTAGCGCAGGGCTACGGGTTTGGTTACGTCACAACTGATTTGCGAGCGAACGCTGGCGCCAGCAAGGACAGCCGGGTAACCATCGCAGTCGTCCGTTGCATCTGAACCGCAGCCCGCCACCAAAGATGGCTGCCCCGTGCAAGCCATGCAAATTCTGGTCCGTGCTCACGGCAACGGGGGCGAACGTGTAACACCTTTTTAACCAAGCAACTTGACGCAAGAAATGCGCTCAGGAGAAGGCCTCACTAATAATCCGGGACGTGCGGTAAGAGATGTGGCATTCCACTATGCGGGCAAGGCGCAGCAGATGTCGGCCTCGATGGGCCAGGCGCGCAGTCTGCCTGTTGCTACGATCAAGCGCGTCTTCGGTGCGGCCACGCGCGAAGCGGCAGCTCTGTGTTTATTCAGCGACCTGCTGCTAGCCTTTTGCCGGACGCGAGCGAGACTTGCCCCTCTCTCTTCGAGGCAACGGCCGCATTGCTGCCGAGGCGTGAGACGGGAGAGAAAGCAGCTGGGCTCCTCTCTTGCAGACCACCGGGCAACAATGGCAAGTTCAAGGACTCCCCCCCCCCCTCTATTCTTCGGTCGGCGTGCCGCTTCTTCTTGCACGCATGGTATACCTGCAGCAGAGAGTACGAGGAGCCCGGTTTTTCGTCTATAAGGAGGCAGAGGAGGAGATGTAAGAGGTTGCGTATCTTTCAGAATATACCGGCACTTGATGCACAATTGGGCTATGAGGTATATAGTTCTTGTTTCCTTGGAAATATGTAATATGGTGAAGTAACAGTGAGAGATCGGAAGACGACCGAATGGATCAGGGAGCAGACAGAGGTAGCGGATATTCTAGTTGACATTAAGCGAAAGCAACGACTTGGGACGGCCACGTATGCGTAGGACAGACGACCGGTGGTGAGTGAGAGCAAAGAATGGTACCAAGGGATGGGAAACGCAGTCGAGGAAGGCAGCGATGGAGTGACGAAGTAAAGAGGGTCGCGGGGATAAAATAGATCAACTCGCACAAAATAGAGTGAAGGAAGGGCCTGAAGTGGACTAAAACAGGCTGAGAATGACGATGAAATACTCACCCTCTGCCCCTGTTCTTTACTCCTTTGCTCCCACCCCGACTGCTGTCCTGCGCTTATGGTTGCAGACAGTTCTAGTGCTGTCAGCGGTAAAGTTTCCTTTTCCGTCCCCGCTTTTTGAATGTATATAGTCTCCCATGTAAACAACCTTTACAGCTACCAAATTTGGCTAAAAATATTTTTAATGATATTCCTGAGGATGTAGTCTATGGATACTGCGGAAAAGGAGGTAATTGTGAAGAGTAGACCTTGGTCTTTTTATTTACCTTCATTTTTTAGACCTTAGTATGTAATTTAGAATGTCAGATGTTTAAGTCGTAGTTAGTCGTCGCTTTCACTCCGTTATTTAAGTTTACATTCTGCCTAAATGATTCAATCGCATCATGTACGCACACGTAACACTTTCCCGTCACGTCACACGTAATTTCAAATACTTAATGTCAGCGGACTATATTTCAGATATTACGGTAGTTCTAACGGACAGACTCCGCATTCCTGTAGCGCGGTATATTCCTCGGCTCAAATGGGAGAGAGTTCAGCGCGGGAGAGATGATAGCCCTGGCATTTCAGAAGGGCTTGCTCAAGGGGCTCGGAGCCTTTCTTTTCAGTCTGATGATGCAATCGGAAGAACGTTTGCCGAAACAGGAAGTGGCATGGAATCTGCTCTCGTTCGCGTCTCGGTGCCCTCATATCTTTAAGTAAAGGCATCGTCAAGTTGTGCGATGATTTTGTGAGTAGTATGTATCGTAAGGGATGAAGGAAGATTGCTATTGTTAAAAGAAATGAGAAGCAATGTCAGCAGACTCTAGGCGGTCATCCGGCTCTGCACTTATTTTGCCGCGGCAGCGGCAGTCTCTTATAGTAGGAAGCTAGCATTCTCTTATGAAACGCCTTTAAAATTAAGCCTTTGGTGTCTTTTATAAACCAATATACTTTGCAAGTTAAGTCTTTATGAGCCGTGGCTGTGGCAGCAGATCGGGACCCGTCGCCCTTTCGTATTGTGGTAACTTCGAAGCTGAGAGTTTATACCAACGGCGAGCTAGAATGTTCCAAGTTATGAAGAAAATGTTGAAGTCCCTCAACCTTTATCTTTCCTAAACTGGTCTGTATCACTCCTATTAGAGAAACCAATAGCGTATGGAAACATTGTGATACTTACAGCGCGATCCTGCGTACCAGCATGGTGGTGGACGTTACGTAGCGTTGGGATCATTGAATGGCGGAACCCACAGTGTAAAAGCAGACACACTCAATCACCTTCATGTTTGCGCTCACCAATACTGTTATCAAATAAGTTAGCACACATATTAGATACAAAAAATTCACATAGCACGCATATTCCGAACACAAATATTAAAAATTAATGCATTTTTCACATGATACATTCACAGAAGCCACAGAAATTTATTTCTTGTTTTCTTCCTTGTCGTTGTCTTTTTATTTATATAAAATAGCGGCGAACTTGTTTTTTTATGCGCGGGAACGTTTTTCTTGCCTTGCCGTACCCGTCTTCCTTAGACGTTTTTGATTTCCCGAACTGTAACAACAATTACCCCTCAAAGTACACATCGGGTAGTTATCTCTCCGAGAAAATTCTTCTCACGTTTGAAGGTAGCAATCAATTTTTGCGGACAACCTCATTTTCAATAGGGCCCCAAGCATAGCCTGCAGCATCCACAAGTGATTCTGAGCTTTCTTTTTATTCATTTTTTTTTTGTCTCCTTCCTAATATAAACACATATTTAAGCACAACAATGCACGTACTTTTCTCATTTCTTCGACCAGTTGGCGTCACTTCCCCAAAGGGGAAGAAAAAAAGAAAAATGAAGTCAGGGAAAAACTCGAGACGCTTGCATTTCTCTATGTGTGTGGGGGTGCATGTGCGTCTGCTTTTAGATCTTCATTATCTAAATCACACTTTGGCACTGTAAGAGGATCGAGACGCATTTGTCTCGTTAATGATGTAATGTGTTTCGTTTATTCGCTCGCCCTTGGGTCATTGTTGGACGAGCTTACCGAATGGCTGGCTAACCTGAAATGTTAATGTTAATGGTTAGGGATAATAAAAAATGGGAAGATCCCACTCACTCTGCGAGTGAATGTCATGCGAAGCAGTAGGCGATTAGTGGCCTATACCAATTTTTTATTCCTTTGAGTCAAGCGTTGCTAGTTAGACCGACTGCTTTGTGGATATTGAGTAGTTGTGGGTATATCGCGGGCAGGCCCGTAGCGAAGAATTTTTTTCGGGCCGGAGGGGCACTTGCTGAAAGCATTGCTAGTCCCGCCCCCCCCCCCCCCCCCCCTCTCTTTTTCTGGCTGCAAAAAATGATCGTGGGTTTACCAGGAGCGTCGACTACACTACGACGCCAAAGGGTATTCTACGGTCCGACGAGACGTCGGTACTCACCTTAGAGCACAGATGTCCGTTTTGTCGAAATGAACTGCATGCTGCGGTGAGATGATATCACGTCATAAGAAGCCGTTTTCGCCGTATTCCTCCGGGTTGAGCAATGGTTGACCATAGCTTGGCGAGTCATAGGAGTTCATATGTAATGTTTTTTACAACGTTACAAACGTCGATAGCGAACACTGCCACCACAGTGGACGTTGCCACGATAGGACGCCCTGATAGGGTCATTTTCGTAAGCAGTTTCAAGCGCTGGCGTAGCTCTGTGCATGCATACTTGGCTGCCACGCACAATGCCTGGGTTCGATTGCGGCTCTAACCGTGATTTTCAATCTTTCCGTCCCTCTAATGCCCACAACGCTGCTGACACCTGCCCCACATTTTCCGCGACACAAGCTGCATACGCGATTGCGTAAAGATTTTTGAAAGTCTGTTATCGCCGTTCCTGGGCTGATAGAAACTGGAATCACCTACGGCTCATACGCGTATTCCATGGCCATGGCATTCTGGTACGTGCCACACGTGACTGAAGGAAATGGTTTCATGACGTACGCGACAAGTATCTCATGCTATTCATTGACTAATGCCCTCTGAGGCAAATTTTGGTATGTGTCAAGTTAAGGAACGCACTACGCTGCTGGCCTTCGTCTTTGACTAATGCCCTCTGAGGCAAGTTTTTGGTATGTGTCAAGTTAAGGAGACGCACTACGCTGCCTTGGGCGATGTCAGTACAACTTGTATACGGCTGTATTTGCACAGAACGAATGACTTCGATGTCTGTTAGCGCGGTGGTTGAGCGGTTACACTTTACTTGTTCGTTGTGAAAGAGCCTAATGGAAATAACGACAGTGTTTATAATTATCGTATAATCATAAAGCGTTCTTACTTCACTCTTTGTCCGCCTCGGTTACAGTGGCTGCGGTGCTCGGCTGCGGACCCAGAAGTCGCAGGTTTGATCCCTCCCGCGGCGGTCGCATTTCGATAGCGCCTAAATGCTGGAGGCCCTTATGTTGTGCGATGTCATGTACGTTAAAGAACACCGGATAATAATAATATAATAATAATAATAATAATAATAATAATAATAATAATATTATTATTATTATTAATAATATAATAATAAATTTATTTATTAAATATTATTATTATTATTATTATTATTATTATTATTATTATTATTATTATTATTATTATTATTATTATTATTATATAAATATCAGACAACAGCCCAGGCAGTTAGCTCATCCAGTGCTTTGTCGCTGGATGAAAATCTTATCAGCGAATGCATTAAGCGCTTAAAACCATCCTTATCATGTGGCCCAGATGGCATCCCCTCCGCCATACTAAAAGCATATGGTACTATATTTGTCCCAGTACTGACTACGATATTTAATAACTGCCTGGACACTTCCACATTTCCTAGCATGTGGAAAACTGCTCGTGTTTCCCAGTATTTAAGTCGGGCTCTAAGACAGATGTTTCTAATTATCGCCCGATTTCTCTACTATGTGCCACATCAAAGATCTTCGAACTGGCTCTTCACAAAATATTGTCTTTTAGTGTGAAAACTCACTGATTCCAATCAACATGGCTTTCTTGCTGGCCGCTCAACTACCACAAATCTTGCTAGTTTCATGACGCAGATCTCCACACCTATTTCTCAGAGAGGACAGGTTTGACGTAATCTACTGTGACCTGAGCAAGGCTTTTGACGTAGTCAGCCACACACTGATTATGGTTAAACTTGCGAACATTGACGTTGACTTGTCGATTGTGAATCTCTTGCACAGCTATCTGCTCAATAGATCCTGTTATGTTGCCGTAAATGGCCAAACCTCTTCTTTGTATAAAGTGACTAGTGGGGTCCCTCAGGGTCGGTATTAGGCCCACTCCTATTTTTAATTTACGTTAATGATGTTTCTTTTGCCATTCGTAATTCTTCTTTCCTCTTGTATGCCGATGACATCAAGATATTTAAGGAATTCATTCATTTAACGACTGTCGCTTGTTGCAGTCAGATTTGTGTTCTTTTTCCGAATGTGCAACGGCAATAACCTTTCTCTAAATACCGCAAAGACAAAATTCATGTCTATCACTCGCAAAACATCTAGCGTGTCATTTCAATACTTTGTCAATTCTGTACCGTTATGCAAGGTTATGAAATCAGTGATCTTGGTGTTGTTGTTGACAGCGCGTTAAACTTTTCTTCTCACGTTAAGCGTGCTGCTATGCGGGGCCTTCGTTCTCTCGGATGTGTTTGTAGAATATCTCGAGAATTCAGGTCTCCCATGGCCCTACACAAATTGTACACGGCAATATGTCTTCCGCAACTTGAGTATGCGTCCGTGATATGGAATGGCATTGCTCAATCCAGCGGTAACACCATTGAACGAGTCCAGAAAAATTCCTCAGCATATATACCCATCGCTTTGCTAAAAATGACTCTGGATCTCGTTCAAATACTGCTGAGTCATTATCACTGCCATCACTTCACTGCCGACGAAATCGTTCTGATCTCTTATTTCTCTACAAGCTAGTCCACGGTTTCATATCCTGCCCTGTACTTCTCAACTGTGTTAATTTTCGAATTCCGCGTAAGTTACCCAGAGAGAACAGACCGTTTCATGTACCCGCCTGCTTCTTCCAACACTCTACCGTTCACAGAATACAAAGTCTTTATAATATTAATTTTCTTGATCTTGACGTTTTTCATAGTCCACAATCACTGTTTTTATCCGAGCTTTGCACTGTTTTCACATAGTATGGCACAGTGTACAAAGTCTTCCCTTCTCCGTCTTTCCGCATAGTTGTATATTGCAATCTAATTTTTTTCCCCTTCAATATTTCTCATATTGTCTTATTTTACTCCTCCCCTTGTGTTCATTTCTCTTTGTCTACGTGTTTTTGCTCTTTTTTTATTTTCTGAAGACTGTCTGTATTGTATTGTTGATTTTTTTTTGATTTTATTTTTTGCGTGCGCCTGCACAAAGACCTCACGGTTGTTCCTGGGCACGTTAATAAAATTGATTGATTGATTGATTATTATTATTATTATTATTATTATTATTATTATTATTATTATTATTATTATTATTATTTTATATTATTATTATTATTATTATTATTATTATTATTATTAACCAAGGTAATGAGTTTCACTCGAAAAACATCTAGTGTGCCATTTTTATATTCTGTCAATTCTGTGTCGTTGTGTAAGGTATGTGAGATCAATGATCTAGGTGTTCTTTTTGATAGCACCTTACACTTTTCTGCTCACGCTAAGCGTGCTGCTTTGCGGGGTCTTCGCACCCTAGGCTGTGTTTGCAGAATGTCTAGAGAATTCCGTTCTCCTGTGCCCTTCCGAAATTGTACACCGCGCTATGTCTTCCTCAACTAGAGTATGCATCTGTGATCTGGATGGCATTCCTAATTCCAGCAGCAACGCCATTGAGCGAGTCCAGAAAAAAATCCTAAGCATTTACAACCATCGTTTCGCTATAATGACTCTGGATCTCGTTCTAACGCTGCTGGATTATTATCATTGCCATCACTTTGCTGCCGACGAAATCGCGCTCATCTGTTATTTCTTTACAAGCTTGTGCATGGTATCATATCCTGCCCTGTACTGCTCAACTGTCTTAATTTCCGAATTCCACGTAAGCTGACCAGAGAGAATAGACCTTTCATGTAACCGCCTGCCTCTGTGAACACTCGACCATTGGCAGGATACAACGTCTTTACAATGCTTACTTTTTGGAGCTCGATGTTTTTCACAGCTCCCAGTCGCTGTTCTGCTCCGAGCTTTGCACTGTACTTACATAGCCTTGTACACTTTGATATTTTTTTTCTGCCTGCGCATAGTTGTATATGTGCAATTTTGCAACGTTTTTTATCCCTGATATTTTATTATGAATGTTTCCTTTGTTTTTTTGTTTTTTTTTTTCGTGCGCCAGTACAAAGACCTTACGGTTGTTCCTGGGCACATTAAATAATCGTTTGATTGATTATTATTATTATTATTATTATTATTATTGTTATTATTATTACTATTATTATTATTATTATTATTATTATTGTTATTATTATTATTATTATTATTATTATTATTATTATTATTATTATTATTATTATTATTATTATTATTATTATTATTATTATTATTATTATTAACTTCACGTTTTATTTCAAGCCTGATACCTAAACTAGTACATGCGATATGCTTTGACAAATATCACTTGCGATGGCGTAAGGAGTTCGCATGTATAGTTGTCAAAATAACTGTAGAACACCGTAAGGCTTGCAAAGTGACGCAGTGGCAAGAGCAAGTAAATTACCATCGGCATTCAGCCATTAAGAAGAGAACATCCGTCTCACTTGCTTGATTTATCCTTATTTACGCTAGCAGAAGTTTTAAAAAAGGAGCGTTGTTTTGACCTTACACATGTGATCTGCACAGATGTTCGGGAACCTGAGGTTGGGGGACACCGGTACGTATTCGTGAATCCAAGAGAGAGCAATCGGCAGGCCGTGGGGACTTATCATCTTCACATTATTCTTACAAACAAATCCTGCTTTGTGCGAGTGCCCTCAACTTCTTGCAGATATTCATAACGTCTGCGAGTGACTTTTGCATATTCAGTGAACTGAAGCAGAATCACTGCATGGAAGACAGTCGACATGCATAATGCGTGCTCTAATGTATAGAAATTTGATATCTGGTTGATTCAACCAGATCGGTACTGATTAGAAAGTACTTTTCATAGGGCATAGTAGACAAAAGCTGCAGGCTTGCAGTTTGACTATCCTTGCCACCCACTGGTACAAAGGCAGACAGCGGCGGTACACTATAAGCAGTTTAGGAGTCCTACGGGCAATTCTGTTTTCATAACTCAAGGTCATTCATCACAGTCACTCAAGTTGTGATGTAAAAGAACTTATTGTTGGGCTAGTTGGTAGTTCATATTGGCACGACATTTTTGCGCTCGATTATTTTATACCAAACAAATTGGCGAAGCTTGCACTAAATCGCGTAAGGCTTGAAGCAGCGAAACTGGACGATTCTGAAGTCTGGCAGCTTCTAGGTTGTTGCGAGGCTTTAGCTAGGTTAGCCACGACACGGATGTCCAACTACAGAACCGAGCATTCGCACCTCTCATAGAACGACCCTTTCTTTATCTCTGGTTTTCTCTCTCTCTTTCTTTCTCTTGACCTTTCTATTTTTTCTGTCTCTTCCGCTCTCTGCTTCTTTCTCTATCTTTCTCTGTTTCTCTCTCGTTATCTGTCTTTCTATCTTTCTCTATTCCCATTATTTCTCTAAATTTTTCTCTCTTTCTTTCTGTAGCTTTCTCTCTCTCTTAGTGAACCAGTGGTGAGTAGTGGGATGTGCCCACTTTCCGTGGCACATACCCTTTGATGATAGCCATTTCTTGGGCTAATTGTTGCTTTCTTGATTTTTAGTGGACCAGAGGTGAGCGTAGTGGGATTTGGCCAATTTCTGTGGCACATACCCGTTCATGATGATAATAGCTTTCTGATAGGCCGCACTGATTACGGCTAGCTTAAACAGCTTCAATCTTAAAAGATGTCATATTTACACCAAAAAGGAAGACATTCGACCCCATCTTTAAAACAGATTTTTCTTCAATTACACACGAACTGCCGTGCACTTCTTTGAATTTGTTTTATGCCTAAGTTAGCCAGTACTGCGGTAGCTGCAGTTGTTTGCATAATGGGACCATGGAGTTTACGCATGAACAGTATTTCTTGCTAAACGTGGGGAGGAATTTAGAGGTAATTTACTAATATATGGACATGGCAACAATTTTAGATCAATTTTCATCTAAATGTCACTAAAGGGTGGTATTCGTAGGATATTTCAATTTTTTAAATCCGAGATTTGGGGAATGATTCGGACGTTTTGCTTCTGCATTCTATGGTATACCTCTTATGCAGCGTATCGTGATTTTCGTGATATGATTAAGTTATGCATTGATTTCTTGGCACCAGTGCCCCAAGCAGAATGAAAGTAGCGCAGATGAGGAGTAATGAGAGCATTGTGTAACATAATTGTTTCTCGTTTTGTTATTATGCGCATACATTTTTGTTAGTGTTTTGACTGCCTTGCAAAATCTATTTCTGGTGTAGTCTGTATGAAGTTCTCAGGTCATATGCTCGTGAGAAACAACTTCCGATGCCTTGGCGAAAGGCGAAAATTCTATTTTATTAGGATATGAGGGTTGGGTATTTAGCATTGAACATGATCTTGGTTTGGCTCGGAGAAGAACAGGTTTTGTTTTAGAAGTGTCGATGCGTAAGGGGTTTTTTACCGGCCAGGTGTACAGTTTGCTTATTGTGTCTTATTTGCTGGTGCTGTGGTGCTATCAACATTCGCTCTAGAAAAAAATATGAAGTATTGTCATCTATATAAACAAAGTATTCTATAGCACTGTCTATAGTTGTAATCTATGAAAACTCTAATCTATAAAACTTGTAATCTATAAAACTGATCAAGAAAAACGGACGATGTATTCTACCCTACGGTATTCCATATCTAAGTTACAGTCTGAAACTCTACTGTGAAGGTGCTACAACCAGGTGTTCGTCAAAATCTTCTCAGATGGTAATGAATATATTCATTTATTGGCTGGTCGCTTTGCAGACACTGGCGATATCGAAATTGGCGTATAATTGTCCAAGTTATTTTTGTGTCCCTCCTTGCGTCTAATGGTTACCTTGGCGTCTTGATACGTTTAGGAATGTATCAGTACCTAAAGCAAGGTTATATACATGGGTTAAATCCGGACTGGTGAGGTCAATTGCAAAAAAAAAAAATGTAACAGTTTGGCAAGAAAGGCGAAGCTCTGATTTCGACAGTCGTGAAGAAGTTCCATTCTTTTATCGGTCCCATTTATTGCAGTACAGATGCACGTGCAAATAAACTCACGAACATGATGTCTGCGCGCACAGGGTAACACGAACATATCCCACGCGATGACTCCGAACAGTGACTTTCACGGCGCTGGTGGGATTAACAGAGCAAACAGAAGTGAGGAACGAATTGAGTTGTTTTTCACTCTTGCAGACATCGCGATGTACAATAGGCAGGCTGTAAGCGAAGAGAGATTCCAAGAAAACTCCAGCTCCGTCAACCCTTGGGAGCGCCGCAGATAACTTGTAAGAAAGGGCGCACGCGAGCTTCTTGCCGTTGGTACTAGAGGGAGAGCACCGTCCTTTCTGATCTCCCCAGCCCCACCAACTAATGGTCAGATGAATGTTGCTGCGTTTCCGCTTGACCACCCTTTCCTGTCATGTCTGACATAGCACACTGGACTTAACTGCTCTAGCGTGTTCACATTACCCGCACTTAAAACCTAAGTTGAAGTCACTGACAAATAATACTTCGAGCATTGTGTGTCGTTGAAGCCGACGTTTCGACAAGCGGATTTGTCTTCTTCAAGGCTTCAATATTGTTACGTGAGTGACGGTACCCCTGTTCAACGAGGCCGTAGACAAGAGAGATTTTAAAACAGCAGTTGCAACGCTGACCGGTTGATGATTGATGATGATGATGATCTTGTGATGATTGGCACCTACCCACTGAGGGGGATCGGCCAAAAGTCGGGCGGATCATATAGTCTGACATTTTTAAGTGCTAATAGACGTTACAGTGTCGATTAGAGTAAAGGGTTATTAGTTTTTTAAGGAATTCCAGTTTTAGATTAGACCATGTTACATAACCTCCCAAATGACCAAAATGATTATGTCATTATGACAATTTATGGCGCATGCTACTTACCGTCATGGTGAGTAGCATGAAGACCTTCGACTAGAGCAGCCAATCGTTTGCAACTTTTGGGGTTTCATAGTGTACCGCGGTAAGGGATATGGCACGCATGACATGTTTCCAGCTTGCGCCCCCGCCGCTGGCAGTATCCAAACCATAACCGCCGAGATTGGTTGCTGCTACTGAGAGGATACTGTCGCTGGATTACGAGAGTGGACACAGCCTGCAAAAACAGGTGCGTTACAATGCGCATGCGCCGAGAGTGTTCATGCGCGACTCTTTAAGTATCGGTCGTCCTTCGTTGAGAGGACGAGCTCCCACCGTCGGCCCGGCGCGCCCGTACCGCGTACCGTACCAGCGATTCCGGGACCGATACCGGCACCGTCCGCGAGATGACCAGCCCTGATTGCCCTGCCGGTGATCGCCGAGTTGGGAGAGGGCCGCGCAGTGCGAGAGGTGGGGAAGGGCATCGCGTGGGAGGACGCGCGAGGGCTTCACGTCGTGGGCGAGAGAAGGGCGTCAAGGGGGATTGCGGCAAGGAGGGCGCATGCGTCCGCGCAACGCCCGCGACGCTGGCAACGCCGCCGCGGCGCTGGCGGCCGGGTGGCGCCACCGTCCAGCGCGCAACCAGCGCGGCAGACGATCGTCGTCCACCGGCCCGATCAGTCCGGCAGCTGAGGGCCTCGTAGACGGCTGCGCTGCCCCGCGACTCTTTTCTGCTGCGTCGGCGAGACTTCGCTGTTGCATCGTCTCTGCGCTGCTCTTCCGCGGTCCTCCGGGCGTCAGTTTGAAGAGTTTCAGGCGTGCTGTGGCACCCGGGCGGACCCGGACGTTTTGTCTCGCTGTGTTGGAATTACCTCCTTCCCATCACGACTGGTGGCTTCTTGCGGGGACTGGTTTTCTACGGCAGTGTGAAGTTTCGACACTTATTGGGCCAGCTCATTGATCGCGGGACTTGCGGTATCGGCGGCGTAAGCCGAGGACGCGCCTGTAATCGGACGTCGCTGACGAGAGGTACCGAACGACTACCCGTGTCCTCGTAGAATAATTTGAACCGATAAATTTTCACTCTGCTCTCGCGAGAATAAATATCAAAAGGGAGATTTTCTCTCCTTTCGCCGTCAGCATTGCGACGGCTTTTATGGAAGTACATACCCGAGTTTGGATTTGTATAACAATCGTTCCTCTGCTGCGGACGGGACAGATCGTCGACAGAGCTCGCAAGAGGCAAGAAACGGCAGCACAAGCTTGTTAGATTATAATGCAGAAAAAAAAGGAGTATGCGTTCCCAAGCATACTTTAGCGACAGTCGCTCTCCATGTCGCCACCGCGCGTCTTGAGCGGCGGACTTGCCGCTGTATTGGTGCCGGAAAACCGCGATCGCCGCCGATCCAGGCGCCGCAAGTGTGAACCCGACCGGTGACGGCGTACAGGACCCACATCGGGTGCTGCCGCTTTCCCCGCGCTGTGCCCGGAACCGGCGCCTGTAATCGGCCGCACTTCTTCGGATCGGGAACTTCAGACCGGACTCATCGGACAGAGGGCTCTTCAGGTTTGTATATGCAAATTACCTGTGCCACATTCTCGCGCTGTGATTCAGAATTCTGAGGACGTTGCTTCGCTCGCCGACCGCGCTGAGACATATACTGCGCGTTTTATCAAATAAAATTAACCAAATTAGAAAACCAGATCATTACATAGTATGTGTATATACATGTACATTTCTATCGAGATACCGTGGCTGACTTTCAAATGCCTCCCAAGAATGTATGCCGTGTTAATGTGTAAAAGAGTGATCGTTAATCCAATTTTAAGAGACGATTGCTAAGTTGCATAATTATCTGCGCCAAGCGATCTTATAGGCCAAGAAGAGGCAAGGTCTTCAAATGCAAATGCGATGTCGTATACACGTTCGCAATTATCGTTTTCAGGCCAAAAAAACAAAATATTGGTCGTCGGCGTGAAATCTAGGAAATCGGTTTAGGTTAGATGTCGCCAATAGCGCTGTTTATTCCATCTCGTGGCGGAAAAAATTCGCCGCTCGTAACATTTGTTTGCGCTGAGCTAAATGGAGTGGTACATCCACTCAGTGTGCGCTTTACGAATAGCTTGCGATCAGTCCTTTCCTTGTCGGTATCGTTTGCCCTATTGTAGAGTCTGGGCATGTAATTTAATTCTTCTACTTATTGACTTTTCAAGAAGGTGGCATTCGACAGCTTTTTCCGATTATGCGAGGGATACGTAATTCGCGGCCATTTGCGTACCCCGCCTAGAAACGGACACGTTAAAGTAAAATAAACGCGAAAATCTTTTCGCGCCGCGGAATCAAGTTTTACACCCTCTCTTATCGCGGCACTACGGGCGTCATTAGTTTCGGAAAACGCAACGTATTAATGGGAAAAAAAAAAGTTTCAATAAGTTAGTGGCTTCGATGTAAAGCGGCTCTCGAACACACAGCTTCTTAGTGTTTTTTTTTTTCCTGCTTCACTCTCAAGAATACTACATAGCTTTCTAGGGCATGCGCAGATTAAAGCGTCTTGTTTTTTTTCGTAGTTCGTGCTTTGTTAAGATGGGGTGAATGTTTGTGGTACCGTAACGCATCCTCTTTTGCTGGCTGCGTGTGCTGTCGTATGTCTCGACTACAAGAAGTTGCACCTAGCTTATTTTCACAACTTGGCAGTCAATGTTCCGAGTTGTGTTTGCACTCACCGGAAACGAACGGTCAGGCTAACTAGTTGATGATGTTTACGGAAAGATGACGCGTTCCCAGTACAGTTCTCATTTCATCTTCTAGACTATACTATTTGATCGCCGCGGCCGCACAGGCAGTGCGATGTTTCAGAGTTAAATAGCGTGTCCAGATTGTAGTACAGCCTCAGCTTATTTACCTATTCATTTTGTTCTTCTTTTTTTTTAATTTTGCAAGTTAACATTCATTTGCGCAAAGCCGCACCACTGTCGAGAACGGAGGTGGTGCTTCGTGGCTGCCACCGAGTGGTTCAGATGATCAGAAATTATTTCACTTGTTACAAAAGCAACGTTACGTAATAGAGGAACGCGGGAGTGGACGCTGCAGCCGGCGAGAGCCAATCAGAAAAGCGAATGCAGCGCAGCGTTCATGAACGCTGCGCTTCCGTCGGCGTCAGAGCGTCGACCACTCTTGCGCCAGTCACCAGGGCGCGTGTCTCGTCGTTGCTTTCTCTCGCGAATGAATTGCACCTGACGTAAATTTAGGCCTCGCCATGTGTCTTGCAATTTTCATCACCTCTTGACATGGAAAACGTCCATGAAATTCTTTTTCGTTTTGTTATTACTGGGTTGCTGGCTTGTTCGAACTTCGGAGATTGGGGTCACGAGAACCTCAACTTCTCCATTCCTTATCGGAGCTCAGGACTGCGTCATACTTTATTACCGTAATGGGCCCGTCCTGATCGTTATTTGACAATAGCAATGTACAGTGCGGTCCACTATTAAAGGGAACACTCAAATGACCACCTTTCGTTTTGCTGGCCCTCTAACAGCAAATGTACAGGGAAACATTGTTCATACACTGCACAAGTCTGTCAAAAAGAGGCGGAACTGTCAACCACCAGTAGTTTTATGCAAATCTAAGCCACTATGTTTTTGCAAGAGAGCTAAATCCAAACATGCCCTGCACGCAAGTTTCCCTTTAACCGTGGACCCGTCTGTACAACGTAGTCGTTATGTAACACCCGCTGTCCGGTACAGACGAATACCTGGAAATGTAGATCTTCACTTCATATGCAAGTACACCGGCTCCATACTAGATACCTCGAAGTATTTCAGCGACTACAACGAAATTATCTCTTCCACGTTCAGTGTGTATTTACGGATACAATATTTTGCTCTTAAAGAGGGAAGACGAAAGAATTGGAGGGAGGGGAGGAATAATAAATGGGTAGAAGCGGAGCGCCGCCAGCGCTGGGCATGGCTGGCTACTCTTTCAATCAGTTACAGTGTACAGCGTACTGTACATTGATAATACATATAGGCTAAGTGGCGTGGTTTCTGTGCTGGGAAAAGGCTTAAAGCGACCAAAACATGATAAGAGACTGTAGCAGAAGGGGAGAAGAAAGAAAGAAAATAAAAGCTCCGCGTGCTGAGAATCTGGTTCATTCCAAGACACAATCTGTCTAAGTTCACACGTAGTCGAGAGTCGCAACAACGATGCCAACGAATCCTAAAAGGAGACTCGTTTAATCAACTTTCTCCATCGTTATACTAGCCGACATTTATCTGTCGTCGTAATGTCGCGGCATGATTTGCGCACGTTAGCATGTTTACGAGAGACTGCAGGTGTAACCGTAAATCTATTGTGACGAGTGAGGTTTTTTAAGCATCCATCTGTTGCTTCTTGCGAATTTGAGATGTTAATGAGGCGTGCGTGAATCTGTGTGCTGCTGGTGCCTGCACGAGACATTGTGGTTATCTTCAGGATTTTGTGAAAGCCTGGAGGCACCCTCTCCTCGCCACATTAGCTTTTGCCTACGGTCACTTTCGCTTGTCTGAAAGGTGGATTGTTCGGTATGCACGCTTCACATTTAAGTTTATACCGTGGAAAAGATAGGCTTCCTCCCGCGAATAATAATAGCGCGCCAGTGAAAGACATACGCGTCACTGCTCATTTGGTGCTCACTCGCACGACAGTTTGGATTGGAGCTGTGCACGGGCCGTATTTCCGAGCCCGAGCCCGGCCCGGGCCCGCTGACTTTGTCGAAGGCCCGCCCGAGCCCGACGGCAAAGGGCTGCGAGCCCGCCCGGCCCGGCCCGACGTACGAAAACACAATCCCGGGCCCGGCCCGGCCCGGCTTTTTTAAGGTTCGCTGCGAAAACAATCAGCGACGTACTAAGCAGATCAGCTGTACACCAACAAATAACGTAATAATTATGCACGTGCATATAAAAGATACTGCGAGACAACGGTAAACGTTTTACGTACAAACATGCAACAAATAATTTATTTGCATTGCATACCCGCGACAGCGCGGCCCTTTAA
Source organism: Rhipicephalus sanguineus (assembly GCF_013339695.2). Taxonomy (NCBI): domain Eukaryota; kingdom Metazoa; phylum Arthropoda; class Arachnida; order Ixodida; family Ixodidae; genus Rhipicephalus; species Rhipicephalus sanguineus. The sequence goes on along the minus strand of NC_051178.1, from coordinate 49,259,979 downwards.
TTTGCTATACAAGTAGACGGCCTCATGCCAGCAACAATGAAGTTCGCTCGCCAAAGCTGTCACGTGTATGGGGTATGCCCATGCAAGCGTCAGCTTGCACGAAGGCTATCTACGTCGGGTCGCTCGTCGTTGTCGCGTGCATTTTCACTCATATGGGATTTGGCCTTAAATCTAACGCGAACAGTGGCGTGGCGCCGTCACTAGTTTAGGTGGTGTTACTTCTCTGTTTGTCGGAGTGCAACAGAGGCAGTGCCTTACCTGCTCCCCTTTTGTTTAAAGTAGTGAATGGAAAGGAAAAGCGGTAAAGGGCGGTGGCGGAAAATGCGCTGTATGCGTGCTGGAAAACAATTCCTCCTCATTTTCAATATTCCGGGCTTGAGTCGGGCTTTGCGCCGGGCCCGAGCCCGGCCCGATAAAACTCCGAATGGCCCGAGTCCGGCCCGGGCCCGAAGTGAAAATACGTCGGCCCACCCGAGCCCGGCCCGCGGGCCGGGTCGGGCTCGGGCTTTCGGGCTACCCGGAGCCCGTGCACGCCTCTAGTTCGGATAGCGTGAATAAGGGGTGCGAAGGTGTGGTTAGAAACCGCTAGATGCCGCCTCAAGCGGTGGGTGGCACTTAACGAACGACTTGTTCCGATATTCTAGAAAGTTCTCAGCTCTCTCCTGCACTACGTTTCATTCATGTTTTCATATAGAAAGCCCGCTATGCGCATGTCCCAGACGTCATCTCTGAGCTGCCACTGCACTTTTTTTTTTAATCCGTGTTGAAAAAGAATAGAGTTCGTGTGATTTTGCTGTATGTTTCAGCTGTCTCTATCGATTCTGCTACCCCCTCTGCATTTTCTTTTGTCGCACGGAACACAACCCACGCAGAATATGTGTTATATGCAGTAATATCTCGTCTAGACCGTGCACTGTCTCGAAGTCGCCTTCGAAGCGTTGGTCGCCCAAGGAGAACTAGCCGATGCTCGGAGTAAATGTAGCCCACGGTGCGATCCCTGAGGCACAATCGGTGTGAACATAAAGACCGTACTTTGGAATGCAAGGACGCCGCAGTCCAGGCAAATCACTGGGGATAAACGCGACCCGCATGTGTAGTTCGTCAGGTTGCGTCACCGTTGGTTGCTCGAAGCGCCATTAATTTAAATGAGATTTGTGCGTTTTATTTAATGGTACTGAAATCTTATCTGGGGATTCGAGTAGTGTAGGTAACGAAAAAAAAAACTGCTTACATAGTTTGCATAGATGTAACCAATAGAGGCATAAATGGCACGATACTGTAAGAAAGAGAGAGATAGAGAACGCAGTTTTAGCAACACGAATTTCGAGATTGGCTTGCTGATTAGTTCACGTTCACGCTGAAAGGCAGGACAATAAAAGAGCGTGCTCAGTGTCTTGCCTTTCTACCGTCTTATCTTGTCTTCCTTTTTAGCGACGTTTTTCAGTGACTGTTTTTGAAACAGTATCCATATTGTGTCATAAGGGTATATGTTCAGAATGCCACGTATGATAGGCATTGCACGACAGAGGTAGCGGAAAGAGGGAGAGAGAGAAACCAAGAAGATTGGATGCAAGGAGGTAAAGAAGACGTACATCCTGTCCGTTACCCCAAACCGGGAAAGTGGTAATAGAGTCAGAGAACCGTTCATGTCTCAGCGGTGGTCACGTGGTAGCGCGTTAGTGCGGAAGGGGAGGTACAGGGTTCGATTCGCAGTCGCCACGCACCGGCCTTTCTAATGGAGAGAGGAAGGTATCCGGACCTCGCGCTCGGTGGTGTCGATACTCACCTTTTGAACCGTGGCCTCTCCTTGTATATTTCTCTCTCCTTCCTGCAGCCGTTCCACCACTACGCTGCGCAGTGCCCTCCTATAAGTTGCAAAAATAAGCATCTTTCCTAACTTTAAACCACTGTCACCATCTCGACGTTAACGGGGCGATTTGAAGATAATTTAGATTCCACAAGTCTTTCCGAGTCAGCGTATACAAATACGGGCGCCCGTTTGCTCGTTGTTTCGACCGAAGCCGTGCACAGAGATTCCCTCAATCAGAGTTGATTTTGGGCCGTAGATCTCTTCTCCATGGCAACCAACGGAAATGGAACGGCGAAACTGGTGACGTTCGGGCGAATGGTTTACCCGCCGGGAATCCGTCTAGCCGGGGTCGATCTCTTGGCTGCGACAACTGTGGAGACGTCATCTTTTTTCTCGCCGTTCGAGATATACCCTAGTAGACTTTGGAGGCTCCCGCACTAAGGAAAAAAATAAACAAGAACTGAAGTAGAAAACAGAGGGCTCCTTTCCGTGAGCGGACACAGTCCCGGAAAGCGACCATTAATCACTTCGGCCGGGCGCGTTAAAAATTGTTTCGCCGCGTGCCTTGGTCTGACACAGCGGAAAGCTAGCGGGACAAATGGATTCCGGAGAGGGCCAGTATGTTTGGAGACAGCCACCGGACCGAGTTTTGAGGTGCACGACGCCGGCGTTGCAGTGGCGAGTCGACTTGTTTGCACCGTTTGCGGGAGCGTTCCCGGTGTTCCGTTGCAGCTTGCTGCCAACGTCATTCCGCAGTTGTGGCCGCGTTACAAATCGTCTCGTTTTCTGTTTCTTTCCTTCCTCCTCTCTGCCACTCTGCTTGACATTTAGTATATCAGTGTGACGCTGCCTTCGCGGTTGTTTCTTTTTTACCTTTGGAAGGGTAAAAAAAAAGCAATTTCTATCTTGCCAGTTTTACTCAAACACTGTCGACGTGTAGTTTCCGTTTAAGGGACGTGAGACGTAAAACACAGTTTGTGAACAACTTCGAGGGCGATAATATCAGGTCCCTCCGTTGATTCTTGCTTGAGAGTATTGGCACGACGGCAGGTTTAAGTTTCGCAAACCGAGTTGCGACTACTGGGAGCTAATTCCACTCTCAAATGCTCGACATGTCCTCTGTAGTTCTCTCGCGGCCACAAGCTGCATGTGAACTCAGTCGAGTTTCTCCTTACGCGCATTTTCTCATTTGAACTTTTCTGCACCCTCCATCGTACGTTTCGTTATCGTTTGTCTATGGTAGCCAATACTGGTACCTATGTACTCTAAGTCGTCCAGCCTGTCTTTGTGTTCCAGGCAGGCTGTTACGAAAGAGAGAGAGAGGAATGAAGAAAAGCAAGGAGGTTATTCAGACGCTCGCACTTTTGCTACGCTACGCAGGGTATTAAGGGGTGGTAGTGAAGAAGAAGCGGGAGGAGGGGGGGGGATTGTTATATGAATAAAAAATACACGCAGCTACCCATAACGCCTCCAATCGATCCCTGCGGCCCGTCGATTACAAGAACCGTAGAAATTTTCATGTCGTTTCACAAGCTAAAACGTGCATTCCATTGCAGTGTCTGTGGTTAATGAGAGAGTTATTTGTAGAAGGCAGAGAGGTCGGTTTGAGTTGTAGTTTGCTTTGTGCATCATGTTTCGCACGCCATTGTAGATATGCGTCCAATTGATTCCCAGCTTTATCACTTAGCTTCTGCAAGCAGTCATGTGGAGCCTCAAACACGGCTGCTCTTCGTGCATATTCGATCAGCAACTGTTAACGTTCGTGGCTAAACAGCACCGTGACTGATGAAAGTTATGTCGCCCGCAATACTAGCAATCTAAGCGGGGGCGGTCGCCTCTGGCTGATGTGATCGTTCCCTGAAAGAATGACATCGGGATGTGTTTAGCATAACGCAAAAAGGGTGATGCGCGGGCTTTCCGAAGTATCGGCTTCACTTCGCCTCATCCTGCCTAATTCCTCTTCCCCAGTGCAGGGTAGGAAATCAGGTTCAAACTGGTTAACCACCCTGCTTTTCTGCTGAATCTTCTGCCTATTTCCTTCCTCGTTCTTTTTTTTTCTTTTTTTTTAAAATTGAATACATACGTATAGCTTACAGTTGTTAAACATAGAATACATGTAAGTCAGTGTTGCTACAAAGTAATCCGGAACCACTTCAGCCTCGTACGTGATTTGCCGCACCAGCGTGCTTACTTTTAATATGAAGGCGTTCATTGCGTCTGCCAGTGAAACGCCTTGCCTCGCGCTGCAGAGGGCCGACCAGAGGACACGTCGAGATGGGTGGCTCATTGGAAAGAACTCCTCGCGACTAACCGTTCCACTCGGCCGAAGCTGGTGGCTTCACTCATGTGTGTACTCGCTCTCATCATCGGCGCCTGCGCTGCTTGCCAAGCGAGTACTGCGCCATCCAATCCCGCGGGCCATCGACGACCCGTTTCTGTCTCATCAATCGTGGCGCGCTGGTGTGCTCTGCGTGTTTACACGCTGCCCAAGCGAGGGTAGCCGGGAGAGAAAAGAAGAAAAAGATAAATCGACTAGAAGCATCGATTCGGAATCGTATTAGACTCGGACGGATGCGCCGACGAGTGATGACAACGCCCGTGGCAGCGCGCGAGTCGCTCAAACGCGCCTCACTGAATACCTGTGTTTTTGCTCCTCCAGACATGTTCCGTTTGGTTTAGTTTGTTTATTTTGTGACACTCGCTTTGTTTTCTTCTGGCTGCTTAAACGATTCAAGGGAAAAACCCATCGCCGTCGCGTTCGTCTCTGCAGCATATGCTTTTCTCATCGTTTCTTTTTTTTTAATTTTATTTATCAAGCACCGCATTGCGCCTCGTTAATTTCGTCTGCGTCGCGGATCACGTAATTCGTCCTTGACCTGAACGCTCGTCGCAGCACTTTTACCAACATGATTCACACGCCTAGCTAGTTGTCGCCTTGGCGACGCTGGCTTCCGTGGCTCATTTCGAAGGTCTTGCGTGCATCTCGCACACGCGAACGAGACCATCCTCGTAATGTTGTATGAAGCCGAGGTCGGTCCGTTGTCGCTGAATATTATTCCATCATGTACCGCTAGAGAAGCGGCGTTGAATATTCTTCACAGCAACGAAATACTTAAATTCACCTTAATTCCCCAAAAAGCAGACAGCGTCGCGTCTCCTCGATGATACCTTTATACGGTACACTATGTCGAGGTCGGGCAGTCGAACGCTGATGTATATTCTCCTTGACTACGGGCAGCCTATCAGATTGCCACTTGATGGATCCAAAGGGTCGATTTCGGCGCATATTTTCCCGCGAATTAATTATGAAATCGTGGTGCCGAAATCACAGCGCTGCTGATATATGGATTTCGTTATATCATACGACTCACTGCTTTAGTTTGAAAAATCCAGTTGGCAGTGGTATACTGTAATCAGGCATATGTAGTGTCCAGATGCATTTTATCAAGACAATCACGCTGATCGCGCGAATCAGGGGCTGCGCTCTTCAAAAAAATGTCCTTGCGAATGAACTACGCGAACGAATAGCTTCTGAAAACGGTTCTTTTTTGCAACGAGGGGGAGAAAAGAGCAACGAGCACTCTAAGAGGAAAAAAATAGAGTGTGTGTTACTGTTTTCGGCTAGTTCTTTATTTGCCACGCGTATGCCTTTCTTTAAAGAGAAACCTTAAGTATTTTCTGGGTCCCACGACTCTCCAAAGAGAGTTTACGTGTCTCTTTAAAGAGAGTAATGTACGTGGCAAGTCAGGATTCGTCCAGAAGAGTCAAAGGAATCATTTTTTTTTTCTGAAATGCTCCGACAACAGCGATCAGACAACGCTTGGTTTGCTAAGCTTTACAGCGAGGCAAGGGAGTTACAGGATGGTAAAAATTCAGGAGAAACACTCGGGCTGTCCCTTCATCAGCTTTATTACGGCGGCTTTGAGGCTCGGTGAACTCGGCGCTATTATTTTTACGTTCTTCTGGCGCTTTGCGAGGCGACCATTATGTTTTCAGCGAGCTTGCGCTCATGTGCGAGCACGCATTGTTCTGCGTTATAGAAAGCGAAAATGAAACGTGCTGGTAGCTGGGAGTGAAGAGAGCGGCCACTTTTTACTGCTCGTGGCAGGTGTAACCCTAGCATCGGCGTCGCTTAATTTTCGCTAATGTTCTCGTTCGATGCTAACAAAGCGCGAGTGTACGTGGATGCGCAGCTGAAACAGAACAGCAAATCTCTTGACCCCCTCGTCCGTGCACCATCGCTTCTCTCAAGTGCCCAGATGGCGTAGGACGTTTTTGTGAGCGCTGTAATGGGTGTTACGCTTAGGAGTGTTTATGAAAATGCGCTTTCCTGTTTAGGATAAATTATGGGAAAGAGCGAGATTGTGAAATTGATTTTTATCACAATGAGACGCGACCTCTCGTTTGGTAAAATAAACGCGAAGATCTTCTTCCGCGGTGAAGAAGCTAGGGAATTTCGAAATATGAAACACTTCGAAATATGAAATATGAAATATGAAACACGAACGATGAAACACTCGTAAAACAGTAAATAAGACAATGCGTGTGCCCGAACTTTCAAGGCTCCTGAAGTGCTGGTACCTACATAATTTTCATCGGGCGTACCGTAACGGGCCCTCTTAAAAGCAAATCTTCTTTTAACTTTTGACACAACATTTTCTCATATGTACCGCGTTTTTTTTTTTGTCTTTTTACGCTGCAATTGTCCCGGGCTCGCAAGGCGAAATGAAATATTTAACATCAGTCGTGACTGCATACATTTTAGGCTGAAAGTTGTTCGAGGTGGTTGGGCGTTATATATTATAAGATTTTTCTGGTACGTTGGCTCATTCCTTTCATTCATTATTCTCTTTCTGTTAATTCTTTTTCCAGCTTTGCCCGTCCGTCGTTTTTCTGTCCACTTACTTCTTTCCTTGGCTTTTTTCTTTTTCGCTGGAAGTTCTTGTAGTGGCGCAGCATACGACCGGGCATCCTTATCGGTTGCGTTTATGGGGTTTACAAAAAAAAATAATAATAATGAAGAAGGAGGAGTAGGAGGAAAGGTGAGTCGAAGTCAAGAACGCGTAGCGCATCTTGGATGATTACTTGGGGCAATACGCAGTCAGAAAATGCGCCAACGTTGCTGTCGTGTTTATCGCATAGCACAATGCATCAGCTTGCGTGTTCCCAGCGCCCGCTTGTGACTCAAAAAGTCGCGGCAGTCATATATGCTCTGAGTAATGTCATGACGATCACTGAGCACTGCAGATAGTGTGCATAACCGTTGAGGTACGCATACTTCCCAAAGTGCGCGATTGCATTGTTAAATATGGGCGTTTATGAAAAGGGAACCTACAGAGAAAACCTGTGCACAAGTCTTACAGTTGTGGAAATTCCGAGTGGCATCATAACGTGCATAGTCGCTTGATTTTCCTCAAGCAGGTTGCATTATAAGTTATCAGGCTCTGGTGCGGGCGGGGGGGGGGGGGGGGGGGGGGGGGGGGAGGAAACTCGGTACGAATGTTCATGTAATAAAATGCGACGAAGAAGATCGGCACGCTCCGAAGCCTCATCACCATCGTGTAGCTCGTACCCAGTTCGTAGTTAACAAGCCACTCTGCTACGTCATGGTCTTCTGTACCGCTTAAAAAGGGTGGGTCGCGTTGACAAAACGGGCCAGGGCAGACCACGTTAGTCACCGGAGTACCGGGTTGTGTAGTGGTGGGCCCTCTTCTGGCGTAATGGAGGCGGGCTGGAGCGTCCAGTTGCGAGATGACATGACAAGAACTTTATTTCAGTCCTGAGGAACTCAGATCTAGAGAGCCGGAGGCTCCCCCAAGGTAAAGTAGGTGGCTCCGCCCACTATGCGAAGATACAGGTTTTCTTCTGTACGCAGCACCTCCACCACTTGTTTAGGGGGTTTATTCGGGTCGGACAGCAGCAGCGACGATCGTAGTAGTAGCACGCAGGGCGTAGCCAAAGAGTTTCAGGTGCGAACTACCCGATCGTGATTAAGCTTCCGAGAGTGCCGATCTTCTTCCTCACAGAATCATGTTTTTTTGTTCGGTCGCGTGATCGCTGATATATAGAATTCCTAAAAGTAGCTAACTTGTCAATTCATCAGCACGTTATGGTCATTGTCGTGCAACGTATCGAGCTAAACTTAAGCGTACTCAACAGCTTCTATTAAAGCTTGGGCGTGTTGCTTTCTTCTTCTTTTTTTTGTTTTTTTTTTTCTTACGGTAGGTACGGCAGTATGCTTGTCAGAGTACATTGGACTGTTTTTATTCCTTTTTCTGTTCCCAGGTTCACTCCGTGTGCTAACACACAGCACGTAGTTTCGCATAATATCTCCTAGTATGAGCTATGCCACAGAGTGACGCTACCAATTACATCTGTCGTAGATGCTTCCGCCGCCACTTACAAAAATGAGTGCCGTGCTATATTTAGTTCCTTATTTCTTTGTTTTATTGCTTTTTTGTTTCTCTCTTTTCCTTCTCAATACTTCAGCTCAGTCTGCCGAGCGCAGCTCTTGCTTGCGCGCATGTATAAACTCGCAGCTGCGCTGCTGATCGCAAGAGGCGCTTTATTGTGCCGGACATGTGACTCCCTGGAGTCCCTCGCACAGCTGCCGGTCTGTTATGCGCGCCTAATTGAAAGCGCTGGCCCCGCGCACCTAGGACTGACGCTGCTGCGTTGATTCTTCTTCTTTTTGTTTTCGCGTGTCCTTGTTTAAAATCTCTCTTCCGCTGCACGCATTGTTCTTTCTTTCTTTTCTTTTTTTCTTTTTCTTACAGGCCGTTGTGTCCGACCGTGCTGCGCGTCGCTCTCTCTCTCTCTCTCTGCGTCCTTTCGCCTTTATCCAGCCTAATTAGGGACTTATTGCTCGCACCGTTATTCAGTGATTCACTTGTAAATGTTAAGCCGATATAATGTTCGGTTTATGCAGGAAGAGGACAGAAATTAATGCCGAAGGTGTCCGAGTGTTGGATAAGCGGATATTCTAATAGCAAAAGCGGGTTCGGCGGCGCACATGGTTCTCATAGGGGAGGAGAGTCAAAGCGTATGTCATAGCGTAACCCTCCTTCCCATGCGCTATGTCAAAAACGTCTACAGATATCCTGTACTATCGCGCTCAGTACGACCTACACCACGCGAGCGCGTGGCCGAGCGCTCTGCAAGGCTGTACAGTGGCGCCAATCATGGCATATTTTCGAGTTATTGGGAGAGAGTTTGGCTGTCCCTGCGAGCGCGCATCGCCTCCACTTGCTTTCACCTTCGCCCTCGTTTTGCCCTGCGGTGATATCAGCTGCGAAAATGATAACTTCGAGTGTGAAAGCAAGCAAGTGGGGGCGATGCGCGCTCGCAGGAACAGCCATACTCTTTCCCAATAACTCGAAAATATGCCATAATCGGCGCAACTGTACAACTTTGCAGAGCGCTCGGCCACGCGCTCGCGTGATGTAGCTCATATCTGAGCGCGATAGTACCTACCGTATTTACTTGCGAACTATCAGCACTCGTTAGCATCGGCTAATACTGGCAAGGTATGGCTGAGTGTTGGATAATGACGCCTCCTAATATAGGTTATCCGCTATTACAACTGCGACGTTATCTTCAATCGACTTCAGTGCAATGGCGTCGTCACTTGTATACGTACGCAGCAGCCGGAGTTGGTTCTGTTGTGTTTCGTTCTTTTGTTATCAAGGCAAATTATAGAGCTTGCGAGAAAGACGTTAACTACGCTTAAGAAGTCATAAATTAAGTGCAGCTCCCGTGGTGCGTCCCGTAGGGTGTCTAAATGAGGTTAATTTTATCGCTCCCCAACAGGTAGCGCAGCGAACTGTTATAAATGCCTTTCCGTTGACAAGGACACCGTCTTGGAAGTTCAGTAAAACTTCTGTTGGGTCTAGTTGATACATAGCATTTAAGAAGAAAACTTCAGCGCAAATGAAGACGGACCACAAAGACTAGAAAGGCAAGCACTGGCGCCAGTGCTTGTCTTTCTAGTCTTTGTGGTCCGTCATTATCGCGTATCGGGTCTTCGAATAAAGTGGGAAGCTCGTTTTTCCGTGAAGCATGACTGTCTGAAATGCGTACCCAACGCGGCGGCTTAATGGCTTTACACTGCTGTTCACGATGTCGCGGGTTCGATCGTGAAGCCCCACCAAAATGCGGCGACCGCATTTTGGTGGGGGCAAAATGCAGAAACGCCCGTCTACTCAGATTTTAAGTGCTAGATAAGCAAAAGTGATCTCAAAACACAATCGATGAAGCTTGGGACGAAAAACAACGCGACGGACCAGCGCCTGTCCAGTCTTGTTGCTTTTAGATTTAGTGTTTGTTCTGCGCTGTTTACGTTCAATATATGGATTACAAATTAGCCCAGTCAGGCACATTGATCGATAATATTTAATCCGTAATGAACCGCTGTGGCGTGGCTCATAAGGTCATCGTTCTCACAAGTAATGACGAGGTTTTCATTATATTTCTTTTTAATTCTCTCAAATGCGATGACCAGCCCACTTGTGAAAATAAGAAATCTTGCGCAACGCGTGCATTGTCTGCCTTTACTTTTTCTTTCTTTGTTCTTTAGCTTCGTTTTGGTGGAGGGCTCTGGTTGAAAAAAAAAAATAGAGAAAAAGAAACTACAGAACTGGCTTAAGGCATATGCGTGAGCCGTGGTCGTGCGTTTATACTGAGTTACATTTTTCTCGGCGTCGCAATGGGTGTGTTATGAAACCGCCGCCGCGTGTAATTTATGATGCCGTGCCCACGGGATACCCGGTCTGGGACACTTTCAAGTCAGCGTTTGTGACATCGCATTATAAAAACGCTTCACGAAGCATAGAGCCGGCAGATATAGCGCGCAAGGCAGAAAGGCAGTGAATGCCCTGGGTTGTTGCGTACGGGAGTTTCCGTACGCTCACGCACTCGAGTTAGCTTTGTAGGGCGGAACGTGTGTGGCACGTGCTGCAGGTTGAACGATAGTTGCTAGAGTGCACGTTGTTCTGAGGTAATGCGAGGAAGATTGATCATCGCTAAAAAACCACTGACTTTGCTCGTCGATCACGCATGACTATCTATACGTTTTTATCTTGAAGAAAGTCCGATTTTTAGCGCTTCTTCATGCTTGTCATATTGACCAAAGTAGTTGCAGTAGTTCACTTACCTAAAGTTAAGGAAGAAAACTAAACCAATTTTAAGGGAAAGAAATACAGTCGCAGCACCATCTTTAGAGCCCAATATTTGGAACCATCGATTAGTGACATCAATAGAGAATAGACGTTAAGGCATAGAGTCAATGTATAACGGCGACAGAGTCGTCGACCACAAATACGTGAATGTTCGATTAATAACTGTCATAAACATTTCCCGCCTTCTGTTTGTATGCTTTCTCTGTTTGGTTAGGCATAAGATCACAGTGTCATGTGACTTACAGCAGAGGGCCTGTTCAAGCACCCGTACATAGTCAGCGAACCTTTAATAAATGAGTGAGCAGATAGAATAGTTAAGTAATGCATTAATGGTTTTTGTAAGATTTTAGTGATATTTGGAATCAAATGTAGCGTTTTTTTTTGTTTCAAATTCTAAGGTTCGCATGTTCGGCTTTCTTGTTCGATTCTTAATCTGTGTTCTCCCATCACTTATACAACGTCGAACATTTCCTTTACATTTTTTCAAATCACTCCACCTTTAACTCATTATTTTGTAAAGAACCACATCATTTCTTATTACGAGCCGACGCGTACTGATGACTCGTATGTAACCTTCTTGCATTGCTGCCACTTGTCAAAGTCCGGTGTGTCTTCAGCAGTCGAATGGGTCGAACGTTTACAAAAGCCAAAGTCCTGGAAATGTGGCCCTCACATCTGCCCAGCCACAGGAGCTATTCTGCAGTGCCTGAAGGCGGTGTACTGCAGTGACGGTCTGTAAACAACGCCCCGCCTTGTCTAGTACGCTTGATTGATATAGGCCACTCATCTTCTTTCCTTCTTTCATGGCCATAGTAGCCAACTGGGCGACGCCTAAGTGACGTCGTTGTTATCTGTCCTTGCTCCCTCCGCGTCTTTAACAACATGCGCCTGAACATTGAACGACCCTTTGGTCACCTTACTTGACTCTACCATTACGTGGCTATACAGACTGTTGCGCGTGCTCGTGCAGTCTACAAAGTGTTGCACCAAGTACCTCCCTGCCGAGCGTGGCGAAGCTCATTTGCGAGTCCGGAGCACGCTTACATCGACGCTTCGCCCGCCCATCTACGTAGTGCTCGCCGCAGGCTGAGGAAAGCGGAAACCGCGATGAAGCGGCGAGCAATTACTCACCACGAGCGCGTGCGATGACAACGGTGTTAGATTAGCTCGGCGGTTTGGAGCACGCGCAACTGGCCACTCCCCTCTCTCCTGGACATTAAGACGGCGAGGAGGGGCCAGCGGGGGTGACGGAGCCGGCACCTGTTGCGGGCACCGCTGCTCCGCGGCCGAGCTGACCGGACCTGTCCGCCCCCAGCGGGGCCAGGTAGCGCAGTTCTCCTCCGGCTTGCTGCACCACTCTCGCTTTTGTTTGCCGCTCCAGTCACGGGCCCGATGCACGCTAAACCGAGCATCTTTCGCGGCCTCGTGCTCGTCGCGAGGGTTCCCGGATGAGGTGGGATGGGCAGCTGCGAGACGGATCTCACAGGAGCGCCTTCGCTTTGCGGTGATGTCAGAATCTTCAAGTGCGCGTGCGTTGTATCGTTGCGCGCGCGAGAGGGAGTTATGTGCGTGAAGGGCGGAGAGAGGGAGGGGGGGGAGAGAGAACAGAGCAAGTCAGGGAGGCAGAGAGAGAAAGGGCTGTTATATAAGCGATGGAGAAATGCGAGAAGTTAAGGTATCCGAGCCGCCACGGTGGCACGGTGGTTACGGTGCTGGGCTACTGACCCGAAAGTCGGAGGTTCGATCCCGGCCGCGGCGGTAGCATTTCGATGGAGGGGAAACGCTGGAGGCCCGTGTACTGTTCGATGTCAATTTCCGGAGCCATCCAATACGGCGTGCAGCATAATCATATCGTGGTTTTGGCACGTAAAACACCAGATGCTGTTATTATATCAGGGTATCTGAGGTGACTTCCATGATGCGGATTCGTCAGCGTCCTAACCGGCCTCGCACCCATTTCTCATTAATGGAAGCGAGGATGAAAGCACGGTTCATGCTTCAAATGCTTCAACATATGTTGATTCGTAGTTCGAATGCGGTTGGGTGCAATTTCTAGAATCTCGTCGAGAAAGTTCGTGGATCACGAGCGAATACATTTCGGTCGCTAATGTGTCGACGCCTTCTGGATCATCCTGCAAAGGCCCTTACGAGGGGCTCCTTTGAGGCGCGTTTCAGACGTCGGCCTCCGTCTCTGGCTTGCTCCGCATGCAAGCGGATATTGTCCTCCCATTGTGTGCTCTTCCATACGCGTCGGCGACGTCGTCGCGTCCCTGTTTCGACGCTGGGTAACTTTGCGTCCTTTATGCGATCTTAACTGATCGCCTAATGCCACCCAATAGCCGGTTGATGGTGCGGCCGCGCTTGACGTCCATGCTTCGTGGCGCATCCATCAAGCACGTTCTCGGCGACGACTCGCGCTTGGAGATGTTTGAGAAAGGTTTTTCGCGGGGCTTGGGACGCGCGTGCGGTGCTTGCGTCATGCGTCGGCGCCGCCTGCGTAGATCCATCATGCAGCTTGCATCGTCGCTGTTCGCTCAGCTGAAGGGTTATAGTTGGTGTGCCTGGATGCGCCAGGCTCCCTCGCTGTACTCGTACCGTGGGTTGCCAGCTTCGTTCGCTCCTCAGCTTTGACGATCCCTTTCTGTACCAGACTAATGAGTCATCGTCATCGTGGGACCTTATGTTGCAGCCACCAACTAAAGCTCCGAATTTTCATCATTTGCTCTAATTTTATCATCCGCGCTATATTAATTGAACCATCCGCATGAATAAATTAATTCACGCTCTTTCATTTTACGTCTTCATTTTTATCGACAGATGGGATACTCTTCCACCTGCTTAGTGTGGCCGGAAACATTGGTCTTTTTTCGGGCTGCTTACATCTTTTTCAAAGCCTTGCAATGGTTATAGTTAGCTGCAATTTATAGGTTTAACCCATCGTTGACGCAGTCTGTGCACGAATATGAACGCGCGAACATATGAGTGATACATTCTGAAGTGGTTATGCGAAAGCGTGCACGTGAAATCCTTTTGACTTGTTCGAGCCAGCAAATGAACCCTCATCGTTAGCTATTCCCATATAGCCCGGTCGCTGCCACGTAATTACATAAGGGCCATCTTTGGTGCGTGTGTTGTGACTATAGTATAGAAAGTGCGCGCAGTCGCTGGATATGGGGGAGGCATGTGAATGAAAATTTGAAGGAATACTCGCCGCAGAAATGGTGGCGTATAATCCCAAGGACGCTTTGCTGTAGCTTTGCTGCATGGGCTCATCGCATCGCTCCCCATTGCTTGAAATGTGTGGTCGTTTTCGCTTCGTAACTGTCCACCGTATAAAGGCCACGCAGTGCGCATACGCGCTTCACGTCATACGCGCATCGCCCCACGCAGCCTTGAATAAATAGTCGGAGCTTGAGTGCATGGTTATACATTTAGAGGCAGGCTTCCTACGGGCCAGATTCGGTAATGGCTACATTAATCTTTATTTTAAATGCGAAGCATTTCTTAGCGAACTTCTGCGACTTTGAGCGTATCTATCTATCTATCTATCTATCTATCTATCTATCTATCTATCTATCTATCTATCTATCTATCTATCTATCTATCTATCTATCTATCTATCTATCTATCTATCTATCTATCTATCTATCTATCTATCTATCTATCTATCTATTATCTATCTATCTATCTATCTATCTATCTATCTATCTATCTATCTATCTATCTATCTATCTATCTATCTATCTATCTATCTATCTATCTATCTATCTATCTATCTATCTATCTATCTATCTATCTATCTATCTATCCTATCTATCTATCTATCTATCTATCTATCTATCTATCTATCTATCTATCTATCTATCTATCTATCTATCTATCTATCTATCTATCTATCTATCTATCTATCTATCTATCTATCTATCTATCTATCTATCTATCTATCTATCCGCCTACGACTTTGTGCTCTCCTGGTCGCTTGGTTCATCGAATATGCACCAAAATTGGTATGGCGTAACATGCCTGTATTTTTTGGTAAATGTATTCAAGAAGAGGTATTTGCCAGTGTGTCGCGCTGGTACTCGTCTTGTCTTACTTGATAGTTTTCATCATAATATCGTCAGCACCCGCAACTATTGATAAAAGGGTATGCTAGCAGGTATTCACATAAACAAACTCTCAGAGTCTCAGTACTACAATATACATATGCACGAAATCGAAATCCCCCCACTTCATCTGTTCGGCACTTGGAAATAAGGACTCCTTTGATTACCGTACTCTCAACACTACAGTCGTGTGCCCATACACAAATTCCAAGTAAACACAAGAAATATCTAATCAAGAGTATCTGCTACATCGAACTAATGGTTGATAGCAATGCGGAAAGTGTACTTTAAACTTCATTCATTTCACGTTCTTGCCCCTTGTTATTGATTTGCAAGTACGGCAGTTTGCAAGAACAGCTCTACCTCCAAGGTCGGCAACTTGGCCGGCTTGCACGATAAGAAATTAATACTAGTGTATGAACAGGATCCCCCTTGACGAGTACGACCATATGGCTTGTGGGAACTTCCACTCGTTCTTTATTATTATTATTATTATTTTAGGCGCTTCGTAAAAGACCCTCGCACACGTGAAACGGTCGGGCACGCGCACGCCAGTGCTTTCGGTAATCCCGCTGCCCCGGCACGCAAAGTCGCGCGCATAACACATTCGGCGCGCACGTGTCCGTGCCATCCCGCTGTTCGTCGGTAGGCGTAAAACAGCCCTCTTTGTATGTGCGCGCGTGTTCGCGATGGTGCCTGCTACGAGGTCCACGCTTGTGGGGCAAAAGCAGTGTTGTAATTCACGCGAAGATTGGAAGCGATATGCCAGTGTGTTGGGCACGTGATTTACTTTGAGCTAGGTAGACAATGTCGGCGGCGCACGGAAGAACGTGACGCCGTGGTTATAAAAGCTGGCCTGGCAGATGGAACATGCCGAGGAGAGGCAGATGAGACAAGAGGGGAGTGACAGAGAGAACGCGCCTGCTTTGCAGTTAGTTAGCCAGCTGCCTCTGACTGCTTGCGTGCTTATTTCGCAAACTTAGAATCGGTTGCATATGTGAAAAAAAAGAAACTTGTAGAATTCAGAATCGGCGTCCAAACCGTATATATATTGGCGTTGCGCCAACAGGCAATCTGCAGATTGCTTAACTCGAGCCGTGTGCGTTTTTCTTGAAGGGCTTCTCCATTATCGTTTTATGTTCCACATCAACATCTGCGCTTGACGTGCATCGAAAAAGCCGAGTATTAGTTTCTGGCTTCCTACGTCTTAGTGCTTCTTTGAACTTGTCTTTCAGCCTTGTGAACAGAGGCATTGATGGACCAGTGGGTGAATATCTCCTTATGCAGCACTTTATCGTCAAATTCTCAAGAAGCGAGAAGCAATAATTCCAGCAAATTACTTCGCACATTCTCTTTTCTTTTTTGCAATTTTCAGACTATAAGATTTTCTTCAATATTTTTTGTTAATCACCACTCTGTCATGATAAGGTTGCGCTCAAAGAGCTGTAAAGTGTACCAGTACACTTGTCCTGCAGAGTGCGTTAGAGAATTCAACCTGTAATATATATATATATATATATATATATATATATATATATATATATATATATATATATATATATATATATATATATATATATATATATATATATATATATATATATATATATATATATATATATATATATGCATGCCATGTCGCCGTCACGGTCTATCATAAACGGGTATGCGCCACAAAAATCGGGTAAATCCCACTACTCACCACCGGTCCATACTATGCATATTATGAATTAAAGGATAGTCGTTACTGCCAAGTTTCTTATCTAGAACCAGAGACACAAACGTGTATCTCTACGGTAAAGCCATCTATTGGAAACACCACTTCTTGAAACATATCTGCAAAGTGATGGTGGCGGCTTTACTCGCCGCCGGCCCACTAAAAATGAAAAAGGCGACATTTAGCCCCACAAATAGCCGGCGACGTTAGCGGGGCTGAAACACCCTTCCCTACATGCCCGGTGTGAGGCTTGGCACCACTACTGCCTCATCAAAGAAATCTCTCTCAAAACAATGTGGCGAACTACCTCGGGGTCAGGCCTCTCTTCTTCTTCTTCTTCTTCCTCTTCTTCTCCTTCTTCTTCTTCTTCTCTTCTTCTTCTGTCTCTCATTGCCCATTAGCAGCGATTTTGCTGTGGGAAACACCGGCGCACACTGCGTGCTTTGCCCCTCCACAGGTTTCACGTTAGTGGAGCTGAAAGACCCTTCCCTGCATGATCCGCCTCCCCCCCCCCCTCCCACTCCCCCGTTTTTGCTTGTTCTTCTTTTCCCTCCTCTCTATTTCTCATCTTACTATTCTTCTTTCCCAAATGTCCCCGTGTAGGGTAGCCAACCGGAAGTTTCTCTTGTTAACCTCCCTGCCTACTCACTTTCTCTTTCCCTCCTCCTTCCTTGTCGCCACTCTCCACCGGCTACTCCCTTTTCCATGACATGCGTAACTAAAAGTACAAAAGCTTTTTAAATCAGTATCTTCCACGTAAAAGGCTTTTGAATAATATCTTGGAAATTGGCATCTTGAACGTAACTTTAGCGGCGGCAAAGTGTTTTCGCTGGACGTACAGTTCGTCTTCGAACACGACATGTGTCTCATTATCGCAGCGTCTGAATAAAAAAAAATCGGTATTGACCAAACAAAAAGTGCCCTGTATGTATTTAAATATGTAAATTCTTCATGTAGCGATTTGCTCGCGTAGCTGAATGGTTCCACCAGTATACATACTACGTAAATAGCCCCCCTCCCACAAAGCGTGCTTTGCCTCTTAAAAGCCGTTGAAGGCGTTCACATGTTCGTATCAGCACGAAGGTATGTTTTGTGCGCTTGAAACTCTGGCGAGTCAGTATTTATACTATAGTCGAGGTTTCGTTGCTTGGAGCGTGAAGCAAAAATGCTCGGACGAGTAAAGTGTAGTTATTTCTTTCGCAAGACTGTGATGATGATAAAAAACATGGCTGATCCCTCTGTCAGAGGAATCGGTATAACACGAAAGTGAAACGTGTCTTCACAGACGTAGTTGAGCGTTTGTTGGGCATTCTTTCGCCCCAAGCGCGAAGGAATGAATGCTACAGCATCAAATTGTAATGTTACGCGAAGAACGGCAAGGCGCTCGAAACTTGCAATGCGCTGCTCAAGCAGAAAGGACACGCGGAACGAACATACCCAGGATGAGCGCGAACTGTCACAGTTGTAACTTATTTCTGTGTGAGCAGCGCGCTCCTTTCGCAAAAGCGGCCGCTGCAGTGAGCGAGGTGACCTTCGTGCTCTCAACGGACACTTGCAGGCAGAGCGCAAGACGTACAAACCACCGAGATCACGAGATAAGCGCCCGCACGAGCGACCACGCCCTGTCGAGGCGCGCGCTTATCCGCGTGGGGGACGACTTTTAAAGCGCGCTCTTCGTGCCCTTCGCGCCATCTCGCTAGTGATAACGTAAACACGCTGTACCGCCGATCTCTGAGTACCGCCACCGGCAAATGATGTACATAAATAGCTCGCCGTTAGCATAGCAGAGAACATGTCGTCTGTGTCGGAGTCGTTTCGCGCTGCTCGCTGGCGATAGAGAGGTCGTAAGTTCGACTCCCGGTGACGGAACTTTTTCGTATAGTTTTTTTCTTTGCGATATGTTAGTCTTTATATTTTACAACGTCATATCCGTGACGGAAATGCGTCAGTGGTGGCCGTGGTGGACCCCGGCATAAAACACTTTCGGGTTAAAAAAACCATGAAATGCGGGATCGATGAGGCAGAAACAATGGGAGTCGTGATTTCTCGTTTAATGACAGCGACTTTATTTTTTCTTTCTTCTTATCGGTACGTGTAAGGGTGCCGTCGTCTGCGCGTTTCGTTAGTGCATTCGGGAAGGTTAACGAAAATCAGGATGAAAAAGAAAAAAAAATATATGAAAGAACAAACAAGAAAACTAACACAAATGAGAAGATGGGAATATTCCTTACAGATTCACTTACTGAGATCCCCTGCCTGCAGAACCTTCCTCCATTCGTCGTCGCCGCTTCTTCTCCAGGTGTTCATGTAAATGCCGCGATGGTGGACTTCTCCCTTCCGCGAATCGTCACTTGACTCTTTATCGGGATCTGTTGTTTTCTTTGGTCTCTTTTTTTAGGAATTTTGCTTTATTTTCCTTCCGCCTTTCTGAGAAACTCGATTCGTATAACGCCTTGCCGCCTCGTGCCCACCAGCTGTATCAAGAGAGAGAGAGAAGCAGTTATGAAATGGGCTCAGCGCGATCGCAGATGAGTTGAGGGAAAGGGTGATGGCGGAAGGGCGCAGGTATTTCTTTTGTTTCCTTCGCCTCCCCTGCCGGCAGGGTCCATTAATCAGGCCGAAACCTGGACCGCACCCACGGACCGAGGTACTGAGATGAAATCGTGGGGGAGAGAGAGAGAAAGCACCAGAAGAGAAGCGAGAGTGAAGCGGCTGGGCGCTCTCTAAAATATTCAGCGCCGCGCACCTGGGAGTCTTGCTTCTTTCTCTCTCTCTCTCTCGTTCGCTTTTTCTTTCTTGTGTGTCTCTATTAATAGCAGTATACTACCACCTTGTGCGCCGATAACGGCCGGATACGCGCGCGAGCACGCCCTTTTCTTGTCGCTCATCGAGGATTTGTTGTATTTTTCTTATTCGTTTTTCTATGTGTGTAGCTGCAGACCACCCACGTATTGTGCCCAATCTTACTTGCGTTGCGTCGAGCTGTTCTCGTCTGATCTTTATTTCTTTCATTTTTCGCTTTCTGTGCGCCCTTGGTTACAGTTGACGCTCAAAGTGGCGCGGATCTGCTGCCTCCGCAACTGCGGCTCCAGCGATAGCTGAGCAGCGCGAATCGCTCAGACGAACGTGGCGAGATTTAACTCAGTCGAATGGGTGCCGCTGGCAGCTCATATGTGGTAGAGTCACTGTATGTGCTACCTTAAGGTAGCGTATATGCACAGTATATACTATATGTATATACTATATGTATATACTATATGTACATACTATACGTATATACTATATATGTTATAAGGTAGCATATACAGTCACTCTAATCTGTGGCATCTCGTACTGCGTGGTTCGGCGGCACTGCCTCGCATGTCATTGTCCGCGGACTGAGTCACCGATGAGTCCCACTCTGTGAACTCGGTTAATACGGCATGATCAACACGGTCGCCTTGCGCCATATTATGTGGCACTGTGAAGCAGCTCGTCGCGCAAGTTTGGCGTCCATCGCTTACCGTTGCCTTATTTTTCTGTCCACTGTTTTTTGGAAGCCTCACCTTCTTTATCTGTGGTTCATTGATGTGTGTCAAGGAATTTCACCGCAAAATATACTTCATTCGTGACGGCAAAGGTTTCGATTCCCGGCATTGGATGACGTATTTCAAGGTGGGCGAAATGCCAAAGTACTCGTGCGCTTAAAATGAAGGGACGCGGTAAAGAACATTAGGTGGTGTAAAAAAGACGGAGCACCCACTTCGACGTGCCTCATAATCATAGCGTCGTCGCGGCACGTATAAACACATGGTTCGATCAGTGAACGTGGCAATTACTTAATCGCCAGATAACCGGACTCACGTGACGTGGCGGTTATGGCTCGCTCTCCCCAAAAGCAGGTTCACTTGATTCCATCTCCAGTTTTGAGATGGAATCAAGTGAATCAAGGCGTGCCTCGTGATCTGTAGATCGTGGTTTCTGCGCGCAGAATCCCAGATATTAATTAATAATTGATTAACTAAACCCTAAAAACAGCCCTCAAGAATATGTAGCCAGCCGCAGGATCTGACATCTATGAGCAGCTCGGATCTTAAGCTTAAGAAGTTCAATACCAAGCCATCACGAAGGGGCATTTCACCTTCTTGGAATAGCTGCCAGAGCACTGTGGCATCGTTGGTAGCGTCCTTGCTCGTGAGTCTGCCCGGTGAGCTCATAAAGCGGCACCAAAAGTTCTCATACGCTTGTCAAGATTAAACCTTGCTAAGAGATCTTGTTTACTAGCTTCCACCTGGACGGCAACTTTGCGTTGCCGCTTCTCGTTAGGGGTGGCTTTTACGAAAGTACGCTTGTTAGTATTTTTTCTTTTCATTAAAGTGAGAGACACATATATCCCAGACTCATAGAAATATCAATAGGTGATCGAACACGTGTTGTGTTTTTTTGGTCATTATAACTTCGAACGCAACCTTCCGAACCATAGGCGTGCGCAGGGTTCCCCATCAGGGGGGGAGGGGGCAAAGGTTCATCGCAGCGCCCCCCCCCCCCTGCTAAGTCAATGTATGGGGCAGATTTGGCGCCCCCCTCTTAGGTGATTAGGGGGCGCGGCCGTCCCCCCCCCCCCCCCCCCCTTTGCGCACGCCTATGCCCTGAACAGTTATATTGCATAGCCTAAATAAGAGACCGTGTTCAGGGACGGAGGTTCTTGAACCACGGGCCCACGAGTGGCAAGATTGTAAAACTACCGGGGCGTTGCTACGGTTTACGGGGTTTCCTTGCCTCAGTGACAGATGGTAGGTGTGATCAGAAAGTGCATGCACTCGCATTACTAGTATTTTTCTCTCTCCATGTCCTTTCTTTCACCCTTCTCCTTCCTTACACTCTAATAGTAAAAGAATAGTGTGTGCTATTTTCGGTAAGTCCTGACTTGCCGCGTATGTGACTCTCGTTAAAGAGACACGTTAACTCTTTTGCCGGTCACGCGACTCTCCGACGAGATTACAATGATCTCCACGCGTCTCTTTAGAGCGAGTCATGGGCAGTACTCACGGATTGAAATAGGACAATTTAGGGCTAATTAATGCACATAATATCGTTTCCAGCGTCCTCACTACGGGTCATATCGGAGTAATTTTGACTCGAACGCGTAATCATAGCGTACATTAACTTTGGAGACCATGTTTGTCGCGACCTGACGTGGTTATCTTGAGCAATTGCGCATACCCATCGTTATACAAAATATTTTGATGTCTCGTTTGAATCCGTGAGTACTGTACGCGGCAAATCAAGACTCACAAAAAAAAAAGAAAAGTCAAAGGGCCGTCTTTTTTTCTTAGAGTGTAGGGGAGCGAATCGAATTAGACTCTGGCGGACCGCCATGTCTTTCTTTCTTTCCCTTTCACTACATCACGTGGGAAACACTTCAGTGCGACTTCATTGAGTGGCGAGTTGCTTCTCCGTAAGTGTGAGCATCGGTGATGCGGACGCGATCGAGAGTCTCGGCTCGGCCAGAATTAAGGGCGTCATAACGGGACTCTTGATCCCCGGTCGCGTCGCACGTCCTCCTGCGTGTCTACGCTGTCCGCCGGGGCGCGTGATCCCGCCCGGCCCTCTCGGCGTCAACCGCTGTTCCTGTCGGGGAGTGGTTTAGGATTATTCATGAAACATCGCTTTGCAGCCGCAGTCATCGGTCTTTTCTCTTTCGCGAAGGCATTTGGCTCATAAGCGTGGTGCGACGCTTTATAGCCGTTTTCATCCTCGTTGGTTGAGGAGGAGGGTCAGCAGACAAATCGCCGCTGGTCGCGAGCCACGCGCGCTGCTGCCGATATTGGCGTCGATCCGTTGGTTCCCTCCCCCCCCCCCCTCTTTTGTTGCGCGCATGGCATAAGTGGGGGAGGGGAGGCGAGGAGGACGAAACTGTGCTCGAGGGAGGTAGTCTATTCCACTCAGATAGTTCAGTGAAGAAGGGAAGCGGGAGGGGGATTGTACAAGAGTGCAAGAAGGGGGCATGCCTGTGGACCACACCCTTAGATACGGCACGTCTGGCCTTTCCATCACGGCACCCCGCAACGAAGACCGGCGCGCCCTCTGGTCTGCGCACGCGCGAGCACTCCGGATCGGTGCAAAGATCGGTGCTCTACCGTGTGAGGCCCTGTAGAAAGCGGCTTGCGGTAGGTGAGCGCTTGCAAGGGCGTATATGACGCCTCGATGTCGTCCCGCGTGAAGCTCCTTGGTTCAGGTGAACCACAGAGCTGGAAAGGGATTTTCTAAAACAACGAAGCATGCTTTTTACGTGAGCCGTTTTGTGAACACACTCGATTGGTTTTTTTCGAACACAATCAATCAATCAATCAATCAATCAATCAATCAATCAATCAATCAATCAATCAATCAATCAATCAATCAATCAATTCTTTAATTATTTAACTTGCCCAGCGACAACGCTGAGGTAATATTGCTTGCGCACGCATCAAGTAGAAAAAAGTAATAATAAAAAATTACACGCAGAAGCTCCTTTGGGAGTTGTTTCACTAAATCTGCGCTGTCAGAGAGGGAGCTCGGGTTTTAGACAAGTGGAACAAGCTGTAGGTGGCACTGATTAACAATTTTGTGCTAGGTGATGCAGGCTTTGGAATGACACTAAATGCTTTCTTATATATATATATTTTTTCAAAATGCTTGTCTGTCTGTATACTATACATGTGGTCGTTTGCCAATAAACTTTCATTTGGTAGTTCGCACCTGTCCCAGTTTTGTTGTGTACTTGTTTACTTACCCATTCGTAACGTATAGTTCACTCACACTGTTAGCTAGTAGCCCACTAAGTGTCAGTTGAACGTGCTGTACAACTTCAGGCACAGTGGAATGGAAAGATTGGAATAATGAAATCAAGAAAGCGTGCCGTATTGGCTTTATATAGAGTCCGTTAAAAGTGCCGCCACTCATATTTAGCGTCACTAGTCGGGTCTACGCGTGTTATACGTTCTTCTGTCCTTGGAGTTCGTGTGTTTTTCCCTGGCTACCTGTTGACGTTCCCTCGCGCGCAGCTCTGTACCGAACTGACGGCTCTCCCGGCTGGATTACGCTACTGGATGCAGTGTTTCGTGGAAGTTATGCGGAGGAAAATATGGCAGCAGCAACAACAAGAAGGCAGCAGGCATGGATGGGGTTCGTAAAGGGCACGGGACTTTGTGGCAGCCTAGATGAGTTCCTGCTGCGCATAAGTTTGTTTGATGTGCCAGTCAGCAGTTGTGGCTTCTTTCTTTCTTTCTTTCTTTCTTTCTTTCTTTCTTTCTTTCTTTCTTTCTTTCTTTCTTTCTTTCTTTCTTTCTTTCTTTCTTTCTTTCTTTCTTTCTTTCTTTCTTTCTTTCCTTCTTTCTTTCTCTTTCTTTCCTTCTTTCTTTCCTTCTTTCTTTATTTATTTCTTTCTTTCTTTCTAAGCGTTACTACGAGAACGCGTCCGCTATGGCCAGGTGTTGAACTCGCGTCCTATAGCGGTCAGCAACAGAACGGAGTAGCCACCTAGATGAGGGTTCGCATCGACAGAAACAATTTGCTTCCAAACCGCAGTGGTGCTGGAGTGGTTAGGCCGTCCGCTTCCAATTCGGGAGGTACTGGGTGCGATGCCCAGTGCCGTCAAGCACCCACTGGTTTCTCTAATGGGGAGGGAAGGCAGCACGGCCTGGCGCTCGGTGCTGTGGGCGCTCATTTCTGCTATGGGCGGGCTCCCCTTTCTTCTAACTTCTTTCAGTCCCCTTTCCCCTAACGGCGCTGAGCCGTGCTCTCTTGTAGGTTGAAGAAATATGCGCGTCTTTCTTATCCCTAAAACCACTACCACTGCTTCCAGTGTCTTCTAGACGCGTCGCTGTCACTCTCAGCCAGGCTCCACCGCGCTGCAGACTGTCTGGCATGCCTCTTTTCTTACATCGGCTGCATGTAGGAAGAGTGGTTGAGCAAGAAAGACTCGACCACAGCGGCGCCGCCGCAAGTGTCTTATTTCGAGCACCTCGAGGAAAACGGACCTCCCTGGTCAGGCCATTCGCCCATCATTCAGCGCCTGTCACTGCAGCCACGTTGACGAATTGCCGCCGCGCGGGAGACGAGGAATTTTTTTTTTTTTCCGCTGTGTATGCCGCTTCCTCGAGTTTTCCCAGCATCTTGGGCGCTTGGCAGGCCCTATCCATCTGCAGTTCTGTGCCGTTTGATTATCTTTTTTTTTTTTTAAAGGAACCATGCTGTGTGTATACATTCGAGTCGTAGTCGGCCGGCACCATGCTTACCACACTCTTACATTCGCTTTTTTCGCCTTGTTTACCGGTGCATTGGGCACGTAGCCGTAAATTAGCTATGCACAACAGTATCCCGTGTTGGGCTTCTCCCGCCTTGCGTGAACTGCGCGGCAGTCCAAGCATGTAACCAGCGTATAAGTACTTCACCGAGTCGCAAAATGTGATCGCTGCAGTGACATGTCACTTTTATTTGGCTAGTCTTGTACAGAGTATGCTGTAGAAGACAAGGTTGAGCTTTCTATCGTAGGAATAATTATCAATTCATAGGCGAGTTTACGTGATGGGATTCGTGTTTAGGACCTACATAGCGTTTCAGGAAGCCCCGTTTCATCCCTCTCCTTCGCTTTCCGTGCATGTTAATTTTCACCGTTTTTTTTTTTTTGTTTCTTCTGGCTTGCCGAGGATCTGCGCTCGCTAATGTACTACATTAGTTTCCGGTATGACAAGAACGGCAATGCGATGATAAAACTTACCCCAACATGCCCATCTAACATGTTTCTAAGTAGCTGAAGTACCTGACCGCAAGCACCGGGCGGTGTAGTCGCTCCGTAAAATGGATTGTTGCTGAAGCACGCGGCGATGTCGTCTGGCTGATCCCAGAAGGCAAATGGCACCACGCGCTTTCCGGTTGATGCCTTCGTGCTCGGCACGCAAGCCCAGCTCCTGCGCTCGGTGTGATTTTCTTGAAGTGAACTTTGATTCGCTCCGTCAACTTCTTTCTCTACGATATCGCATCGTTCGATCGATCTCAATTGTACGGCGGTGCATTTCCAATGCTTTTAAAGGCAGAAAAGCATTAAAGAAACATGCATTCCTTAGTCTTACCTGCGAAAGATGACGGTCTGATCATAAGGCACGCCATTGAGTGGGGGCCTTCGGACTTATCCTGACCGCGTGGTTTGTCTGTCTGTCTGTCTGTCTGTCTGTCTGTCTGTCTGTCTGTCTGTTTGTTCGCTCGTTTGTTTGTTTGTTTGTTTGTTTGTTGTTTGTTTGTTGTTTGTTTGTTTGTTTGTTTGTTTGTTTGTTTGTTTACTCGTCGTACATTCGGCTGGTCGAAATCGAGTGCACTGAATACATTCGGCTGGTTCCTTTAGAACACCATGCTCTATCTCGGTGCTTTCTCACCCCAGACCTTAGAGCGCGACAGAAGTCTTATCACGTGACTGCTGTAGCTTTCCACTAAGGACGCGTTTCGCGAACTCTCTTCTCAAGTAAAGGCGTTTATTCGCGCTCTCGTTTTACCGTCACGTTAGCCGCGGTTACGTACGCTGTCGCTCCACGGCGCCGGCGCGCCTTGTTTGTTTGAAACAGAAGGCAGGGTGACGTGTTTCCTCTCCCGGCATCCGAGCGCTCTGGCGAGCGACTGCACATCTGACTGGGGCACGATTTCTCTGGTTCCGATCGAGAGCAGGCTCCGCATTGTTGCAGTCCGAATTAGAGCGTGGTGGCGCCCAGCCGAATGGACCATTAGATTGAAACTTCGTGCATTCGAGGGTTGTTGCATTCCGTTTCCATTACAAGGCAGCCACCGAGGCAGGGATCGGAGCCGTGGTCTCGACCTCTGCAGCGTGACGCCATAGCCATATATACACTGTGTCGCTACGATGGCGTCTTGTACGTCCGCTCTACGAAAACACACGCGGCCGTGGCAGTGCACGAGGCTTGTAGTGGCGCTGCGTAGAGTAGCGACGCTAGAGTGCGCGGAGGGTTGAAAGGAGGACGAGGTGACAGGGAGGAGGGGAGAGCCAGTGTCGTTGCGCTTATCCAACAGAGAAGAACAAAACAGTGGCAACTGCAGCTGCCGCCGCTGTGTCCAACGTGCGGCGAGTGCCACTTAGCGCGCAAGCTGCTCAAACAGCGGAGAGACAGGCCAGGCACCCTGCCATGCGTGTGGCGGGCAGCCCCCTCTGAGTTCGCCATCGGCTGCGAGCCGTTCCACGCAGAGCGCGTCACGCGCCCTTTCCTTTCTAACTGAGGTGAGCCGTGAGTGCGAAAATATCGGTGTGCTGCTACTAGCGAGTTCCCTGTTTCGACAGGCCTGCGGTATCGGGGCGCCACTGGTGTACCGCAAATGTAGCAGATGGGTAGCGCACTCTACAATCAGAGAAGGGATGCGCTGTTACTAGATGGGGGGAAAAAATTGGGGGGGGGGGGGGGGTAGAGGCAGCGTGCTCAAGTGGCTTAGCGCACTCGGCGCATGTGGAGCAAATGAATGCGGCTTGCAGGCATTTTCTTTGAGGAGCCTGCAACACTCGACTGCGTATGCTATGGAGCTCTGCTGATATCGAAATTTGAAAGCTTCTTGTGACGAAAACTTCGGCTGCCGATGAAAATGCTGTTCTTTTGCTTGACTCTGCGATGCCAACCGCGATGTGTTACAGGACGCGTAATGAGACCTGTCGGGTTTTGGGTCCCACTTTAAAAGCCCGCTTAGTGCAGCAAAATTTATTTCACTTTGCGAAAGTCACTGTGCGGTTCGTCGCTGACTCGATCATCGCGAAATATGTCTTCTCTTAACGCGCTCTACAGTGCACTTTGCTTGACAGCAAACTGGAGAAAGATGATACCAGGCCCCGTGTATTACAGCATACATTATTCCCGAGATCAGATGCCAGCAACGAATCGTAATGTCGGACATATTATTGGCGAAGTAGGCCAGGAGCGACACATATACTTAGTAAAGAAGAGTTGCGTTAATTATTTTGTAAAGGGGATCGAACACACGCACGTGCATAGCTCGTGGTCGCGCTTGGCTTTTTCTTTTCTTTTTCTTTCTTTAAGTGCATGTGTTTGTTATTGCGCCACATTACATGTTATCGATATGTACCAACCTGACAGCAACAAGTTTCTCGTCAATTCGGCCCCAGAATTGCGACGTGGCAGCCTGCCTCGGTCGATGTTCGCGCTCAAGTTTTGTTGCGCAGCCAGTCGTCGGACCACTGAACCCGCGCAGTAGTTCTTCCCCGTGTTATTTCCTTTTTTTCCTGAACCCTGCTGCGCTGCAAAACGCTTCTCTGGATGAGTGGCTGCCATACAGCAGGAAGCACCACGTAACCCGACTGACTCGGCGGCCTTCTCGCCGCCGCCGAGGCAGCCATGCGCGGCGGATCTGCCGCTGTCAGTTGACGAGACGAGCGTGCATGCAGACGCGCCGCGGTTGCCGCCGGCGTGACTACTTCCTCGGCCGCCGACGCCTGCTGCTTCCTGCTGTCTGCGAGCGTTTGTCTGCGGCGTCCCGCTGAGTGTTGAGAATTCCGCCCCGACGATTCCGTGCAGCGCGAGGCGAAGTCGCCGGGAAGATGCCGCTTTGCACAGGGCCAGGTACAAGAGAAAGCGAGGCACCGCTAGATTGCCGAGCCGAACATAGTAGGCTTTTCCGTCCAGTGTAGGAGGTCTATTCTGGACATCGTCGAATTCCGCCATGCTGTCAGCTTATGCAATGGCGGCATTTCGAGACAATCGGAGAAGGTGTCAACCGGAGTTGAGAAGATAGTGCGAGTTCCCTGTGACAAGAATTGTAGCGCCCTGTAGCTGTTCCTCGCTTTGTGGTGAATGCGATGCGCGAAACTTGGTCGAGTGACCTCGGTCGGTGTTGTCGAGGCTTATAGAAATGCGCTGATCATCAGTGGCAGCGCTAGAGCGGCTGTTTACCGGACGTTTGTGGCACACAATGGGAACTCCTCCGTCATGCAGTGAACACCTTTTCTCGAAAGTTTGGAGGCCACGTTCCCAACCTGTGTTTTTACCACACTGATTTATTGACACTGCCCACACTGTCGTATTCGTTTATGTTCATACTCATGTTTTCTCACACTTATAGGTACTCCCTCACATTCATACTGAGGTCTATTCACAATAATATGCACTCACTCACGTTCATACTCACGTCTGGTCACACACGTCGGTGCTGGCTCACTTTTCACTCATAGGCAATCACTCACGATTATATTGGCGTCTACACACACTCAGGTACTCGTTTACGTTCATACGTCTACTCACTCACTCACGCATTTGAACTGAGCGTGAGGGATTGTACTAACGAGTGAGTATGCCGAGCTGTACTGTGATGCAACTGGCATCTGTTAATGCTGCACTCGTTCGCTAGCCCACTTATACCTTGTAGCTACCAAGTGCGTGCGCTTCAACAAAACCAAAACGGAAACATTGTTGTCCGCTAGATTAACTTACGGAGCTCTAAGCTGCCTGCAATTCATTACCATAATGAAGACACAGCAACTTGGTTGCCGAGGAGTCCGTCATTATAATGATGTATACCCTTAATCGATCTCACTCTAGATTGCTGGCTTCTCTCGTTAACGCTCGTTTCAAACCATCCACGATGAGCGTTGTAGCGAGTCAGGCGGAGCTCGTGAGTGTTTCGCATGGTACGGATGTTATGATCGGCCTGCCCCAAGAGCGGCGACAACACGAAGGTCGTTCGTCTAATATTCTCAGGTTGTCTGCGCCCCTCGTAAAACCCTTTGGGCACGCCTGACCGACTGACAGTTTAGGAAGAGTTGTTGGCCGTCGAGGCGGCTTGCTTTGTCGTCAAGGTGCCCCGGACAAAGGACCCAGCGTCCGGGAACCGTCTTCGGATGCATTTCCCACGTTCTGCCTTGTTGCCGCTGTTTCCACAATTCGTGGTCTGCCTCGCGCATACCCATCATTGCAACAGACTACGAAATGGACTTCCACGTAAGACTCAACGTCTTCGTGCTGTGCCGTGTAGTGCGCGGTGGGCAGTGTTTTTCCCTCGCCATGGGACGAACTGGATGTGCCTCTTTCTCCTTTCGTGGGTTGGGAAGGAGGCGGCGTTTCACCTTTCCCTTTTTGGGGGTGGAGGTGAAGATGGAAATTTTCATTGGACTATCCTGGCCTCCATTGTTTTTTCCTACAGGGAACCCTGGGAAGGCCAGGACATAAAATGCGAGCGCCGATGCGCTCCCGTCGAGCTCTCACAAGTTTTCTCAAGCTGTCACAAGCTACGAGAAGCTCCCCTCGAGAGCTTCCATGATGCTAACCCCATCATGTAGCAACACGCTACCTGTAAATATGTAATAAACGTGACTGTTAACAGCTCCAAGCTCCTCTCCTCGACATCTCCCCGGGACTCTGGCTGGCTCCGGTCCTCTGGGCAGAACCCGATTACATCACGGATGGGCGGACGTCATGCGCGGAGCGATAAAAAAACTTAAACGACAACGTTATCGCATCAATGAAAGCGTTCCCATGGATCATGAATGTGCAAATTTATTCGTAATTAACGCCGCTTCAATAAAAATTACTTATGGCTGCGTTATTTATTAACTATTATGGGAACATTCTTCTACTTAGGTAACTGCCCTGCAACGTACTTTGCATACGTTGTATAACCTTAGTCGCAGGGTTGCGCGAGTTTGCATGACAACGTGAAATGAAAGACGCCACCTGCGAAATCCACTTGTTTATACAAATAAGTGGTAGACCTTTGTTTCACGTTGTTGTTAAGTGGTTTACTGCTGACACTGAGGAGCCGCAAAAACCGGAAGCGGCGGCATCTCTAGACCACGGCCGCTAAATAAAAAAGAGGTGCGGCCTGCCGAATGGGTGCGTTTTCAATGGGGGAACGCGTGACATGCAGAGTTTTGAGACGCTACCGCGGGGGCGCTGCACATCGGTAAACCGCGGCCGCTAGTAAGCGAACGCTCGGCGCGTTGGTTCGGGCGAGCGCAAGCAAACGCTCTTGCTGGAAATGAGCAGCCGTACGCTTGCTTAAGAGGTAGAAAATGTGCGAGTTTTTCGTTGTGTTGGTTCTATCAGTGAGTGCTTAATGTGACTGGACATCTCACAATAAATACGATGCCCAAGACCTGTCGCCGTGGTGGAGATTGGTAACTGCGAAGAAGTCGCACATTCACTTCGTTCACTTCAAGCAGTACGACTTCAAGGCAGAGCGCAAGGTGCTGCGACCGACAGCCGTGCCGACGATATTTTCATCTTTTCCAGCTTACAAGCTAGCCGCGTCCTCATTGAGAGGTAGTCCACTTGTTCGTGTTTTGCCTACTCCTTCCATGTCGAACAGCAAACAATTTTAACTAGACGAGTGCCAAAGATCAAGAAAAGAAATTGTCAATCCCTTGTGTGCAGAAGTTGCTGAAACAGAAAGCGTGGCGAGTCGAATTATGTCAAACGCCGAAGGATTCTCTGGACTGGACGGGTGCCTACACAGCCCTGCCGTGGAAGACTGCGTTAAAACGCGACAGTTAAAACCCAATGAACCTCCAGTTCGTTGTGCAGCGCTGTGTGTCTTCCGCCATTTCTTGTTTTCGTTTTTCATCTGCGCTGTTTCTCAAGGACGTGAGTACGGCCCAACTCGCACAACTTGCCATTTTGGCACAATATGTAAGCAAGACGTTTGCATTTACTGCGTTTCAGCGTGTAGTTCTACGGTAACAACTCATGTTGGAATCTGGTGTCATTTAAAAATAGCACTTATTAGTGCAATGTGAAGCAGATATACACCAGAGTTAGCAAGTATATACGTGGGAGATATTCCATGCCACGCTAGTTTATTTTGAAGAGCAGAAAGTAATCGTGCATCTCTAAAAAACCCCCCCGCAATGAAGAAGTCGTCCACGCAGATAACAAAAGCTTGAGCATTCAAACGACTGAGGACATCAACGAACAGCAGTGGACCACTTTTCTTCCCAGTAGAGCAAAAAAAAAAAAAAAAAAAGAACGATTGGTCAACAAAATTTTACGTTCATCCATCTATCTTTTGGCAGCGGCGCTGTACAGCACGCTTAAAGGTGCGTCTTCATGGGAGCACGCCCTTCTCGCGTATAGTAGCAATAACCGCAAAGGAAACCACACTGATACGTCATCTGGCGTGTCTTGCACATAAATAGCCGAAATGCAATCACAGGTGAACGTGAGGCGACTGTAATGACCACTAAAACGAATGCACGCAGCCGGCTGGCCGCCTGTGCGAGCGGGTTTTCTTTACCGTTGTGCAGCGCTGCGGCGGCGGGAGCAAGAACTAGCGCTGTCACCAGCGCAAAAGAGCGTTCGGCAGGCCGCACCTCTTTTTTATTTAGCGGCCGTGTCTAGACATTGCTTGCTTAATTGCGATGTTCTGATTAAACCGGCATACCTCTTTTAGAAACGCTCAATATTGCATCAATTTTGACCTGCCCAGCGTCCTCAAAGTTTGAAGTCAAATCTCGTCCATCACCTATGGCATATCTCATGCGCCAAGAACGCTACCGCGCTTCGCTAAGCGAACCTGTCACGTGACATTGTGGTCAGCCAAAGGGAGTCTTACTGAGATTTGTTATTGCGTGGTGTATTTCTGCGTTGAAGCAATATCTCACGAACTTGTCCTCCCTTCTCTCATGGCACACAAAAAGTCTTTAGCATTTATTCCTGCTGAACAATAAAGTGTCGCCACATTCACTGTTCTTCCTTGAGCTTTCGGGCCCATTCACCGATCGTAGACAGGAAAGTGTATAAATAGAACTTCGTTCGTGACTTTTCTATCTATCTATCTATCTATCTATCTATCTATCTATCTATCTATCTATCTATCTATCTATCTATCTATCTATCTATCTATCTATCTATCTATCTATCTATCTATCTATCTATCTATCTATCTATCTATCTATCTATCTATCTATCTATCTATCTATCTATCTATCTATCTATCTATCTATCTGTCTGTCTGTCTGTCTGTCTGTCTGTCTGTCTGTCTGTCTGTCTGTCTGTCTGTCTGTCTGTCTGTCTGTCTGTGATAAGAAAAAAGAACAAATGATTCGTTTTTTTTTATGCATATTGTGGGCGTTTGAACTATATATAAGAGAATTTGAAGCCAGCGGGGCATAGAAGCAGCAAGCTATCCTCAAGTACAGTTACAAAAATTTCTTTAAAATCATGGCCGTCATCGTTCAGAAAGAGCGTAAATAAGAAAAGCCGTCCATTTTTAGTCACATGATCGAGCAAACGTTGTAAGTACTACGTGAAAACGTTGAACGTGCCTGCGCTTACAGGCGCATTTTAAAAACGGGACGGCGAAGAGAGAGAGGGGGGAAGGAGGAAACGGTCAGGACAGACGCTCGTTCCCTCTGCAGAGAAAGGAGGGAAAGAGGAGGAGAAGCAAATGGCCTCGTTTTGCTATCATTCCATTACTTCTGCGACGGCTGCTGCGATGGCTCCGTTTGCGCCTTGATACGCCGTCGGGAACGATGTGCGCCGATTAGGGATACTCGATATTCCGGACGTAACCGGGCCCGCACGGGGGAGAAGAAGTGGGGAGCTCGATTTGGGAAGTTGGGGATGCGAGAGAAAGAAACAGACTGAGAGGAAGAGACGACGCTGTTAACGTTTCCCTCTTTTCTAGTTGTGTGCTTCGATCCTTTCCGGCTCGTCGAGGAAGAAGAGTGCGAGCGAAAGAACATGGTTGCGTGTGCGCTGTTAGCGAGGGCGTGTCCAATGAGAGTGGAAATAATGGAAACGTGGAGGGCGCCATAACCTCCTCAGCGCCGCCGAAGTAAAGCTGAATCGAGAATTTGCATAGCCGGAGCCTTCGTTCTTCGCCTCGGTGTTTATTTTATTAAATTTATTTTATTTCCACGGAGCGGCTTTCTCGAAGAGACGCCGCAAGCTTGAAGTGAAGCGCGTAGCTTCGTTTGAGGTTCTGTATTTCTGCAGCGGACTGTGGCCGATGAGAATGGCGGGCCGTCGATTGTTTGTTGTTTGTTCTTAATGCGCATCTTTATACACCGCTCTGGAAATCGAATGCTGCAATGCAAAATAGCGTGGCGCATAATGAGAAACGTCTGCTTTAAGTTGCAAGACAGTACTTGCCGGAAGTGCTGAGATAGCCTGTTTTGAGTTTGTTTCAGGGAGCGTATGTTATTACTGTTTCTTTATTGTGATTTCTTATTGGAAAATCGAGAATGCACAAGTTTGAAGCCATGTATATGCTTTTCGTAGAATAAGTGTCCCCCCTGTCTGTCTATTATGTAGTTGACTTTATTTTCCTGCATGGGAGTGTTGTGGTATACAGGCGGAATTCAACAGATGGATGGGTGCATCAACTGTCGTCGGGAGGCGTTTTCAAAGCACTGATGTTCTTTCATAATGAGGTGTTGGAAATGTCAATATGTTCCTTTTATTCTTTATTTTCTACTTTTTTTGTTTTAACACGAAAGTGTTTCATGCCGGGGTCCACCAGGACTTCACTGACATCATTTCCGTCACTGATGTGACGTTGTGACGTTGATTAAATGAACGCCAACAGACGACAAGGACGACCAGCAGAAAAATTTTTGTGGATTTGGATGACGTGGGAGTCGAGCCGACGACCTCACGGTCCGCGACGATAGGAGCCGGGCGCCCTACCCACTGCGCTACCGACGCTCGCGCATGAGGCTTCACAAACGCGCCTTATATATCTCTCTCACACCTTCATTTTACAGTGACCATGGTTTGCGGAAGGGGGGGGGGGGCGGTGTCGCCGTCTGGGATCGGTGAAGTGAAGTACTGCATCATGATGCTAACGAGCGCCGACAGGGAGCACTTCGGTAGTTTCAGCTTTCGGTGCAGCGAGAGACACGCACAGAACGCCTTCCGGCGTTCACTGTTCAAGCTACGAGCTCTCCCTCTCGCGTTCCTGAAACTCTGTGTGGCATATGCATGAGCACGGGCGTAGGTGACCCTACTACTAGGGAGCGCGCGCCTTGGTGTTTGTCTCGTTAGATGACGACGCTTTGAATCAGTGCATATCGAGTGCTAGTGTTCATTACGTGCTTGTTGATGCCATCTTTACGCGGGATTCATCCTATGTTGTGTCCACGTGTACGTTAGCTACTTCAGCTACCACAAGGGTTAAATCATGATCGTTGGCATTCGTCGAGATGGAGATGTGACACTCAACGTGGGTGCATCTACGTCAAACGATGCTAAAGCTGCCAAACACCAATAAACAGTGTGCAAGCTCTCATTCATCAATGTATAATAAACAATAAACTACACTCCTGTGAAGACGCGGTTCACTTTCGTGTTAAACCGATTCCTGTGAGGCCGGAATCAAAGATGTTTTTTTTTATTTGTTTCTTGATAAAGTGAGATAACTGATGTGTGTACGTGGGGCCTATAGTAAACCTCCTTGGACCCAGCCACTCTATTTTTCATGAACAGGATCATAGTATTTTGTACACATGCTCCTGTATACACCTGCGTACATAGTTTGTGAAAAAGACAACAACAAGGGCTTGTTGCAGTGATAGTGCGTGAGGCAGAGATAGTTTATTTTTTATTTAATAACAGAGAACTATGCCGGCGTAGAAGTATTCGTGTACCTGGTTCTGTTCAAGAAAAATTCGGGGGGGGGGGGGGGAGGAAGAAGAAATAATACGCAGAATGGCACGTCAAGGTAACAGTGAAGAAGTGAATTACGAAAAATGGAAGACTGCAAACAGCAACTTTGATTTGTAACGATAGAACCATATATAACACAAGCGAGAGCTATCAAAAGAAAAGTGCAAAACACTCATACCTGCGAGAAACCACTTTGCAAGTGTTGTTGGATTGTGCAGCCGGTGACGATCTGCTAATACACCATCTGTGAACGTCTATTTCGGCGTAGGTTATTATCATTTTTTTTTTACTTTAAAGCTAGTAGAGTGCCTTGTACATGCTTGTCGGTCATCAGCCCAATATTTTTTTCGAGCTCTTCGGGTATGGACGTTTTTCAGTATCTCTCTCCCATTTTTTTTATTATCTTTTTATTGGACTCCCGTTCGCATCACTTGTTCCTAAATTCTCCTCTCTTCCACGAAAAAGTTTCTTGACGCTGCTCTCGCCTACGTAGCCGCCAAGCTGGTTGCAAAATGTGCTCATCGGAAATACTGCTTTTGAGCGTCATCGAATACACCAAATCGCCCGGCGCTCTTCCTTCCATTGCGCCCGCACTTGAAAGCCGTTCCCGCTGTAACCAGAAACGCCCAAGCGCCTCCCGATCATTTGGCTGAGGCGCTGTTGCTTCCGCTTTTTCTTCTCGTTTAACGTGTAGCGGGTTTCGGGACTTTGATGCTGTTTACGACGACGCTGACCATTATGAGATTCAACGTCAAGAACGTCGGTGCACGTCAGTAAAAGAAAGATATGAAAACCCAAGGACCATTTTTTATTCCTTTATTAATTCCTTTTCCTCGAGCTGTGACTTAATGCAGGCACACGCCACGAAAGCCCGGATGTTAGGCGTACAGTACTTCGCTGTTGAAAATTAAAAATAAAGAACGCATCTTTCGGTATTCGTCGTAGGCTGTATCCCGGAAAATGCGGTACACTTTGCTTATTCATACGAATAATTACTTTATGGCCTAATGTATATTGTATGTGCGCTGCGCGACCTGTTTCTTGTACGAATGAAAGCTGTGTTTCGGGGTATCTGTGGTCGCGCATCCAATGATGATAGCTGAGGGTGGCACTAGCGGAGGCCTGCTTGCAGAAGGATACGGGGGCGTTCCGATGCCTGTAAATGTCCAATGTAGGCGATACATTAATCGTTGTCAGTGTCCATTCCCGCCGGTATTAACAACGGTCTTCAACAACGCATCCGTGTAGGTCTGCAGCACTGTTGCTGCGGAAGCTGCCCGCTCGCACAGATAATAAATCATAACCTGTGAAGAAGCATCGGCTACGTAATGGTCTTGAACTTTGCGCCTACTCACTTTCGGAGCCTCCGACGTAATCGAAATGACGGGACCTCTTGCCTGACCTCCAGAGGGAAAGAAGATTTGCGCAAACACCAGATTATTATACCAGCAGTGATGGGAGTTCGCCGGATGCTCCATGAATGTCCATCGTCGAATGTACCCTGATGGTTACATTAATAAGTACGCGAAGTCAAACCTACATGTGAATACGTTGTGTCGTTTGGCTTACATTAGCCGTAGTTTATCCGTTATTCGTTGCTGTTCTGTTATTGTAGTCCAGCACCGTCGGTCTGTTCACGCACGCACGCGCGCACACACATGCAGATTACATAGACGTGCACGCGTGTTGTAGCACACGTGCAAAAACTAATGTAACGAAACGAAGTATGATAGGAGAAGCGCTGTGCGCGCAGCATTTCGTGACGGCGCTCCGGCGTTTTGAAAAGGGTAATTCCGTGCATATCCGGCCGTCAAGTCCCCTCGGAGAAATCGAGCACGGACGTCGGCCGTCGATCGGCGATGCGGATGGTTCCGGATATTCGCGTTCGACTCCCTTGCACGGCCTCGCTCTTTCACGCGGCGCGTTCTTGATCCGTGGCCTCTGCTGCTCGTGATGCCTCCGTCAGCAAAACGCAGGTGCGATTCGACACGGCAGCGTCGCTTCGAAAGTGATATGGGATAGCAGCGGCGACGAGGGCGCCATTTTCGGCGAGGTCCGCTAGCCGCTTACTGGTTTATCTTGGAACAAGGCTTTGCTGGAGAGGTGTCCTCTTATCGAGTGGTTATGAACCAAAAAGTCAGAGTGCGGTGCATGTGGCTCATTATGACCCCATATTATGATGAAGTGGTAGCGCTTAGGTTTGGGTGCACGTTTAGGTGCACATTAGGTTTAGCTACACATTAAAGAACTCAAAGTTTGTCCGTAGTCTACCACTACGGCGTGCTCCGCCATATAAAATTGGCAGGTACAACCCAGCAATTATTATTACGTATTGACCCTAGTAACACGACAGTGAGTGATGACATGTCATTCCGGTAAGAAACAAACTGCAACACCAACAAGAATGTTTGGTCGATATCAGAAGCGCTAGATGTCCACGCAATAATGTAAACATGCTAGACATTTTATAGACCGAAAACTTTTATGCTCAATATCTCCAGTTTGCCTTCCTCAGTATTCTTGCCGCCTAAATGACACTATTTGCGACGTTCTTATCCACTGTACTTAGTACCTACTGGCCCCGTTCTTAGCTGTCTGTCTAACAATCTTTTGCGGCGCACTCGTCTCGACGATATAAACAACTTTTTCTGGATTCAATATTTTTGCGTCACACCTTCACGTTGCAATGTTTTATTATGTAGTAAATCCGCCCCTCTATTGCTCCGGAGACAGTCCTTGTGAAAGCGGCTTTTTATCATCTGATGTGAATGGCTGCGTCAGTTTTTTTTTTCTCTTTCTTTTTTTTAGACATAAGCGCCTGTTCACTGCTTGCCCCAATTTCCTCCATACTCTTACGTAATGTCTCCTCACCGACGCAGCTGGCGTGCTTTGCCGCAAGGCGCCACACTTCTTTCGATTCACACGCAGGCTCGTTCATTACACATGCATCCTCTCTCTGAATGCCTTCATCGGCTTCTGTGCATTCCAATAGGAGCGCTGCTTTTCGCGAGCCAGCTTTTTATGTCAGCCTGAGACATCACTCCTCCCACTTCCCGTTGTGCATGGAGTTACGCAACGGGTTGTCGCTTACGAATTATAACAAGTCACAAGAACCGTTTCAGAAGCTCCCTTCTTCTCCCCAGATCTCTGAACGCGTTGCAATATTATCCGTAGCTCTCGCCAACGCCCCCGAGTGCTCTTATTGGTTCAGTATTTGGAAGCTCTGGAAGCGAAGTCCAACACGCCCATCTGCTGAGCTGTAGGCGCGAGTTAAACAAGCCAAGGTGGTGAGAAATAATATTGAGTAAACCCACTACGGCGCGCCTCATAATCATGCATGATTACGATGCGTAAAAACCGCATAATTATTATTTCGAACAATGGACGCCTGGGCGCTGTAACGTCGTGCAAGGCGATGCATACCAAGTTTCCTGGGCTACAACTGGGGCTTGTGGTTACTGATGCTTGACAACATCTGTGTGGACTAGGCAGACACACTACTTCCGTATGAATAGCGCTTTTATTTTGTGTACGTGTATAATTTTGGAACCCTGTGTGGTCGTACACTTCCTGGCGTTCACTGCAGTACTTGGTTACCTTTAACAACGCCTCGATTGGCGCTTGCTGACGAGCGCCTCATCGCGGCGTCCACTGCCACTGCAGCCGGCGCCCTTTGCCCTGCGGCGTGCTGCGGCTGAGAGCGCCCCGCGGGCCGCACACGCGGCAAACAACGCGGCCCGTGCGTTGGTATCGACTGGCTTGCAGGCGGTAAAAGCTGTAGCAACCCTCCCCTCCTCTTCCACCGCCCTCCTGCGATCGCTTGTTGTTCAGCCCGCTCGCGGGGGTCGCGCGCTCGCTTTAATTATTTCTTCATTAGCGGTAATTAGTGGGAACAGGCCGATCCTGCAATTACACAACGCCGAGTTCGTCCCTTCCCTTTGTTTCTTTCCCGTTTCTGCAACAACGCGTCGGTCTCGCGGCATCGCGCGTTGTACTGCTTCTGCGTTGTAAGTGCCGCTGTCGTTTCAACCCGTGGTTTTCGGTGCCTCGGTGGGTGAGGGCCGTTGTGCTGCGTACGGCCACGGCTATGGACGCCGCGAGCACGAACAACGCGCGCTGGAAAACCCGCCCAGAGTGCGCTATTCAAAGCACTTACGCGCGTTTCTAGCCCTTCCTTACACTTCGCTCCTTTCTCCAGCGCCTGGCCTCCCTCGTCGTATCGGCGAGCTCCGTTTTCCGCGTGTTTTGTGCCGAGTTTTATGCTTCCGAGAAAGCGGGCTCGCGGTTGTTGTTGCTGTGCGTGTTAGGCATGTATGAAACGATTCGCGTCGCTTCTCCAATCAGCGCGCCTTTGACGGGAAACTCGGGTTATTGTTTGCGGGCCACAGGGCGGTCTGAAACTGTTGGTGCCTCAGCTGTTGTTTTCATTCGCTAATGCTTTTGTGTGGTTGCTCTAAACCCTAGCGCAGCTGGACCAATATGGATGGATGTTCGCGTAAGTAATACCCACGGAAAAAGGAAAGCCTTCTTTATTTAGGTAGAACCTTGCGCTCGATTACGTAATTAATTGGTGCAAAATACGCGCAGTCGCTCGCATTTGTATACGAATTGACGCTCTTTTCCGAGCGTTGATTGTGGTTCATTGCTTTATCATCTGCTGTATATACGTTACGGCAGGCATGCTATAGTCAAATAATATCGTCAGATTGCGCAATTCCACGGCGACGCATCACTATTAAGCGGATGGCTGTCGACGAGTGTAATGTCAACGCCGTCGTACCGCTTGCACGCAGACGAGTGAGGCACAAATTGCTGTTGTTGTCAATCGACGCGAATTGCTTTAGCTGCGCGTCTTATTCGCCATAAAATAATTATTGAAAGAACAAATTTCGAGGATATGCAGCGTCCTTAGTGTGTTGAAGGATGATTGGCGATTCACGCGCTGTTGACTGTTGCAATGATTACCACCCGGGCTAACGCAAGAATTTTAGCTTACGATTGATGGATCAACTACAGCCGCCTGTCTCCTGTTGAACCTTTGCCAGGATGTTTCGTGCCGCTTTAAACTGACTGGACGATAAAGCGTTCACTGAATGAAAAATACTGGACCATGCCGCCACCGCCATCTCCACTGCGGTTCATAAGAGGACTGTTGCACTATTAAACGAGCTCTGTGACCGTCTCATACTGCGCGGTGAAGGTTATGTGTGGGCCCGCATCACTCAATAAATATTCTCTCCTTTCTTCTACTTTTTCTCATATTTTCCTTGACGCTGACCACTCTCCCAGTTTAGCGTAGCGAATAGGGCACTACCTGTTTATTTCCACGCCTTTCCTTTACGTTTTATCTAAGCCTCTTGCGTCTCCTTTCGTGCAAAGCATAACCGTGTGAACAAAGACTTTTATAACAGAAAATCAATGGCCGGCCTCTATTTGTGGTACATGGCGATGTGTAAGCACTGCAGGTTTGCAGTACTATACGACAAGATCCTTAAAGGTTTCCGTGGATTCCATTGTTAGCATATCATCTTGCTCGCTGTGTGTCTTAAGAGGAAGCTTTTCACTTTTCTTGGCCTATGAAATATTTTTTTTGGTTATTTGCTCTGTGAACTACCCTATAGAGCCGGCGTTTGTCGTGTGATATCGTGACTGATTCTTTTTTTTTTTTTTGTCTCTCCTCGCAGGTAAGGGCACCGGATCCTCTTGCTTTGCATCTCGGCGACATATTACCAGGGCGACGTGTCAAGTACTGTTTTGTTTCTTCTTTGTGAGCAATATATTGCGCTATACCGACTCATGTTGCCAAACGCGCGCGCGTTTGTCACTGAATTTCTAAACTAAAACGTAATCGTATGCCCGACCACTCACACTCCGCGATACATGACAGAGTGGTCGTTTTATTGGTGTTATTGTTGGCGGCTTAAAAGGACCATAAAGAGAACGGGTGTTTCGCTTCTATCAATAAGTTGCCTTTCCACGGGACCAAAAATAAGAATCGAGAAGGCGCTTTCCAGCCAGAATATCCGCAAAAGAAAACACAAATACCAACGACACTTTCAAGTCTTCGCACCCACTCGCCGTGACGTCATACGCCCTGAAGGCGTCCGCTAGGGCCTACATAATTCCTTATCAATCATCATTGAGAACGTTTCGTTGTAAGGGCTCCGGACTGTTAGAAATTTTCAGGCATAAAACCTTTGGCATGCTTAAAACCACACTGGCGTGGCGATGTGCCAGTATTGGCGCGAAGTCTTACTTTCTTCATTTTTCTTCAGACAAGGAACCTACGATTTCGAAATTATCGACGTTAAAAGGTCCACAACAATTATTTACCTGTTTATACCGATGTGATTTTACATTTTAGTGTCATTTTTTATAGTTTACGTTTTTTTTTTCTTGCATGTCATGTGCGTCCTTATGTTGGTAGATGCACATCTACACAATTAGGATTCAACACAGTGATCTGAATTTATTGCGACAACCGCCGTTACCTGCAAGCCCCTCCATGGCCTTCCAAGGGAAAGAGATGAACAGCAAAAACCATAAGCAACCAAAGAAGTGATAATCAAAAAGCAGCTCTAGAGCTAGGACACAGTGCAAACGTGAACAAATGCGACAGGAAATTTGCTGCTGCGTGCGTCTTCTTCTATTGATTCACACGGACGGCAGCGTACTCACGTCGCGTTACATACTGATTGCAGCCCTGCGCGGCATCACCAGCAAGACATGCTCAAGACTGAGGGACAGTTTCGAAACTTCCTGCGCTTGCTAGACGCGCCGCGAAACGCGAACCTGACGCGCTAACTCGATGCCATCCGATTGACTTGCTAATGAGGGACCCAACTTGGAGACCGCTTTAAATTGTTTAATCAATTAACCATTTATTTTCTCTAGTTTGTAACGTCAGGTGTCGCTAACTTAGCTTCGTATAAGAAGAGGAGCGTTAATATATTTAGTTTGTGTTGCTGTCAAAGTATACTTGCACGTGCGTTAGTGAAAGTAACAAGCAGTGCAAGCATGCACGGTTTGCGTCAAACGCTGTAGTTTCTTGGCAGCGATTTTCCGACATCGTTCAACTTACTATGGCAATCCTGTGCATCAATGTGCGGTTAGAAATACGCAACATTACAGAAATGTGTGGCCTTCTTTCATGCGGCAGTTGCGTAAAAGTGCGGGCATCGTGCATTTTTATTTTAGTTATCATTTACATCTTCGCTGTTCTGTCTGTTCTGAAGAAGCGAACGATAAATTTAGAGCGGTGAGAAAGGGTACTCTTATCTTGCGAGTTACGGCGATCAGTGTAACTTCGCTTATTAGTATTTTATTCGTATATTTTTTTTTGTATAATGTTGCTGGGTGCAGTTGAGCAGCTGTTGTACTTTCCCACTGTATCAAACGATTGTTAAGCATCAACAAGAAAATGATGATAGAATAATATTTTTTGCAGTAACAAGGCGTTGAACTGATCTAGTTGACACATGGTCAATACGGATAGAACGAACCAGCGCAAAACACAATGAAACAAGAATGAAAACTGCATTAGCGGTGTGATAGACACGTTTACTTTTAAAAGAGAGAAAGGTGCGATGCAGATGGTGTTACGCTGGTTTCGCTCACCGACGCGATGTATGTTCGCATCAACCGTACGCGGACTGCGCTGTGAGTGACGTGACGTCATTGTTGACCCATTCCGGAAGGCTGTAACGAGACACTGAACTCTCTGCCTTAGTAAGCACTGAGCCTCTGCTGGGCGGGCCGCCTCGGTTATAAATGCAAGGTGCTTGGCGCAGGCGCTCGTCGAAAGAGAGCCGTTTGTTGTGGCGGGCAGCGGGCCGCGCAGGAAGTCCAGAGTCCGCGTTTCCGGAGCCGTCATTGCTGGGAACGCTTAGCGCGCGCGCACTTTGAGCTCGGCGAAGTTGCCTCGATTGCTGTCGTAGTAAAGAAGGGCGCCGACTTGTGTGCATACCCGCCTCCGCGACTGAAGATCCGTGCAGTACGGCGGAAGCTGTGGATCACTTCGGCCAACCAGAGATGTTTAATTCAGCAGGTCGTCTTCCAAAGAGGACTGCGGATGGTGCACGAGGAGATGTCGCGAATTATTCTGACATTTGTGCGAGAGACTGTACTGAGTAATTCGTCGTGAAATATGTCACCTGGAAAGAGGTTCGCAAGCGGACCAATTGCCGGCAAGATCTGCCAGGCCTAACCCCGACTGTGGCAACATCGTAACCACTTTCCAGAAAATTGGTCTGACCATCTGTTTATCGCTTTGCAACCATAAGAGGTTCTTGGGGTACTCGTTGTTTTACTTAGGATAACGTTAATGACTTCGCGAAAAAAAGGAAATCCAGGATCAACCTATAATAAAGGGTATTTGTGTCGGATAGCCCTCGTGTTAAAAGGCGGGTTGTGCAAATACTGACACAAGAGAGAAGTCCCGACAACGCGAATCCCTACCAATTAGCTCAGCCTCTTCTTTTTATAGGGTATCGCTCTTACTGTCTATCCGTTGGTGCATGGCGGGCCGTGGGTTTATTACCGCAATTATTCCCGTTAGCGATTATTGTTTTCTGCACTGCATGCGATGAATGGAAGCTTTGCGGGCAGATTAGCTGGTGACATTGGACAAGCCTTCATTTCGTCCCTCTCGCGCTCAGCTCGTTCACGTTGCCACAGCTGGGCTAATGCGACCCGTAGCTTCTGCCCCGTCGCGCAGATTTGGTGCGCCGAGGTGCACTCTTCATGTTAAACTGCGCACATTCATTTTAGCTCTACTGCGTTGGATTACGGCGGCGGAGCGTGGCTGGCTTCGTTTTGTGCAGTGGCCTCATTACACCGGAGAGATAATTAATATTGTTACACTTATTAATACGTATCTAGCCTTCTTCCCGGGCGAGCCAATCGGTCTGCACATTGGTAACTTGTCCGTCTTCCCTGCCTTCGGCCCCTACTGTGGGGAGACGTGTATTTTTGGCAGGTTAACCTCCTAGGTTCGCCTTTATTCTAATCTCTCTCACCTCAGTCTGTCGTATTATTCCTACACCTTGAAGGAACATACTACGGAGTACTGGTCCGGAGGTAGAAATTATCAAGTGCGCGAGTGAGGCAGAAGCAAACACATAAATCGAGTGGAAAGATCCGAGCTTGCAAACAAGCAAAAAAAAAAAAGAGAGAAAAGAAAAGAAACTGAATAACTTGCGAAGCGGTCGGAACGAAATCAGGGAGTTGAAGGAAGTTCTTGCGCGAATTCATTTATTTTATCAATAGGCTTCTGATATTTTCATATATATTTCTTTGTCGTGTTTTCCATCTCACCCAAGCTCTACCACGCGTGCTGCTTGTTGAAACTTTGTGCTGAGCCGGACACTTTAGAAGGGACTCGCGACGATTCGAAGAGCAAAAGATAACTTCGAGCACATCCAGTCTTGATTCTTAATTAACGTCACTCGAGCTCGCACTTTACGCCAGAGTGCGCCAGGAG
Organism: Rhipicephalus sanguineus; assembly: GCF_013339695.2. Lineage (NCBI taxonomy): Eukaryota > Metazoa > Arthropoda > Arachnida > Ixodida > Ixodidae > Rhipicephalus > Rhipicephalus sanguineus. The sequence continues at coordinate 49,215,063 of NC_051178.1, read as the reverse complement.
GGTAGGAGGCGGCCGTGTGACATTAAATAGAGCGCAAAAAATAAATCTCAGCAGTGAATTATCCAAGTATTCAAAATAAAGCCCATCAGAGAACACTGTAGAGTAAGTCGTGTGTCTGCCTTGAGTTTCCTTCGCTTTAATTCGTTTGTCGGAGGCCTCGCTGCTCTCGGTCTGCATATTTAGCTTGGTAGAACTGTCTCTTGTCTGAAATGTTGCTGTTTTGCGATATAGCTTGGCGCCGGTGACCTTATGCCGTTTGCTCGCGCATGCGTCCCACTGTCCAAACGAGATAAAAATGAAAGCAGCAAAAAATTGTCGAGCACTGGTAAAGGCTGAGCGAAATAAAGAAAGGTTCGTGAGGAAGCTCTCCGAAAATCAGTAAAATAAAATGCAGCAAAAACTGAGACCGAGAGACAGAGAGATAAATGAGAGCAGATGAGTGGCCGGCTTATGCTTTACCAACACAACATGTAGGATATACGAGCGGCAAGTGTGCCAGGTGTTTCAAGGAATGCGTCAGAAAATCACCGGCCGTCCGGCTCATGGCGTCACTCTACAGTGCGCGCCCGTTGGGGCAGGTTCATGTGCGTCCGACTTTGAGGAGGAAATGCCGCAGACTTCTAGAGTTGTGTCCGACTATAGAATATCAGCAAATATCAAATTTCCCTTACTTCTTAGATGTTTCGGACAGATTTCTTGGATAACCCTGTATATAATTTGATGTATTCATGTCGCCGCTTGTGTTGGGTGGGATGGGCGTTTACGTGGGTAAAGATCAGCATAGTGTTCAGGGATCTCAAAATAATGGTCGCTGGCGCAGTCGGGCCGAGCGTCGGCCACGGAACATAAGTTATCATCCACGTAACATGAGCCGCGAGCATGGAAAGTATTTTCCTTCTTTTTTTTTATTATTTTCTTGTTTCTCTTCTGGAATCTTTTAGTCCCAATCCCTACTTAGGGTACCCTGCCAGCCGTTTTATACAAGACGGCAAAAATATCTGTTTCTCTAATACTCTCTGTATATCTCCCTTCATTTTTTTTTTTTTTTGTATTCACTGCGACCGAATTTGCGTTGAGGACATTAACTTAAGAGAGGTCTTTCAACAAAACGGGAAAGAAAGTACAGTGGAAGCATACTTCTTTATTTTGCAAGAAAGCCAAGAAAAAGTCGGTAGTGAAGCAGATATTTTAAGCGGTGGTAACGAAAAAAAAAATATCTTCAACTGTCGGACTTTTAATAAAGTTTATTCATTCATTCAAAGTTAATTAAAGTAGGACGAAAATAAATGTTGGCCCTGCTCGTAATGTCTTGACCCCCAACTCTGCGATGTCATTTTCGCGTTTCTTGGCTTTTATTTTCCCTCTTCTTTTTTATTCATTTATTCTTTTTTTTCACCGTTAGCAGGTGCCTTATGTTTTACCTTGTAGATTTCCTGCGAGCCACGTTGGCCGCTTTGCTGTAAAAATATAATAATAAGTAAACCCTGGCTGGTTTTATCTGCGCGGCGCCGTGTTTATTTTTATTTTATTTTATTTTTTTTTTTGCTCTCGTGGCACAGTGGTGGGTTGTTGTTACATATCCCCTATCTCGACCCGGAAGTAAATTGCTCCCGGGTTCAGGTCTTCTTAACTCGCGAATTTGTGCGCTCCACCTGTTCAGGCATTCCCTGCCGTTGCCTGCACGACGTCCGCCTTTCAATTTTTAGATTTCCTTTCTATGCAGAGCCAGCGGAAGTTACAGGGGGGGGGGGGCTAATTCCCAGATTCCTGCGCGAGTTCTCCGAAATAGCTGGTAGTCGCTCCTAATAAGTCGTAGTTAATTAAAAGTTTAGTTCTGTATATGAGGTAAATCTAATTTTTTGGCCGTGCTCGGTACGCTTGCGCATGTTTTCACAGACGTGAACTTAGCTTGAGAGCATAGAGGGGGGAAGGTTGCATATTATTCGCCGTTTTGCTCCTTTCTGCCGCTCAAGTTTTTCACTTTTAGAATCTTGATCGTCTACGGTAGTTTGCGGCAGCATGCAGTCGTTGTGCACACCAGACAACGAGCCTGTGTGCATACGGCCTCGTCTTTCACTTTTTAGTTCTCGGAGAAAGAGCAGGAGCAAATAGACGTTTAGGCCGGTCAGTTTTCACTTCGGCTGGCCACCGTGTGCTGGGAAAAGGGCCTGAAAGGAATAGTGGGTAGCAGGGAACAATACCAACGAGGGAAAGGACGAGCGAAAAAAAAAAAAAAAGCACGCGTCATGAATGAAGTGCGGTGCACGATACTCCTCAAAGTTCTCCCCTGACTCCACTGTTCCTTAACAAGCGTTCAGCGCCCTGCGCGCTGCGGACGGTCCCGACAAGTGTCCGAGGATTCTTTATTCTGTCAAAGCCCGCCTGTCGAGTCTGTCTAATGCAGTTGGAAGTTTGTTTATGCACTGAAACGAAGACATCGTCATTGAAGATGTCTAATCGGTATCCTCACGGCTACAATTTCCGCATGTAGGGTCGCTGGCCAGTCCTATCTGAAATGAGAAGGCGTTCCTGAAGGCCACGCCGAGCCACAGCTGGCACATGGCCGCTTACTGCAATCACTAAAATGTTCATGATTCAATCTTTGGTAATTGGCGGCTGACAACGACTATTATATAACATATTTGCAGAGGTGCTCTTCAAGTATCTTCCAGTGTCTAATTTTAAGAAAACGGTATAACTTAACTTTGATGGCCCTGTATATAGTATCTGGTGTCAGTTGCTCCTTTAGTGCCAGCTCTATGTGCATGCTCAGTGGTGTTTCCCCTCATCCACTGGGGGTATAGTAGCCCGCTCAATTTAACGCCTACGAAAGAAACAACCGCCACGCAAGATCGCTCACCCAAAACTAGTCCAGTGAAGCCAATCGATCGAGCGTAGCCTAGTCGGTAAAGCCAAGTCACTCGTTTGAGTCGAGAAAAGTCGAGTCGTGTCACTCCTTCGAGAAAAAAACCCAACTCGAGCAAGTCACTCGTTCAAGCCATACCGAGCCAGCGCTAGCCGAGGCACTCCTTCTAAACAAGTTGGTTCTCAAGTCAATCACTTCTCTGATAGTTATGTATACTCATTTTTCCCGTATTTTATACCCTTAGTCATACTTCGTCCCTTCATTCTGCTTGCGCGCGCGCGCGTTTTTGTGTGAGTGTGTGTGTGTGTGTGTGTGTGTGTGTGTGTGTGTGTGTGTGTGTGTGTGTGTGTGTGTGTGTGTGTGTGTGTGTGTGTGTGTGTGTGTGTGTGTGTGTGTGTGTGTGTGTGTGTGTGTGTGTGTGTGTGTGTGCGCGCGCGGAAAGTGGTATGCGCTGTCGCTCGACGGTGTGGTCGAAGCAATAACGCCGGCTTCCCTTCCCCCTCCTCTCTCGTTGCTCATTTCCTCGGCCTTGACGTACAGCGCCCATTTCGGCTTTCGCAAGAGGAAGGCGCAGGTGTTTCCGCGATGCACCCCACCGCCACGTTGGCCTTCTGCTGCTCCCCATCTTTTTTTCCAATTCCGACTTCCCTGCTGGGGCGGCAATATTAGCGTCGGCGAAACTTTCTTTCTTTCTTTCTTTCTTTCTTTCTTTCTTTCTTTCTTTCTTTCTTTCTTTCTTTCTTTCTTTCTTTCTTTCTTTCTTTCTTTCTTTCTTTCTTTCTTTCTTTCTTTCTTTCTTTCTTTCTTTCTTTCATACTGTGGCTGTCATGCAGCTTATTTGCAAAGTGGCTGCAGCTGCATTTGGTGAACAATGTGGTTGGGGTTGAGGCCTTTCGTAATAGCAATAAAACTTCTAAAATCATTTCTGTAACATGCTGTTCATTGTATAATAAAACCTTGCGGCGTATCCCGTTCATGCTATTTGCCAGCGTAGTTGGAGTATGTGCAGCGCCTGTCGTCCACTAGGCTATAAAAAGAAACGAATTCTTTCGTACAATTAAATCTTACTCTATGTTCTTAGGTGCAGGCTGAAAAAAAGTGTGCAGTATCTTTTGTTTGTGTAGCTTCGAGCGGGTCGTTAAATATAATACATGTTCAGCGAAATGATATTTCGTACGTGCCTTTATGACTAAACTGCGTTTTAATGCCACGGAAAACATTTTATATGCAAATCAATCGATTCTCGTACGCAGCTAAGAGTAGCCAACGCAAAGTGGATGGGTGGCAAGCCATCTTTCGTTCTTTTTGGAGTGTGGTACGCACTGGCTACTTAAAAAAAATGACTGGCTCTCCCGTAATCGAGAGTAGATGCAAGCATGAAATGTCTACCGGCAAAGCAGTTTCGCTGGAGATTATACTAGCCGCAGTTTTGTGCATGTTCGCAAGGGCACACCTCACCAAACTACACCACACTACACTGTGCATTCGTTCATATGGACCCCATTGTTTGCTGTAACTGTGCGAGAATATCTTGGGCTTTGCCTAGCGTACGTGGCCGATGCGGTCACGACGCGACAGCAGGCTGGTGCGCTTCACGTACCCTGGTGCCATCTCTCAAAGAATGCGGCAACTTGCGCCGCGAAAACGCTGCCTCTGGCAGCGCACCGTTTACTTGCCCACCGCTGGCGTTTAAATGAGGGAGTGTAGGTGCCTTATCGGCCGTTGGAACGTCGCATACAAGTTACAGCTTCAGTGGCAGTGTGAACAAACGCTAAAAACTGTGAAGAAATATATTTTCTAACTTATTTGGACCGCATCTTAGGTATGTAATGCGGTCCTGTAGGAAGTGTTGACTGCCAAAGATCGCACCTTTTTAAACTTTTGTGCTGATCACCCGGATGTCTCGTTGACGGTGCTCGAATGATCTCGTTCAGTTTCTCGGATGTCCTGTTTGAACTGCCCGGATAACGGCGCTGGTATCTGACTCAAGGCTGCCGACAACGGAAGAAGCTAAAAGGACTTCATGCTTAAAGATAGTTTTGTTCGGCATATTATGGTTCTGTATAACGTCACATAGCCGTGGTGTGCTTTCACGTACTGCGTCAATGGTGACGTCGCGCAGCAGACAGGCGAAGTTGGTGCGGCACGACCAACCTTAGGCCAACGGTGGAGTGTCAAATGGTGAACTTAGAGTCGAAAAGACTGGAGTACCTTTACGTTGTAGCAGCCTAGAGGAGGGCATTGCAGTCCGAATCGCTAACACCGTATGTTCATTGCAGTTTTTCACGCCAGCCGTTTAATGGATACGAAGGAACTCGGAGCTCGTCATCGCAAGAAAAGTTCTTACAATGTTGTATGCATGGAAGAACATCAATCAGTTTATCATAATGTTGAGTGTATTATTACAGGTGGTCTTTTTATGGTAAACAGCTATAATGAGCTAAAAGTCTTGCTAATACCGGCATACAACAATCCAGTGTTCCGTAGCACGCAATAAATAACCTGACAGTAATGCAGTGTCCATCGTGTTCATTTGATAGTTTCTTCACTATAGTATTTAGTAATTTACACATTACCGGCTACACCAGTCCCGAGTTTGATAGTGTGGAAAACCAATATAATTATAATGTTTATTTTTTCGTTCGTTCTTAGATAACTGAACAATTTATGTATTATGTTTTCTTTTCCTGTGGCTTTTCTTCCTGAATTGCCTGATTAGCTGTGTGCTTCGAGCGCATCCTCTACGCCCACGGCTCTTCCTATAAGCTTTGCTGACTCTGGGTCGTGCCCACCTATATCTTCTGTTGCCCTTTCCATTATCGTGTTGCCCCCTCAGCCGCTAAGAAGAAAGCAATTAGCCGTTACATGCCTAGATGCCTGCGAGGCGCTCGCGTGCATCGCGCGAAGCTTATTTAGGCGCAGCAGTGGCTGGCGTGCTCGCGTTCACTCGTAGCGCCGATGGCTCAATCGCATCTGATTCTGTGTTCACTGTGCCCAAATGGCACACGTGCTTTCCTATCCTTGTGTAACACCGATCACGGGGGATAGGGACACCCTGTCTTGTGTCTGATGCTCGAGGGATGAACGTGTAATCTGCTGAACGAAGCCGTCTTTCTTTTCGTATCCATTCCACTGACACAGGGAGGGGTGGAGGAGTGGGAAAAACGGATATATTAGCCACCAGTATGAGAAATGTCAAGAGATGCTTGATTGTGTTTTGCCGCTGAAGGGCAATTTCGGCCTTTTCAAGATAAACCTTATGGGCTTTTAGGCTCTCTTTTGCTGCCGGTAGTGTTTGGTCTCTTTATTTTGTTTTATTTTATTTTGTTTTATTTTATTTTATTTTATCTTATTTTAGGCATTTCCCTCGATGATTACGAAGACAGAATCGGTGTAGTACAGAACAGCGGCGTCGTTCTGTATACGACACTGCAGTCAGTTAATCTGCGATATCATCGTTCGTTTAGTATAGTGCGGTCTTGCGTATGCTCCAAACGAAATAGGCTCTGGAAGAATGCAACGTACCACTACTACTACTACTACTACTACTACTACTACTACTACTACTGCTACTACTACTACTACTACAGCAAAAATATGAGAGCACAATAACGCGACTATATAGTGACGGGACCGAAGGTCGCGGGATGGAATCGCGGCCGCGACGGCCGCATTTGGACGGAAGCGAGAAGCTAGAGGCCCGTGCGCTTAGATTTAGGTGTTAAAGAACCCCAGTTGGTCGAAATTTCCTGAGCCCTCCACTACGGTGTCCCTGATTGTTTTATCGTGGTTTTGGAACGTCAGATCCCAATGGTTATTATTATTACTTTGTTCCTAGACCTCCTAGCATCCGCTGTTGCACTCTTCGTTTGTTATGTATACAAAGGCGGAAGCGAAGAACGACCGAAATCTCAGCTCTCCTCACCCACCCACGTTACACTTCTCTTCATGCGAGAAGGAGCCGCCGCCGCTTCTCTCCTACACCTACATCTCTCTCTTCGACGTTATGAGACGCTTCTTCGGACGACTACACCTTTATTAATATTACCACTGCTCAGATCATTGGGGTGTTCTAAAGCCTATATGCCGAGTCGAACTCGTGCTTTCACCTTTTGTCTAGCACATCACATCCATTTACGGGCACACGGATCGGCGTTCCCCTTTGTGCGTATAAGCCACCGCGCGGCCTCTCTCTCTCTTCCGTTCTCTTCTTGAACGAATCTCGCAGAGCCTGCGTATTTTTTGAAGCCCGCAACGGGGGGAGCTTAATTCCGCGGCTCCCTGCTTTGTGCGCCCGGTATCTGCGGCATGCAAAGGAAGCGAGCGCGGGCGTCCTATTGCACAGGAATCTCGATGCAACTCAATTTTAATCCTTTTCCTTTACTTTTTTCTTCTTTATTCTTCCACGTCTAGACGAGAGTTTCTCAGCGTGGTGCAGCTGCTATTTAGTCCTTTTAATAATGCATGCAAAACCGGATCACATATCTGTCCCCCGAAACCTTGTTTTGTTATCCAATAGTTCGCGATTCTTTATTTTATTTATTTATTTTTTGGGGGGGGGCTCGAGTGGCTCAGCATTGGGAGTGGCTAGAGAAGCTGCTGTTTGTGGCGTAGCTTTGAACTGTACACAGCCCGCAACAATGCTCCGCATTGCTTTCTTTTGTAATTTGAAAGCTATCTTCGCGTGGCGTGTCATAATTGGGTGCTTACGTTGTTGCAAACGTTATTCGCCAAAAGTTGTCTGTTATATTTGCTCCGGCCGCGAATGTATCGCATCAGTTTTACTTGCGATAAATCGTTGCTTCTTTATGCTTATAGCTCTTTAGATACGTTACTCTATTCATTTCTTATTCAGTGCTTTATGTATTTTAATAAATTTCCGAATTTTTCTCACGTTTTTATTTTTTAGCTTCTCTTCGAGCAATCGGGGTTCTTGTTCTTGTTTCATTTTGAAGACGTCTATTCGCTTCATATTTTCCGCGTGACACGCGTCTCAAATGGAGCATAAATAAGTTCTTCTGTCATGTTAATGATACCATAAACGTGACACCGATCCTCAATACTTGCTCATGAAACGGGCTCTAAATTCTTTCACGCGCGTTGCATCACTGTGTTCTGTTACCGAGATCATGTGCGCACCGGCCTTCACTGGATCAACTCCTTAACCGAGTTCTGGAGGCTATCCTGAAGTAGAGAAGGCGTAAACTAGAATGCGAAGTCGCTGTATGGTTGCATAAGGAAGCAGGGAAAGAAACGGAGTATCGGTCCGGCAACGGCCAGTTCCTTCTGATCGTGCTCGCGAGGCTCCCGACCGGGAAAAGTTACTTGCCTCGCGGGACACCTTTACGACGATGCCGTGACAAGTTCTCTCTCCTGAGAGTCCGGGGCCTGTTACATCGACCGTCCTCGGGCACGCGAACAAACAAAGCGCGCTGAATATACATCGCATAAACGTGCCGGCCGCGCATTCATTGAACGAGAAAGGAGAAATACAGAACCGCTCGCCACAGCTGAAACCACGCGCGCGGCCGGCGCAAGAACGGAAACACCCCCTTCGCGACCGTCTCTGTCGTTCCCGAAACGCGTAGGTAGTACTTCGTATCGCGTTGGAAGCGGAACCTGAAAGAAAAAAACAAAAAAATGCAAGAAAAAGATGCGTCCTGGCAAAGGGAGTGTATTCGCTTTCTATGTATCCGTCTTCCTTGTCTCAGATGTTGACCCTTTGTTTCCTTTGTCTCCTCTTGCCTGTTCTTATAGAAGGGAAAAAAAAAGGGTTGGAATATGTACTGCGCCCCGCTATATCTCGTGCTGGTTGGAAAGAACGTCGCATTTGCGGGCGCGCGCACGAATGATTCCTTCCCGCGGAATTGCATTTTTCTTTTTGCTTTGCTTTGACGGCGAGAGGCGACCCCGCGGTTGCGATTTCGTCGCAGGAGACGAGGTCCTTTATGTGTGTGTGTATATATACCGCATCTCCTGCCTTAATAGCCGCGTTCCACGCGATGCCCCCGCTACCGTTGCACGCGCATCCGCTCGCTTCCTACTTTCGTGTATACGTTTCTCCCCTTCCTTTCTTTGAACATTTAACATCCTTGTAGCGGCGTGTGCGTCCACTATCTTATCTCTCGTGTTTACTTTGTTGCGTAGTTCGCTTGTTCTTTTCTGAGCTATAGCAAAGGCGGTCTTTACAGTACTTACGCTTTGAACGAGTATCGCCTGTCCGTTTTGCTTTCTTTTTTTTTCCGGGCCTTGACGGCAAAGAAGCTATAGGACCGCCGGCAAGTCACCGAGCAGTGGATTGCGCAGACGATCGTTTTGAACGAGCGCTAGCGTCTCGCCATAAAATGCGCCGCTGCCACCACCAAAGTCGATGGTCATAATATGAGCGGCTAGCCTCTCCTATTACAGCAAAAGAAAAAAAAAAAAAAAAAAAACGTCGGTGCAGAAAACAGTTTCTTGAGCATCGCCCGCTCGGATGCGGCTCTTTACTATTTCTCTCTTTGTTTTGTTCTCGTTATTTCTTATTATTTCTTTTTTATTCGTTTAAGAGGTTGCTTTCACGCCGTCGTTCGTTCTGGGGCGGTGTTGTAAAGAGCTGCGGATTGATGAAGGCCTTTCCATTTCTCGCTTTACCGCTGGCTGGTTTACCGTTATGTTTTTACTTCATTTCTTTGTTTGTTTGCTTAATTTGAGTTCAGAAGCAGCACCGTCGACGCCCTTCTCTTAGCAGGACGCATTTGAAGGGATTGGTCCGGCCGTGGTATATAACCGGGACTACCGGAGAGTGCCCAGAGGCCGTTTCCGCGAAGTGGCGCTCACAAAAGTCGATGCTCTCAGCGCCGGCTTCGAGACGACAAAGTAAAAATTATGCTCCCGATAAACGACTGCGCGCCGCCGCCGTTGTGTCGCATACACTTTGAAGGCTTGCGCGTTGCGATCGTTTATCGTCTTTCTGCGTTTTGCTGTGGTTGCGTGATAGCTTAAGAGAACGTCGATCTATATATTTAGGCGCGGTCTTGAACTGGCACGTCGGGCCTTTGAAGAGGTTATTTAGTGGCACCGTTATCATCCTGCCGTTTGAGGTAGCGCTTCACTGGGCCCACTGTTGAGCGAAGGGTATCAAAGCATTTTAATCACTGCTCTTACGGCTATATACGTCAGAATTTCGATGCCTAATGCAGACTTGAGGCGTTCACTGCCAGCTCCATCTTGAACTGCTCACAGCAGCGGGCAGCTGTCCTGCGGCGGCGAATCACTACCGTTTACCGCTATAAGTAAACACGGTCCGAAGATTTATGGCGATATCAAAGAAAAGTAGCGCGGCTTTCTTCGCAACTGCTAGCTTTACTTGCGGATCCGAGCATTGGCGAGTTAGTGTGTGTTGTCAGGCGCCTGCGAGGTTTACATACATACAGGGCCAAATTAAGCGAATCTTCGATGTCTCTGTGGGGTGCAATGAGATGCGACGATTTGTGTTTCCCAGTTTCAGGACGAGATGCACTTTACATCAGCGATATTAGCATGTAACAACGAAAGGCGTCATCCTGCAATACACACTCTTGCTCAGTTTCACGCAGCCCTTGACACCTTCCAATCACACTTGTACGTGCGCGGACCTCCGCGCTCGCTAGCTCACTCGCTTGCCTGATGGCTATAGTCTACTCTGCGCTCCTTGAACTGTATCAGCCCGTATAACTAAGTGTTTGCGACAAACTGGCCGACGTACGTTTCTTTGTGTGTCTCGGCGCAAAGCACTAACTTATCTCCTCTCCTTTCACTCCCCAGTGTAGGGTATACCCAACCGAGCTAGCCAGGTTAACTTTTCGTTTTTTTTTTTTTTTTTGAACGAATTTTCTTTCACCCTTTCTGTCTTCTGAGACAGCGTGAACCAGGACCAAGTTTATTCACCGAAATATTCTTGCACTATAAAAAATCTCCTTAACACCTAATGCCAGTGAACGGGGCACGTATCACCGAGGGCAAAATGTGGAGAACGATCGACAAATCTTCGTAAAACTCGATGCCTGGCGACCTGCGCCTTCGTCAGCCGCACGACGGCCATTACCGCTGCTGTCGAGTGTGCGTCACCGTGTGTGCTGCGGCGGTCTCATTGCGCAATTAGCTGCTCACAGGGAGGGTCGACGCTGTGGCGAGGTCCGGGGTTGCAGTCGCGGCGGCGTGTGTGCCAGCCAGTGTGGTGCCGTCGCCAGGCGGTATTGATCTCGTGCATCGATCGCGTTCTCTCTGGGGTTGGGCCGGACACGTGCGTGCGTTGCAGTGCACCTGGTCCCCGTCCCAACTGGCGCTCGGCGATAACCGAGCCCCCCCCCCCCCCCCTCCCTGTCACTGCACAGCGCCTCTCGCTAAGCGCCGTATTCGAAGCACCGGCACTGCAGCTATAGGCCCGTTGTGCCTTTACTGCGAATTGCGCATAAAGTTATAGTCAACGAAACCATAACTGGCTGACGCATACTTTGTGGGCTTGAATGTCCGCGTTGCGCGCTCACTGCAGCGGCTAGACAGCGACAGATATTGAACGCATCGGCGGGCACCAAGTTAAGCGGGAACGGTATGTCTCGCTCTGCGTGAGATTTTTCTCAAAAGCCGCCCGCGCGTATGTCGATAACGCACACTTAAGTGGGCTAACGCAGGATTATACGTGAACGCGCTTTGGGACACTCACCAGATGGCACGCAGCACAGGCGTTGAGTCCAAAAGTTTCGTGAATGCACCCATGTGTATAAAAAAACCACGCTGTTAGGATAGCGCCTCCTCTATTTTAACTAGAGGTCGCACGTCAACAAGCGATCCCTATCGTGCAAACAACCGAAGTGGAGCAGTGATGCGCACTACGACCAAGCTAACGGAATCAGCGTGAGAATTCGTGCTGTTGCAAAATTGCCTGCGCAGTAAGGATAGCGTGCTAACTTCAAGTTTTCCTTCAAGTTAGCGAAAATGGCGACGTAGACGTATGGAATGTTAGTGCCTGTTTACGGTGTTTCAGTGGTGAAGAAAATGCGCGTGTTTGAATGGTTCAGATGCTTGAGACACGGAAAGCATGGTGTCGAGGAGGGCGATTGCGTATATCCAACAACGTGCGACCACGGGGCTTCGAGCGATTACACAAGAACCGCTTGCTGGCAGTTTCCATCAGCTTTACAACCGATGTCAGAGGTTGGTTGTATAGATTTAGCTGGTTGCTCCGAAGGCCAGTGAAGGTATTGTGTTTGTTACTCTCGTTTCATTCATTTTCTAAGACCATTCAGCTAACATTTAGGCGCACCTTGTATACCGTTATGATGTTCGGCCGACGCGTACTGTTAGTGAAGCCTGTTCACCGTATACACGTCTGCGAATGTTGTGTTGATTTGCACTGTCCGCAGGCTGGCGCGTTTTATTTTTATTCTATAAGTGGCTCTCCTGTCGGTGGATACGATACGCTAATTTCATCACTTCTTGGTTTGTAATTAACTGAAAATACAATTGTGTCCGTAATACGCACATATATTCGAATGCACAACTTTATTGTGATCAATGCGACCGGTTTCCATATTCGTGCATAGCTCTCAGCGGCGTCACTTCAGCGCTAACCTGGCTTTGTTTAGAAGTCGTCCGAAAGGTTATTTATATTTTAATCATTGGTTGTCTGCTTTTCCAACGAACTGCAGGCAAGCAAGCTGTGTTCGGGCCTTTCTTTCCTTGCTTTAAACTGCGCCGCATTAAAAAGAAGAGAGAGCGCTCCGTCATAAAAAAAAAAAGACTACTAGGGAGGGGCGAAGCATGTAGGGAAGGGTCTTTCAGCTACACTAACGTGAAACCTGGGTAGGGGCGAAGCATGCAGTGTGCGCCGGTGTTTCCCACAGCAAATCTTTACTCTTTACTGCTTTACTTCGCCACCGGTCCACCAACGCACCTTCACTTTGCAGATATGTTTCAAGAAGTGGTATTTCAAATAGATGACATTACCCAAGAGATGCACGTTTGTGTCTCTCGTTTTAGATCAGAAACATGAGCGCCTTGGCAACTTTCGTCGAGGATTCTGACACCGCTGCTAAGCCAAACATAATGTTTTAGGTAATAACGACGAACTTTTATCTCATAATATGGATTGCATGGACCGGTGGCGAGTAGTGGGATTTACCCAATATTTGTGCCGCATACCCGTTTATGATATACCGTGACGACGACATGACACGCCGACAAGGTGAGACCCCAAGGTGCTTCGCCCCTAAAAGATGGCTGGATGTTCTTGCTGATGGCGGCAATAATACACGCTACCACTGACAGCGAAACAACGTTTCATTTTTTTTTTTCATATTGGCAAGCTTTTGCAAATTTAGGCAAGAAATGAAAGTTGAAGAAACGAAAGCAAAGTAAAAAAAAAGTTAAGCAAGATCACATAGAAGCGGCTGCTGATGCCTTGTATGCCTCGTACATATACATGTATAGAGGAATCCAGCGCAGCTATCATTTGCTCGTTCCCTACACGCAACGAGCCGCTTATTCTCGCAACTCAGCCCAATAGCAGTAATAGCAGTGACGCAGAAGAAGCGCGAAAACAAACGAATGCGGACAGTTTCATCTGCGCCATTACAATGCCGCCGGCCGATGCCACACTGTGCCGCGCGGCTGTCATCGCGCGCACCATCTCTCTCGCGTGCTTCGGCGTTTACCACACTCGCTCGCCGTCGCCTTTCGCGAGAATCGCTCAAATATGGTAATCACATGCGTCCGCCGTCGCCGCCGAACGATCTTCGTTCGCTGTTTATCGCCCCTCCTCCTCGCGTCGCCTCCTCCTCCGTCGTCGCAGTCGCCTTCTCCCGAACGTTGGCGACGCCACGCACGCGATAAATAGCTCAAGGTGTTCGCGCGGAAATGCGTCTGTGTGAACTGGCTACGTGCCGCATTGATGCGAGGAAGGGGACGAATGAGAGAGCGCCGATTGGGGAGCAATAAATCGCCGTGGCGGGAATCGAAGGTACGGCGTAGGAGGAAGAAAATGTGCTGGGGGAGAATAAAGAGATGCGAGGACCAGAAAGACGAACGGAGGGGTCGAAATGATGCGAGCAAAGATGACCGCGATTGCATGTGCGAACAACTGCGCGGACAGTCCCGCATAAAAAATGCATCGCATTTCGGCCGCCGCTGGTGATCGCTGTTTGCTCGGCGAGCTTCGGAACATACGATCGCCTTATACCCATCTGCTGGACACGTGCCTGCAGTGTCTGTACTGCTGTTCTCCCAGCCCAAAACAGCTGTTGTCTATTTCTTTCTGCCTGTTTACTCGTTTATTTGTTTGTATTTTCTTTTCTTTCATCTGTGTGAGCATGCCTTAGCGTACCGCCCTCCTGCTCCTCACTTCAGTCCCTTTTCTCCTTCTCTAGTCAAGGGTAGCTAAGCGGGCTCAGCCTGGCCCTGCTTTGCCATCATGCGTCCTCTGTCTATCTAGGTTAGTCCGTGCTGTGCTGAAGTGACTGCCTTTGGACACGCTTAGGTTTCCTCACCTCATTCACAATCCCCTAATTGCTACTGCAGAGATCGAGGTCTGCGTGTGACACTATCTTTTGAAAGTAAACCTTTTTCTGAAGCTTGTCCTCAACGTCTGTGAAAGAACCTCGTGTAGGCCATATTTCGGTGTAGCAGTGTGTGGCAGTTCTAATATGGCTTGGTTGGTGACGTTGCCAGAAGCTTCTGCGATATTGTCACGGACGGCGAGAACAATGGCACGGAAATGGGCTGATCTTTCGTGTACGTACATATACGCTGCATGTCCCACATCGCCTCCTGCATGTGCATGCGCCGCTCAAAGCCAATGACGTGTTGGTTAGCTGGCCTGTACTATATAACGTCACGGAGCTGCAGGAGACGGATAGCATCAGAGCGCTCCATAAACGTTTCTGGGAGTTGCAACGAAGAGATGATTGGCCACTTTCATTGCAGACGTTATGATAGCACAGTCCCCATCGTTTGTCAGCATTCAAGGCATTAAAGGTACTTTTGTGCTTCTCGAAGACGACTGGCCTGTGAGACCGCCCTCGACTAAGTGGTGCAGTCCCGCACGCCTACGCGGATTCACCGCACATTTTCCGCACCCTTCCCCTCTTTCTGTCATGTTTATATTGTCCTTTCCCATTCCCCCCAGCGTAAGGTAGCCAACAAGACGCTTTCTTGGTTACCCTCCGTGCGTTTTGCCTTTGGTTTTTCTTCCTTCCGACATTAGCGATATGAGTCGGAGACTAGTGACGTCAAACATGACGTGGAAGCTTGTATTCTGCCGCGACCTGCCGCTTCGACAAATTTGCTCGTGACATCTTGCTTCAACTAAGCAAGAGCCTCGATACAGGCTAGTTGGTCCGACATGCTCATGCAGCCGTGCATGAAAGAGAAGTGACATGAGAGCGTGATAGGAGTGGCGCCACTTGTGCTGAAATCGAGCTTCCATTGCTGGCAAGGCATCGATTTAGAGATGCAAAACATTGATGTGGTGGGCGGGAAGCGACACAGCAGCACATACAAAGCTACGCGGTATGATGTCCTTGCAGTGTTATAGCTTGTTACATAACTTGGTCAGTTTTCTTCTTTTTTTTTCAATAACTGTGTAGGAATTGCTCTTCTTTACTACTGCTTCGCTGTAGAGAGGTTGAGGTTTATATCCCCTCGGTTATCCGAAAACAGCAATGAACAAAGAAAGAAGTCTCGCAAACTTAAACCATTAAACAAAATAACATGGTTCTTTACAGTTCGCTTGCAAGGAGTTCGCTTTTCAGTAGAACGTTCACACGCACACATTTCTGTCCAAGGTCTTTTCCCAAATGGGCAAGACAAATGTGCTGGCATGTGTGACATGTGACCTTATCATTTTATTCAAATTTCTTTTGCAGTCTTATCGCATCCTCTACGCACTGTAATTGTGTGCCTTGTCAACTCCTCACGCGCAACCGCATTCGCTGCAGTAGGCACTTGTGCACGTATGCACATACATGCCCTCTCTTTTTTTCTTTTAATGCGTAATTTTCTCTTACCCAGCCAGGGTAGCCAACAGCACGTGCGTCTGATTAAGGTCCCTGCCCTTCCGTGTTCTCCTCTCTCTTGATATCTCCTCTTTCATCAAAAGTAGTTTTTCTTCTATGCTACGAGGAGTGTTTCTGCACACTTCATTGAGCGCCGAAGGCTACACATCGTCTGCTTTTTTATCCTTTTTGTGTTCTTTTCCTTCCGTGAACTAGGAGGGGGAGATGATACCGCAGCGATCGCATATTACTTATTCGCCTTGGTGCCTGTGGCATTTTATAGATAGATCGTACCTTACTTTACAGACTGCTCTTTCGAAAGTATTGCTACTGACTCAGACGTTTTGACTTTTACGCTCTTGGAAACATGGACCGATACTAGTCGCGTTCAACCCCTTCGCCCGCAAGTATTGAGGAAAGTGGTGGCCAGCCATCTCTCATCTTCGTGCACACCTCTTCATCTCCCTCGAGCGAGACGAAAAAAAAAAGGAAGAAAAGGGTGTAGGTCGTCGTCGGTTTGCTCAGAGCCGTCTCTTGAGGATTGGAGTACGTAACAGCGGCTAGAGAAAAAAAAAAAACGTATAAGGCTGCTTCCTCACACACGCGCATGTTTTGTTTTTCTATGTTTTCCCCTCTTCACGACCACACCAAATATCTCCCCAGACTTGTTTCATTATATTTTACACAGTGTGTCTGTCTTGCTCGGTTCGATCGATTTCGTGTAGACGAATCGATGAGGCAGCGGCTCCTCCTTAGCTCTATTCCGTTGCTTTCTCTCTCTCTTCCTTCTCTTGGTTCTCACCTGGGGTTTGCGCTCTGCCAGGGTGACGGTGATCGGTGTCGAGGGGGCGCTGTTTGCTCTCGCTGTCTACCTCCTGGCGGCCCCCTCCCGATTCGGGGATCGCTCGTCTCGTTCGCTTCTTATCCACTTGTTGGTCTCAGCCAGAACGCGGTCTCTGCCTCATCACACACCTCGCGCCAACGCTCAGTGGCGCCGGCATCGTTCCAATCGCGAATCGATCTCGAACCCAACTGCGCGCCTTCATCCCCGTAGACGGGCACGATGAACCAAGAAAGTACGCGTGGTTCTTTCAACATTTGCCCTTACAGCCTCAAAGGGGTTAGGCTACGTGACCTTTAAATATTCTCGCCAAAGGTTCGCACCAGTGTTGGCGAGCGCTTTGGCTTTTTTATCGGCCTTGCGGAACTTCACCTAACGTTTATGTGAACTGTGCTGGACTGAACAAACTTTATTCGGGACCTGTAAATTGGCGGCCTGGCCTAGGCCACCCGGGTGCTCGCGGTGAAGTTTAGCCTTTCCACCGCTTCCAAGGCCTGCTGGATGGCCCAAAGTTGGCCCAGTAATTCTGAGCTAGCCAGAGCGTCGCGCCAACGCTATCCAAAGATGCTCGGGTTTTTATGATCAAAAAGCTGTGCAGTGTGCGCACATTTCCATAGGATGTGTTCTATGTATGCGTATTGGTGTTTACATAGGCCACAGCCAGCGTCGGGGAATTGCCTGGGGTAGATGCGGTTGATATGCACTGGGTTTTGAAAGGCTCTCGTTTGTAGACGTCTCCAATAAATATCACGGTCTTTCTAGCGTTGGGTGTTCTCCCAATAAATGAGGTAGTGGTATCTGGCGCTGTCGCCAATTATTGGTGTCGTCGATAGGTATCGTGGACGATCATCTTGAGGAAACTTGCGACTTGTTTTACGGGATGGTAGCGCCGACTTCAGCTTCAAGCCGCGAAACTTTATTGGCCTTTCGTGAAGTATCGCCTGAGCCCTGCGCGATGCAAGAGCAATTTAAGGTTTTTCTCGAAAGCTGTAGTCCGTAATGGGACTTTGTGAATAGCGTTCGTTATGCGTACGTCTACCTAATCTTTTCATGAATCGGCATTTTCGCTCCCTTTTCAACTCCGTCGGTCTGAAAAGAAATAAAGAAACGTAATAAATGGAATTGATCTTCTTTCTTTTTTTTCTTTTTCTCAGTCCTCACCTGGTTTTAAGTTGCCATGAAAAAAAAAGAACGTGGTGCAGCTGTAGCCATTATAATTAGGGTGCGAGGATATCAAGGCGGCTTCAAGAACGCCCGAAAAAGAACGAACGTGTTTCTGCCGCATAGTGACAGTCGACCGTAACTGCGTTAATTACTCGTTTAATTAATGGCTCATTCCTTGTGGTAATTACCCTGGCCTCATCTTCAGGACTAACATCCTGATGTTCAGGTGTATTGACTATACAGTGATAAAGTACTAAAAAAGGTTACGCTATCTGAGTAGGATATGCCCCATCGGGGCCCCACATTCGAAGTTTGGACGGATGAGCGATTTATATGTTAGCAATTTCGTCTCATTGTTAGGTATCTTACATTAACATCCTTGGCTCTCTCGTACAGTGATACGAGGAAAGCAGAAAAAAAATCACAGCATATCGACGGGGTGAATGATGATGAGTGGGTCGAAGCTGCGGAGGGAATCATCGGTAAACCGTGAAACTCTTCCGTGAAACCCAGTACATCATATAAAGAGTGTGAAACACCGTGTATATAGTAAACATCAAACTTTTATTGTACTGTTGGTTTACGTGGTCCCTTCGTTATCACCGCTTTGTGATCGGTGAAATGCAGGGAAAATGTCTTCTCCCGAGCGAAAGAGAAAGCGCGCCAAGAGCGAGCGCCTTTTACGATCGCAGGCATGCAATGACATGCACCATTCGCATTATACAAGGGCCACCTATCATCTTTAAACAGCAACTCTAAGAAATACGTGAAACGCCATCTAGTGAGCAATTCATTAAACTAGAGCTGGCTACATACATACTACTACTACAGAGGAGGGAACGAACCACACCCTAAGGAGCTTCGTCCCTAAAAGGAGAAGCATTACAAAAACTTGCGGGCATCATCCGTCGCGGCACGCCTTCCAGCTCCTTTGGCGTTCTTCTCTTTCCGCCTTATATTTCCTTTCTTTTCTGAGCGTTGAATACAGAGCGCTAAAACTTGATCCTCTTTTTCAGACACTGCAGCGGTGTGGCATTCCGCGCGATGTGATCCGTCGCGCATGCGCTATCCCCTCCTTCCCCGAGGCGCGTTCCCTTCACTTTCATTCCCTTTTCTTCTATCATAACACTCGTCCTCGACGCGACGTCGTACTCCTTGATTTTTTTTTTCCGCGAACGCAGCGGACGCGGGCAAGAAAGAAAGTCTTCGCGCGCCTCTATTTCTTCTTGGTACTCACGCGCCGGAGTAATGTTTGCTTAACGAAGTAACGTGAGAGAGAGAGAAAAAAATTTTGCCGATGCGTCGCCGCGAGTACATTGAAACGGCCCGACAGGCGATGCTGCTGGTTGCGCGTCAAGTGATAAAAAAACTAAGAAAAAGAAGGAGCCGCGCGAAAAGCGCGAATGACCGTGCACTTGCAAAAGTTTGCGCCGATCGCGCGTGTATTGTGTCAGGGCGCCGCTGAGAGAGTTGCATGGTTCAAGGAGGAGGCTGAGCGTATGCGACGGTGATGGAGCGGCGGCGGCGGCGCGATGCAAGTGACGAGCTCTGGCGAAATAATAGAGAGCGCAATAATAATGATGACCGTAATAATAACCGTCTTGAGAAAGCATCGCGCAGCTCGGCGCGTTGGGAAAGCGCCTAGCCGGCCCGAATGTCGTAACGGACCCTAAGTGGAGAAGTTTGCAAATAAGGCCGGGAAAAAAAAGGAGTAAGGAGGTGCAGAACGGCAAGCAAAGACCGTCGTCGCCGCTAACTTCGCTTTGCTGGCAAATGAGCGGCGGGGTGTCGCGTTGACTGAAAGAAGAATGGAGTTTCAACAAAGTGAAACTTTGGTTTTCCCTAATGATCTCGCGACTAAAGATCTTCTCGTTGTTTTTTTTTTTTTTTACCGGCTTAGGTCGTTTACAGGCTGATATTGTTTTTATTTCATAGCCTCGCGGCTGCCCTGAGCGCCCCGTTTAACTCACTGTTTTAAGTTCGGCGTTACGAAAAGGCGCCCGGCTATGAATAACTTAAGCAGTCTAGGGTGGCTAAGGGATCGTATAGCTTCGCACGAGAATCTGCCGCTACCGCTGCGTGCAAATGAGCTATGCTTGCGTTATCGCGGCAACATCGTTAGCATGCAGTCCTTGTCGCTTCCTTGAACTCTTATCTTGCATTACCGAGACTCGCACCTGACAGTGTAATTTGTATCTGTCGCTTATATGAGTATGTCATTGCGCACCATCCGCGCTATTATGTTGCCATCGATGCACAATAATTAATGAAACACCTCGCCCCGCGGAGTTGCCCCATAAGGGGTGGCGCTCCTCAGGATGCTTTAAATAAAGTTCTTCGTACCGTACCTCGCACTACGCGTATTGAGTTGTTTGTGCAAAGTTCATAGGACGCAAGAGGTCACTGGGATTATTATCGTTGTTTCTCGTTATTTATCAGGTTCACGGATTCCAACAGTTAGCAAAGCTATGGTTTAGATAGTATGCCGTCCAACTGCGTGTCATTTATTTATTTATTTATTTATTTATTTATTTATTTATTTATTTATTTATTTATTTATTTTCGGCAGATGGAACTGAAACTAAATCTCCATCTCCCGTGCGTAATTCTCGAAAGATCCCTTCCTCGGAGTCTGTGTCCCTATACAATGCTCGTACAGATGTATGCCCCGCATCAATTTCATTGTGACTCGCGGGCCTCTTGCGTATAAGTCGGCGGCTGCCTTTGAAACTGCGTTTCTTCATCCATCTCCTTTTCCCATATCCGCATCATCTTCCCCCTCGCCGTCATCTCTTTCGGCTTATAAAGTTGACTCTCTTCAAGCGTATCGCGTGTTCATGGCCCTCTTCCGGTCGTGTCAGAGCATCGCTGAGAGCGCCCCAATGGAAACCCGGGACTCCCAGTTTGTACACTGTCGTGTATAGACAAGCGGTCGGCTACCCGTGTTGTACGCGTTCAACGGAGGAGGGGGACGCGGCGTTTGTTTGGCGGAAGGGGATGCGCTCGCTTTTCGTCGGTGCCTCGATAAAACTTCCGATGCCGTCAAAGCGGCGGAAGCGCACGCTGCGCTGCAGTGAAGCCCCCGCTGCCGCGGGAAAAGCTCTCTTCGCGGCCTTTGCGCGCAACAGAAGCGTGCGGGGAGAACGGCTACAGATTGAAGGGGGCAATTGGAATGAGAAAGATGTAAAGCGTGGCAAGGGAGAGGGCATGCAGCAAGAGGCGGGCGGGAGGGCTTCTTAGCTCTTTTTCTGCAGACGTGGATTGGTGCTATCTTATATACGAAGGGGCAGCATCTAACCGTCACACAGAGGTGGTACAGACTCTGCAGATTGATGTGCTCTTCCCCACTTTGTTTGTGCGTGTGTAAGAAAGAAAGAAAGAAAGAAAGAAAGAAGAGAGAGAGAAGGTAAATAGACTTCTGGGTGCGTGTAGTATATGGGAGAACCCCGGGAAATGGGCAGCGTGGCCGACAGCGCATCACTGTGTGGTCCAAGTTTTCAGCGTGTGTTACTGGCGCCGCGTTGCTCGGGTAAAGGCTTCGGCGCGCTAGCGTTGGGATTGGGGATGGCAAACCTGCAGGGTGATGGGGGTCGAGAAGAGGGAGGGGCAATCTCGGTCGAGTTCCTGCGGGCGCCTCTTATGAAGGTGCCTCGCCGAGGCGGTAATCTAATCAACGGCCACGCTGAACGTGCGCGCACGGTCCATTGGCGCTGGTTGTTGCAAGTGCTTCTCTTTTTTTCCCATCGCGCGAGAGTCCTGCGGTTTGGCCCGCTGCTCGGCCGAGAGAGAGACAAACCGTTCTGACGAACAATTCTGACGAACAAACGCGGCTTCGCTGGTCGTTGTGCGGCGGGACCCGCGGGCTGACAAATGAGTGCGGCGGCTGGCTGGCCTCTTTTTCAAAGCGCCCATCAGACGTAAGAGGCCCGGGATACTGGACAGAAAGAAGAAAAGCGTTCACTTTTCCGGGGATTTTTCGCCATTCTTTTCGCCTTACCATAGCAGATACATCTCCCGAAATTTCGTCGGATTCTGCGTGCACACATCTGTGTCGTGCTGCGGCAGAATGATGTATCTTCGTGCTTTCTACGACGCGATGACCCTTTATTCGAGAGAGAGAGAGAGAGAAGGAAAGACAGGCGGCTTTCAAGTCAGAATACAACTTCCTCATTTGCATTCCTGTATGTTATGTGAAGGGAGTGTGCGCACACAGGGCTTCCCAACATTTTGTCTTAGCAGTAAGGAGTAACGTATACTTGAAGCTCAGGGAGATCGTTTCTCGGTGATGGAAAAAAGAACTGGCATTTTTACTTGGGCTTCAGATGCTCGTTAAGTACGTAGTACGTACTTCCGTTGGAGGTGTGCTCCACGACAATCAAACTTTGTCGGCTACACATTATCGCGATCAAGAGCAGTCAGCTGTGCGGTTAGATCGAAGCGGAGAGCACTATTTCGGTCATCACGATAGAGTGGTCACCATGGTGTACATTCTTTAGTCACACCTCAGGTGTTCCGTGGTTACCTAAGCGCGCTTCCTCGTGCGTGTGCGAATCCATTGTTTTGTACGAGAAGAAACCAGGAGGGGTGGTTGCACCACTGGCAGAGCGCGTCTGACTTCGTGATCAGCTGCTCTTTGTCTGCTCCCGCATTCAAAGGAATCACGAAAGCTGTGATACCATTTCAAGGTATTCATTGAACGGAGCATGTACAGATGTCAAACAGTAAGAAAAACAAGAAAAATTATGCTGCCGTTCTGTCATATTTTCATCAGGATGTTGCGATTCCGCCCCTACAGTCATGTTGGCGAGACGTGTCGCATGTTCATTGGTACACGTAGCATTCCTGAATGTTCTAGAATATTGTAGTACGCAGGTTTTACTTATGCGAGAGCATGCATTCTGTGATTCAAAACCGCACTCGCAGCAACACAACTTCGAAGGTTTCCCTTCGGTCACGGCACATGCGACGCATGCACGCTGATGGCAATTGTGACATACGATTAAGTAAGATTAATATTTCCACGCATGCTTCTTACAAGCGACAGTGATGCCACTTGTCCTGCTCATACGGAGTCGAAAAGGTACACTTCGAGCTCCTCGCGAGCGCGTTTATTTCCTTTTTTTTTTTTTTGTTAGTGCGCGCTTGGCAAAGCGGATTTTGCCACCTCCTATGCGAGGTACTTACACTATGTGGACGCGGGTTCTCGCACCTCCCGCGAAACGTGGGTGGCCCGTCCTGCGTGTATAAACTTTGCCTGGCTGCCTCGTACACAAATTCTGGTAGCCCCGCAGTGGTGCGCTCGCGCTCACTCGCGCTGCGGTGCGGTGTAGGAGCTACGGAGTTTACAAAGGCGAGAGAAAGGAAGCAGAGAGGTCGCGAGCCGTTTGGTGGAGTGGACGCGGTTCCTCTCGAGCCGGTGAACGGAGTGGTGCTCGAGCCTCTCCTTGACGGGCGCTGCGCGAATTGCGTGTTCTATCCGGATCTGGAAGAGCAACAGCTCGGGCGTGTGGCGTCAGCTCATGAAAGTCAATGGCTCAAGGCCGGCCCCAGGCTCGGTGACCGCACCGGCCTGTTAGTCTGTTTGAACCGCGAGGGGAGCCTCCAACCACGACTGGGTGGGCATGGCAGTGTGTAAAGTGCAAGCGCTGCTGCTTCGGCGGCGGAAGTAGAGCGGGAGAGCTCCTTTGCGCCAGTGCTGCGGCCGTTCTCCGTGTGCTCTTTAGGTGTGCGGAGAGTAGAGCCCGCAAATCGTGTTATAGGCGGCGGCTTCTCTCGCGCCGGGAAGACGCAGCGGCGGGTGGTGCGTTCGTTTGAAGCCATGTGTTGTTTCGTCATACACTATACGCCTCCTCCGTGCCTCTCTGTCTTGGGTGGCCGGCGCTCCCTTCTCGTGAGTTGCGCCGCCGTACGTCTCGAAAAATAAAAATAAAGGAAGAGTTGAAGGGGGAGGAAGAAAGATGGGGTGACGCTCTCGTAACTATGGCGAAGTGCGTGATGGTCCGCTGAGGAGGATCGCTGTGGCGGCGGAGAGCCGTCCATTTGATGCGACCGGGGATTTGCGGTTCGAGGCGCCAAACATTGCGGTCTCTTGCCGCCTCGTTGACAGAAGGGGCCGGCCAACGGACTTGTCCCGCGTTATCTCTCTTTTCTTTGTCTCTCGACAGAGTCTGCGGCGTACCTCTTCTCCGAAGCCTTTTTCTCGCTTGACCCGACCGTCGACACTGTGTCGCTGATGTTTGACTTCTTGTTATTCGGAACATGGCGCGCTTGCGGAACAAATTTAATGCGAAAGCGAAACTGCGTGGACTGCGTTCACATCCCGTGTTAAGACAAGCAGCAAGTGCGTTTTACCAGGATTTCCTTCGAGATCTGTGTTTGTCGCATGTCTTCGTTATCCTACTATTGTCGTTGTTCACTAGGACCGTCCACTCCATGCGTCTTGACAAAAAGATAAAACAATAATCGTTACAGCATGCTGTGGTTATATTCTATTTTATTGCGATTTAATTATCACCCGGTAAACTTGAGCTAAAGGATAAGGCAGGTAAACCCACCAGCGTTCAATGGAGCGATGTGGATCGTTAAGTTGGACACGTACGTTTCGAAAGACACAGCTTTCTTGTTCGTCGATGCTGTGCATTACAATCTCTGCACAGGAACCAGTGTCCCGGATTCTGAAACTTTTCCTCTCGGAGCATTGCAAAAAATCCTAGTAGTATACATGTTCATGAGCGCAAATGTACACGTTGTTCGAGATCTATGTCACCGTTCAATCGACAGCGCCACATGCGACGTACGCGCCCGAAGAACTCTCCCCTTCAGCTGTGGTCCGTTGCAGTTCTTCGGTTTACGATGGCCGGCTATTCTGAGTATTGATTGTGCGCGTTCAAGGTGTATGCACTGCGGACCAGTTGGAGCCGTTGTGCACGGACGGACGCAGATGGGCAGCCTACATGTTGGAAATAGTCGATCGCTTTCACGCGTCGCTTGCGGCAGGCGGCTGCAAGCAGAAATGGATTCGACGTTGGCTCGATGGCCGTCCCTGTCGTGTATACACGCGGTCAAGCGCAGCTGGCATTGTTCCAAACTAAGCTGCTGCTGTGCATGCATGTCCGATGGTGACAGCGCAGCTGATGGCCGTTGAAGAGCTCTTCGGCCCGCGCTTAGATTGGTGTTCTCTTCAACTGCGTGAGTATTGCACTGGCGTTCGTTTAGTAATACAACGAGTTTGTTAGAAACTGGCTTACCTGCGTAAACTGCATTTAATCTGCGTGGCAGAACAACGCCTCAAGTGCATTATTTCACTGCAAGCACTTAAGTTTGCAATGCGCATCCTCGGCTTTTTTAGTTAGCCTACCTCAAAAAATTTCTTGCACCGCCTTCTTCTAGTACTTCCCATTGTGTGCTGGAAGTGCCAGGATACAATATTTCTTGATTTGGAGCGGGTTTTGAAATGTAGGGTTTCTCTGCTGGGTTCTAAAAAGTCACAAACCCGCGTTACTCCGTTCAACGTGGCCCGTCTCTAGCCGCAACACCACGGCAGCACATCATCTCTAGAAGTTAATCGTTCTGAAATCGTCGTCGCGTGAAAGCGTTAACGACAAGCATGTGCGCAAGTGAACATGCAGCAAGACCGTTTACAATTGCTTTGCATCGTTCGTACTTGCCATTTGTCTTGATTTTCTACGGCGAAGCTCTCTTAGTCTGCCCTGTGCCGTCGTCGTCGTCGTCGTCGTAGTAGTAGTAGTAGTAGTAGTAATATCTGGGTTTTAACGTCCCAAAACCACGATATGATTATAAGAGACGCCGTACTGGAGGGCTCCGGAAATGTTGGCCACCTGGAGTTCTTTAACATGCACCTAAATCTAAGTACACAAGCCTCAGACATTTTGGCCTCCATCGAAAGTAGTGCAGCCGCCGCTGTCGGGATTCGATCCCGCGACCTTCGGGTCAGCAGTCGGGCGCCATAACCGCTAGACCACCGTGGTGGGGCCAGTAGTAGTATTAGTAGTAGTAGTAGTAGTAGTAGTAGTAGTAGTAGTAGTAGTAGTAGTAGTAGTAGTAGTAGTGGGCGTCACACAGGTCACGTGACCAGACGGGGAGTGAAACAAGAAATAGAACGAGATGATGATAGAGAAAATGATGATGCTAAATGATGATAATGATGCGCGAAATGAGACCGAGCAGTCTCAGCCTACCCTCCCGTACACTCCCGCGCTTAGGCCTGCGCTGGGCGGCGGTTTTCACGGCGTGGGTCTGGCTGACATAGCTGCATGCGAAAATGTTGCTGGCATCACAGCCACTGTATTCCACATTCATGTCTGGTGCAACGAGGAAGTCCTATGCGTAGATTTAAAGCGCGGTGTTGAGAAATCTATTGCTTAAAATCTGGCGTTTTGCTTCCTAAAACCCCGATCTTAATATGAGACACGCCGTGCTGTTAGAATTTTAACATTGACGTTAGAATGCTTGCGAACTTGACGCCACTCCTGTTCGCTACATGTAGGGGCTGGGCAAGGGCGCCAAATGAACGCGCCGCGTCTGCGATCAACTGGTTTCTGTGCTTTTTTTCCTGCTCGTGTATCGATGCCTTTACATGTATTGGTTGGTTTTTCTATAATACTGCAATATTTTACTTCAAGACTTCGATATTAAGTGCCACGTGCAACGTTTCCCTTGTATATTTTCGCTTCCCGCTGTCCGTACACTGGCAATTTAATCGAATGTCTTTCTTTTTTCATTTTTTTTTCTGACGATGGGGCACAATTATATGTGCTTCGCACATGTAATTGTGCGCTAGCCGTGAGGTTAAATAAAATCTAGCTTGGGTCTAAAAAAATAATGATATTACCCAAATAAATAATAACTAAATGCTGGAAGCATATGCACAAAACTTAGTGTTCATGGGTCGATGGATATTACTGTGTTGTATACATGTAGTGTCACAGTGTGCGCTATATTTTGTGGCAGTTTTGTTGATTTACTCATTTGCTTGTTTATTTTGTTGAGCTTCCTATGCGACATAGAAGAGCCGATGCGTCAGCCTCCCCTAATTCGTAGTGCCAGTGAAGAAAGAGAGAGGAGGAACGCAAGAAAGGCAGACAGGTTAGCTAGAGACTAGGTCCAGTTTGCTACCCTACACGTGGGGAGGGGAATAAGGGGTAAAAGGGAGAGCGCGCCAGTGAAGGACTAACAGAAATACAGGTATACCTAACGTCTTCGCGATCCGCTTGTGACGTGAACCGTGCGTCGCAGTCGTACAGCACTTTCACCGCTCGTGTCGTGCGCGTAGTCCGTGAATGCATTCCTATATGAATGCGTGAATGCGGCGGCATCCCTTTGGAACCGCCACTCGGCGAAGCGCGCCGCCACTTCCGTCGTCGACGTCGAACAATTGAAACTGCGCGAGCCGTTCGTTCTGGGTCGGTGGGCCTCCCCCGTCGACTGCTGCAGGCTGACCCCGATTTAAATGGGAAGAAGTGCGCGCTCATTACTGTACGGCCTCGTGTCTACGTCCAAGTCCTCATCGAACACGTGTCCCGTGGTCTCTTTGTTTCTCTTTATTTTCGTTATCGTCTTGTCGCGCTCGACAGAGCGTGTCGGCGTAGTCAGTCGCTCGCCACCACCTGCACCTGAAATGACGCGGCCGAAGGACACCGTGCGGCCGTTTCAACACAATCTATTCACGAGCTGGGTAAACTGTACGGCACGGAGGCGGATAGAAAAACCCGAGACGGAAAAATAACCTGTATTACGAGCCCTCAGTGACGGAGCCCTCATCTGGCGTCTTATACATTTGCTGAGCAAGCGTGGAGATTGAAAAGCACACCAAAGCTTGTTGCTGGGCTCGCTGGTACGGAACTTTGAGAGAAACGTTGACGCCTAAGTACTACCAGCAACAAGGAGCACCAGAAAAGAGCGTCTTTGCTTGTGCTTCTTCTTTCCGCTGGTGGTGCTTGGGCGTATAGGTTCTTCTCGAAGATGAGAAGCTCTTTCTTGATAGCAGCATTCTTTTTAACGCCATTGAAGAGTAATCGTGCATGGAGTCAGGAAAAAAGGTCTTTAAAAATGCTCCCGCGAGAAATACAATAGCGGTAGACACGATATCACGGTTTTTACAATGACACCTAGCTTTCTCTAAGTGCCGCTTCGTTTTTTCGTGGTGCAACTTATGAACCTTTTGGTCCGCGCTTGTGTTAATATTTTCGCGATAAATTTGCACCACGTGTGTGAGCGAAGCTGCTTGCGCATAGGCCGAACGTTGAACTGTAGTATCGTCGTGGTGCAGTGAATATACATGGATAAGTCATTATTGGCACATTTGTTCGTTACTTATTTGTAGCATGCTACACGTATTTAACATTCTGAAAGAAATAAATACTTGTTGGATATATTAGAGACAGGTGCTCGATCGACAGCTTCTATAGAACGAGAAATTGCTAAATGAATGAATAATGATGGGTGAATTGATAACCCCTAACTATTTACGCGCTTCACTATTAGATGCGCAGCAGTCACTTTCAATTTAAAAAAAAAAACAAGAAAGAATTGGCACATTGCTCGTACTCTTAAGCTATTTCCCCTGGAATACAGGGACCGAATTCACAAAATCTCACTTTCGTAAGAGCGTGTTCCCATCGGTCAGCCGGCTTCGCTAACGATGAGTCCCGCATCGTGATTGGCTGAAATATTCTCTCACGAAAACCTTCGCGTAAGACGTTTCTGTGAATATAGGCCCAGTATTCTAGCGTACACTGGCGCTTCACAAATAATTATTTTTCATACAAAGGGAAGAAACATAAAGAAAGAAAGAAGGAAGAAATTTCTACATCGATTTGCTATACCCCGCGAAGCAAGACAAGACACCCATCAAGGTTATATACACATGCAAACACACGCATGAGTTACCTGGGTTACAGCCGCCACTACTCACTCAAAGCGTGTCAGTGTGTCGGCGTCACGCTTCCTCTCCGATGACATCTAGCAGTAGTACGACGTAAGGTGCTAGGGCCACTTACCTAACTATTTTTTTTTCTGGTCGTCCCGAGGCCCTGTGTAAGTAATTATTAGTGTGTAACGACACGTGCGGAACCACATGCCGAAAGCGCTGACGTGCGCCAGCCGGGCGATGTGGCGATAGTTTGCAGAGAATGATGTTCGTATACGCGAGTTAGGCCTCGCCGGGCGACGTCGATTGTTCGATCCAACCGGTGACAGGCGCGTGACAGCTTGACGCGTCATTGGAAGTTGTCGCTTGACTGGCTGCTCCGAACGGTTGGAAGTTGCCGCCTCGTCGATTCGCTCGCGCTCGATCGAGACGCGAAGTTTGAAGTTTGTCGAAATTGGGCATGTTGCGAAACATGGTTGGTACCGCTACAGCTGCATTACTTATTTGTTCTCGTATACATGCGCTGGTCGCGGACGCGCACATGTGGGATGTTTTACGTATGTCACGTACGTTTGGTGTAGGTGAATATTAAGTGTACGTGGCACTTAGGAAAAACGACGTCATGAATGAATGAATGAATGAATGCCAGAGATATGTCGTTCCTTTGTCAGCGCGTCTTTGGCTACGCGACGTGCAATAATTACTTACAAGCGAACCCTACGCTAACATATTTTATTTCGCGGGTCTTTTCCTTGAGAAGTCGACCTTTAGCTTCTCATGAAGCGTAAGCCAGAAAGCACACCACCAGTGATGCATAGCTTCCTGCTGCAACTTCGCTTCGTTCCAGCAAAGGTATGATGCCTTTTTAAAGAAATCGCATGAACTCGCCACTTGCTCGAGCAGCTTTATTTGAATCTCGGGAACATGTCACGCAACAAGAAACGCAGCTCAAAAAATAGAAAGTTATGTTTGTAAATGTGCATTGGGGATGTTCGCTAACACAAGCGATGTTAGAGAACTTGTGTACATGTTCGCTATCCAGATATTGAAATTGTGACCGAGAAGCTTATAATTAAACAGCATGTACGTGTAGGCGCTCATCGTCGCTTAACAACATTGCAAGAATGCTGGACGCTTCTGGGGGAGTGGCTTGCAGTTGGATCACCGCTTTTTATTTGAGCGGTGAAATCATATTTGCAAACACATAAATACGGTTTCGTCCTCACGAAAGGCCTTCCTTTCCTCTATAACTTGTTTCGTGTTATCCGTGACGCCTCATGTGGGATGGTAATCCAAAGCAAAGGAGGGGGGAGCTAACGGACGAAAATGCAGTGTGTTATAGAGGTTGCCTAATAATAGATGCCTCGCAACGGCTAGCTGATATTAAACATGAAATATTTTTAGCTCCCGTCTTCGGCGAACTTCAAGTTTCCTTGAGCCAAAAGCCAGAGCCGTTGTCCGGGCGCTTAAACGAGAAAATCCGGACGTCGTTGAGAAAACAGAACGACATCACCCGGGCAACTGGTGAAAAGTTAACAAAATGCGGTCTCTCGCCCCCAACCCTTTCACATACGCTGGTTACATACGCTGCAGTTTGTTATTGCCCGAACTAGTTACAAAAAAATATTGCTTCCGTGTTGTTCTTCATGTTTGTTCACGATGTCACTGAAGCTCTAACTTTTAGTACGCTGAAGATGTGTTTGTCATTTCGAATATCGGTGTTGCAAAGGCAGATACAGGGCACCACAGACTTACTGTCATCTTTTTGCGCGGAGCAGGGTTGCCTGAGCTCCTTTCAACGCCAGGGATCCGTGAGTTTCGCGGTGCGCGATGGCGCCACGCTGCGTGACCGACCAATCCGCTTTGCCAGTAGCCATTTTGTATTTAAATATTCTCTCGACTACAGGAGAGCCAGCCATTTCTTTTATAGGTGGACCAATCTTTGTCAACGTCGCCTTGTCGTGTTTGGTGCGTTGGCTTTAAAAGTGTGAGTGATTAACGTCACGTACGCCACGTGGTGCGGCCACACCTTGTGACACACGTAACGTCAACTACTATCCCTTTTGAACCAACTCGCGAGGGATGACCAGGCGCCTTTGTCAGAGATAGGTCCATAATATATACAAAATATCTGCCAGCCGGTATGAGGCACCTAGTCCTGTTCATACAACATCCTTGTATAGCACTGTTGTGTTATACAGAACTACAGAGGCTTCAGTTTTCTCCAATTCGGAGTCTGCATTTTTCGCTCACGCTGTCACTGCACGCTCAAGCGATTCCGGTATCGAATGAATGAATTACCGTAAGCGACCGTGTCCTCCACCGTGGAGATGAGACGCAGCACTCGCCACTCGTCTCGTACACGTTCGGGTGTGTGCCTGGCACCGCAATAGAGATTAATGCGCGCTTTCGAAAAGCGCATCAGGCAAGGAGCGTGTAACTAAGTGCGCTCATTTCCGGCCGTCGTAGCGTGAAATTGAGCCCAGTAGGCAGCAGGAGCGCCCTTGTTCCATCGCGTCGTTAAGGGGATATGTATGACCCTCGGGTTGCAATATACCTGCGTGCCTTGTATGCGCTACCCTGTGAGAAGGAAGTTATCGCGCAAATTGTATTATAGCGTGTCGTGTTAAAGGTGAGGAGGTTAAGGGGCTGAGTGATTGAATGTGGCGTGGAAACGATGCCATTTCTGCAGCTTTTGTAGGATGCACAGCTTAGCTTCTCCGAGTTAAGAGGCATAGAGTTATCCACTTTGTTACCATGCATTTTGGGTAGGTAAAAATAGAAACATAAAGAATAAAAGGGCCATTTAGTGGGAAGTATAGGGCGCCAAGTGCGTTGCAATGCAAAACTATCGCGACCTGCTAAACGTATGTTGTCGGTGAAAGAATTTGCTTAAAACACTAGAGCGTTATTTTCCTACCTTATAACCTCCTCTTGTACGCAGGCTCGTGCAAGCATTTTCTATCTTTGAACATGCGCAGTTACACATTTTGTTTACTCAACATTTTGCGTGTGATGGTTTGTCCGTAAAATAGTCAGACTGGGTCTTGTAATGACACTTCATTGATCCGATAATAATACGTCCGTCGGGCTCACAGCCGGGTCTTGACGTGAGCCTTCCCAAGGCTGAAGAGAGGCCTAAAAGGTCAACGTTTAGACGGTGTTCCCGCCATCCAATGGGCCATCACAGAGTCTCCGTGAAAGGTCACGGTAGCTGACATTCAGGGAGCATTTGCAGCGTGGGAATCGCATTGGCAGCGGTGTATCGACGCCCGAGGAAACCATTTTGAAGAACTTTAACCTTCTCGTACCAATGTGTAGGGTAGCAAACCGGTTGTCCCAAACTGGTTAACCTCCCTGCCTTACCCTCTCTACTATTTCTTCTTCTTTAATTAATGATACCTAGCAATCGGATCAATAAGTTCTTTTCACCAGGCCCAGTCTCATTATTTTACAAACGAACCCTTATAGCTTCCACAGCACGCTGCTCGCTAGTTGTGAAACTGAATGTACATGACAAAGGAAACGTAGCAGTTGACATTTATCTGTGTTGATATTTCACGTTCGTTCGGCCTCCTCTCGGATCTGCATGCGCGTACAGTGAGGGGTCCCTCTATCGGGCCACGAGTGCGTGCTGCCGCCATTGATCAAAGACGCTTTACAACGACGCGTGGCCGCTCGATCACGCGAGCCCCATCTGCCCGCAAAGCTCCGGCGGTCATTTTGTATTTTTTTTTCTGTGTGTAATTTACTTACTCCGGCTTGTTTCCCCTCACTGCTATAGCTACGGAGCGGCCGCCGTCCGGCAGCGTTGGTGATCGAATCGCGACGAGTAGTAGATTAGCGGAGAAGCGAATTGTCGTTTAGGCGTGCGCAAAGGAAGCACGGACTTCTTTGGCTGATGGATGTGCTCGGAATAAAAGAGGGCGCTTTCTTTGCATAGCGGAGGAACGCCCTATGCTTCTCCCTTCTTTCTTTTCACTGCTTTTCTCTTCGCCTCGCGGTTCCCTATGGCGCAGCGTTCTCGTTTATTTGTTCGTTTTGGAACGCGCGCGCGCTATGCATAAGTTTCGAGGTACACGCGGGGCCGTTGCTATAGTGATACAGTCCCGTTAGGGACAAAGGAAAAAAAAAGAATAACAAGAAGCGCTTGCCTGGTTCCCTCCATAACCATCCCGTTTCAGCGGCCAAGACCCTGTCTCTGTTTTCGCGTGTCTGGCAAATTGAGGCATATTTTGTTTAAACCAACGCATAAACGGGGCACAGAAAAGCCACACACATGGGCGCTGCTCCTGCGTGTATGGTTCTTTTCTGTGTCCCGTTTAAGCGCTGTTTTAAAAGAGTGTGTGTACGTGCCGAAAAGCCCGAATTGCCACCATTTCGAAATTGAGGCGCAGTATTTTGCCGCCATGGTGCCGTCCCGTTAGTGCGCTTTGAGATCGAGGGCTGGTTATATTTCCTCGCATCAGTTCACTCGCTTCGCGAAGTGTACCGTCGGCGGATCACTTCGAAAAACGGCGCGTTACTTCGCTTGCATCTACTAAATCGCACTTCATGGGGGTGCGTTACAGCGAGAGGCAAACACAGACGCATATTAACAGAAAATACATCGGACGCAACGTCAAGCGTTAATTGCTCCTGATGGGCTTCGAATATGAACCAGAAGCGAATTTCTTTTATAGTTGTTCATGTACCAGCGCTAAAAAGGCGTCAGGTCCGATGTTCTGTACTGTACTCCACGTAGCTGCGCACCGCATGTAAACATCGAAAAGCGATCCCTGGGGTTTTACGCGTGCACCTCTCCGCTACCGCTATGTATTACAAATACTTTAGGTATTCTACTTTTTTTAGATTCCTTATCTACCGAGGAAGTGTGTATATATATATATAATCACGCCCCGAATTACGCTGTTGTGAAGGCTGTTAGTTATTTTAATTTATTATCCTGTAGAAAACTGTTTTATTATAGCATATTTTAGGTAAATAAGCTGTTTAGCAAGAAGCCAAACTTCGAAACTGTACATGCTCATGCAGGTAAGAAAAAAATGTGACAAAACAAACGGGAACGATAGAACGCAGCGAAAGAAAGGCAAGCGAAGATATCGTGCAACCGACGTGCAGCCAAGAGACAGGATCCGACAGGACGCGGGGTTTTGCAGAGAGCTGTGGTTATGCAGAGAGGGGGAGAGAGAGAGAAAGAAAGAGGGAGAGGATTTCCGAAAATATGATCTTGGATGTGAGCGGAAATCTCCTTGGCCCCCACCTCACCGCCGCCGTCCCGCCGCGTACACGTCTGCCTCGGCATTGCTCGCATCGCTGTAGAGCGGCCCGAGGTGCCGAGTGTCGCTAGCGACGCTAAGGTCTGCCGCGCGTCGCCGCTCGTCTGAGGTGCTTATCTCGGATTAGGATGAAAGGAGGGGGCACGGCTTGCTTCTAGCTTGCATTTGGGCCCATCAATTCTGCTTTCCTTCTTTCTTTTCTTCCCCCCCTCTCTCTCTCTCTCTCTCTCTCTCTCTCTCTCTCAGGTGCGGACACAAAGGAAGGTGGCTGCCGCACGGCCCATCGGTCGATGCGAGTGGCAATCGATTACGCGGCACCCAAAGTCCACTCACGCAGCCGTCGACTGTTCGGTGCATTTTACTTCAGCTGTAGTGTCGTGGTTTATTACGCACTCAGCGTTTACAACGCATTGGGTTGTTTCTTTGCCCGTCAGACAGTTCTAATAACACTTTTTTTCTTATATCTGTCTCTCGTGCTCTGTGAGCATATGCTCGCTTCAAACATACGTGCATAAGTACATACGTACATCAAGTGACGAGACACGCGAAGTAGAACTGATGATGGGACAAAATAACGCCATTATGATTCCCAAAGAGAGGAGACGCGGGAGCAATTACGCTTAATATCCTTTCTGCTGGATATATATATATATATATATATATATATAATATATATATATATATATATATATATATATATATATATATATATATATATATATATATATATATATATAAAGGATGAACTTATAAATCGCCTTTGCTCCACAATACGCAATGCAAGGTTCGCGGTGGTGGTAAAGAGTGCATTCACTGCGGAACGGTGACTGTAGTTGTCAATCCACCAATGCGTGCAATACCATCTTTTGATCACGCAAACAAAAGTTTCTGTTCGACAGAGCGTTTATCTACGGCTGCAAGATGGCCACTGCTTATAATGCTCCAGCGACGGCGGTCAGGTAGGGAGCACCGCAATAAAGTTATTAACGCATTACACGCGACCATCCGTACTCCCTCTCGTCCGGTGCACCGATCTCTCGCCTCAGACAATTTACGTGCTCCAGCGCCCGCCGTAATCCCTCGCCAGGTCTGCAGGCATATACGGAGGAGCACCAGAGTGCCGCCGATATTCCTCCGAGCGCCGCCGTATACCATGGACGACGTACACCGCGAGGCACTTTTCCGCGTGCTTGGGCGTATCCTAATATACGACGTGTATCGCGATGCAGCGCGCACACGCTTCCAGTGTCAATTTGAATGTCGCCCCGAGCACCACCGTCATGGTGTGTGTACGTGAAGGAGACGAGTGGACGGTATAGGGGGAAGGCAGCGTCCGTTCCTCAAGATCCCGGATAGCCGTGACCAGCCGGACATACACACGAGCTCCTGAAGGACTGCGTTGTTACGGGGGAAAGGAGAGGGTGGGGGGATATATGGAAAGCGTACCGTGCTCGAAGAAGGCGGTCGTGTTTCACGTCGGCAACGCGGCACACTTTTAATTAAAGCGCCGGGGGTGGCGAAGGCCACTGGGAAGTCCTCTCACTCGCCGAGCTGGAGAGACGGCGTGCTAGCGGCGGTGGCGCTGGCTCGACCGGTGCCCGAAGCGTCGCTAGCTGAC
Organism: Rhipicephalus sanguineus; assembly: GCF_013339695.2. Taxonomy (NCBI): domain Eukaryota; kingdom Metazoa; phylum Arthropoda; class Arachnida; order Ixodida; family Ixodidae; genus Rhipicephalus; species Rhipicephalus sanguineus. The sequence continues at coordinate 49,179,397 of NC_051178.1, read as the reverse complement.
TTGGCGCGGAAAAGGCGCTTGGCAGTGACACACGGCCCGGGCCCAGTCGAGCGAATCAAGTGGCCCGGGAAGGGTTATAGAAAGCTGGCTTCGGGAAAGTGCTCCTTCGCGCCCTCCTTCTTCCGTTGCACTTTGGAAGAAAGGCGGCGGCGGTCGTCGTCGGAGAAAGGCGACGACCACTCACTTGACCGGCCGAGCGAGGCGCATAAATTATTCGCCGGTTAAAATGTGTGCGTGCGTGCGTTTGCGTCCGGTGAAGGAGCTGAGACCCCCCACTCCTCCGCATTTCGGTCTTAGGCGCGCTCCATACTGGGACTGAAAAGCGGAGGGGCGCAGTGAGACACGCGGGAGAGAGAGGCGAGGAAGACGACGTCTTGTCGGGGATTAATTAGCCTAGCGCGGTGCTTCCCGTGGCGACGATGCGAACTGGCCGACGCTCGCTCGTCGCTTTGCAGCGTGGGGTCCGGTGCGTCGTCATCGTCAGCGTGAGGTCTGCGAGAGACGGCGGTTGCCGGCCGTCCAACTTCCTTCTTTAAGTTCCTCCTTTTCGCTTCGTTCCCCTTGGAAGAAAAAAGGCTAACGCCGACGTGCCTGTGGCGCGTTTCACGGCACCGCACTGCAGCACTGCGGAAGAGAAAGCCTTAAAGGATGCGCAGTCATCGGCGAGCGGTCTTTGGTCGTTACGGCGCTTTGATAATGCTCTGTGCACACCCGTGACAACGCTCTTGCGAGTCCGCCTTCTTTCGCATCAGCTCCTGCGGTCTCTCTCTCTCTCTCTCTCTCGTTTATTTCTTTTTGGCTCTTTTTACTCCAGAAGTTCACTCCGCATTCGTTCACCCTGGCTGTCTCTGAAGACTAATTTCGTGGGAGCATTCATTTGGGCGGACTCTGTCCAGGCCGTGAGGTTAAACCGCCGAGCACTGCGCCTGGGTGGGCTTTTGCAAATCGGGAATTACCTGTTGCAACTAACCTCCTGTTGTTTTTCGTCGCGGTATTCTGTCCACCTTAGGATTTTTTGGGGGGTTAGTAATTTATTGCTGAAACCCCTAACGGGAATGGGAGCAGCAGCACGACAGGGTGGTGCCCGTGGGCGACGCCCTTGCCCGGCCTAAAAGGGCAGAGCGGCGTCATGGCGTCTTCTTTTGATTTAGAACCTGTCACCGACCTTCCTCCGAGGCTGGGCGCAGTTAAGGCGCACTATATTATTCTGCCGGTTGCTGCACTGCACGCACAAAATAAAGGCTAGTTTAGCAGTCTACTTTTATTATTTTCCGTTCTACTAGCCTTGGCAGGGGCCTCAATTAGCGGCGTACGTGATCCCGATTCTCGTCAGCTTTCGTGCGACCGCGTCCCTTCCAGTGCCGCTCGGTAATCATGTGTTCTTCTAAAGCATCGTTCATCACCTCTTGGTCGTTTGTCAATTACATGCTTTCCTACAATACCCCCGTTGTTTGCCGCGAAAGAGCGAAAGAACGGCAACATTGATTTTCCAGCTCAGCGTTTCCTCCAGGCTGCCAATATGTGGCGCTGTGCTTTTGTCTTGTTCTCTCGTGTTTCTTCAGTCTTTCTTTCTTTCTTTTTCCCCTCTCCAACTGGATAGCCGTAATCTAGCTTTGTAGCGATAATTAAAAATATTTGATGCTGCGGAACTTGGCAATATACTCACCCTTGCGTTAGCCTACATAGAATGGCCGATCGTTCACTCATAGTACCATTAAACCCAGGGAAGTCTTGCGAACGGTGAAAATTCAAGAAAGCGAAGATGGTGAAAAAAAAGTGACACAGTTTCTTTTACTTTTCTTTTATTTCCACATTTCGGGCAACGTCCGCCATTTTGTTTAGGTCACACAAAGGCGGAGTAAGTCCGCTTGAACAGTTCAATAGACTATTTTCTCATTTCTCTTCCATTCTTACCTTTCAAAAGCTTCCCGGCCGCAATCCTGCAACGAAAAAGGAAGCCACACATGTAGATGCACAAGTAATACTACCGATTTCCTTTATGCACAAAAAAGGAAGAATGCCCTTTATTACCGAATTACGTTGAAGATCGAGGCGATGCCGTATCGGCGCTGTTCTTATTACTCCAACGCGCCGCCTAATAGCGCTTATTCATTAGGCGACACGAGGAGCGGCGTGCGGTGATCACGGAGAACGACCATTTCCCAACCGCGTCGAAGTAGGTCGCTATCCACGCAGTGCGGTTAAAACGCCGCAGTATATACTGTCTCCGACTATATATCGCTTAACGTGTTTCGCCTCGCGCTGCGCCTTCCGATAACTGATTCATTTATTCTTTCTTTCGCGCGTCCTGTTCGTAACGGTGCTAGACTGGCTCCTAGAAAAGCGCGAGAAGAGGAAGGAAAACTCGCGAACGCTCGGGTGTTACGTTTCACGATGCGGCCGCCGCGCGTGCGGGGGATCCGGCAATTAAAATTCACTCGTAACGAGCTCCGCTTATGAGCCCCGGCCGCGCTCTTCGCGCTCGCTTATGCCTGTGTAACTCCTTCACCATTTTACTTCCCTTAAGGTTTTCCCATTTTCTTCCCGTTTCTTCTTCCTTCTTCCCTGGTTGTATTTTTTTTCTCCTTTAATGGAAGTGCGCGTTGTGCGTATTTCGCTATTTCCTCTTTCTCTTTTCGTGCCGCAAATAATATCCCCCGGCAACAACGGGGAAGGAGAGAACGAACGCAAGAAAGCGCGCGCTTTAGCCGCTTCCCTTTTTTTTTTTTGTTTTGTCTGCCGCTCGCACCATCATAATATTCTTGTGTATATAGATATAGTGAGCCCGCGAAGAGAGCTTCAGGCTTCGGTGAAAGTAAGGGTGGCTGATGCTGCTGTTGCGTCGCGGTTCGGTGAATGCTGGATCGTCGTCGCTAAGAGGGGCATTGCGTCTACACGCTCTTCCTCCTCTCTTGCAGATCTGCTCAATCTCTCCTTTCTTCTTGAATAACGGCAAGCGTATGCAAAGCAGCGAGGCTGTGTGTTATTAGGCTCAATTACCATGCATTTCCTAGATGGGACGGAACGGGCGAAATTGGTCTCCTCCTACGGGCTCGTTTTCTCTCTCTCTCTCTCTCGCCCGCTGCGCCTAGTGCGTATCAACTTTCGTTTTTGCTAAACAGAAAAAAAAAAGAAGAGTGGAGTGGGGGCTGCATGAGTGAAGTCTACTTGTGTGCATGCGTCATTTTGTTTGTACAAGCATGGCCGCGAGTTGTCCTAATGGCATAATTTCCACGGCGCGTGCATTCTTATTTAACCGTTTGTTTCAGACACGTTGTAATACGAACCGTGCTCGTGCTTCTCTGAGGACAGGAAGCGGCGAATTCATTAGCGATTGTAATTCGTCGCTCTCAGCGAGCGCGTAATTCTCGGCACACGCTGCGGTCAATTTGTCGTGGCGTCCGCGCGGACCCCGATGTAGCCGCCTTACGGTGTACTTGGTGGGATATATGACCTGCGTGACTTTCGGCAGCATCTTTCTTGAGTATTTGATGGACACATATTTGTTGCAGCCCTGTGATATATTACGTAATATAATTGGGCGTGTTAACGGGGCTTCTCGTAATATTTACTTGCTAAAACTGCTGCTTGGGCGAGTTGGTTCATGATTAAGATAGATTTACCAGCGCAAAAAGAACACACACACACACACACACACACACACACACACACACACACACACACACACACACACACACACACACACAAACACACACACACACACAGTGTGTGTGTGTGTTCAGAGCTGTTGTGTATGTGTGTTCCTTCTTAAGTGTTTCGTCTTTTGCGCTGGTAAATCTATCTTAATTTATTTGCCATTTTCTTTTTTGCCTTCCTCGTGATGCTGCCGTTAATTTCATGCTTTCTTCTTCGTATTCTAATTAGGATATCAAATGAGTGCTGCCTCACATATTCGCACCAACGTTGCTTTGCTCCATGTTATTTTATTTTCATTTTATATCGATTTGAGAGATAGAACAACATTGCTGAAAGCTATATTTTCAGTGCGACCCATTGAGGAATGGATGATTTATGGTCGTGACTTTTGGATTAGGCATATAAAAAATAGAGATGTTCGAGTAGCGTCCTCGCGACGTCTATGGCAGATTCCCTTCAGCAGGTTTTCGCAGGTTTGTCTCATTCCTGGTATTACGCCAAATGTGAACCCTTTGCCCTGCTGCAATGATGTATCGTGGCCATTTCGCCGTTTATAAGCTACATAAATTTTATGTTTTCTTGCATACGCTACACCGTCCAATCGATTAGGCCCATGAGCCGTCTGCAGTGCAGTCAAATAGAACTACGTGCTTCGTAACTAATAACTATATTAAGAACTAGTTTCGCGCTATTTCGACTGTACCGCACGTGGTACACTGGTGTGCAATCGTTGCTTCGGCGGTAAGCGCAGTCTCGAGGATCAGCTACGCGATGTTTTAGAGAGCCGCCCTTGTCCGGAACATGGGTGCTCTTTCTCTGAAGGAGTTGCTGAACGCGTGTAAGCGTTGCCTGGAGCCCTGTCTGGAACTGTCATGTAGCAAGGGGTATGCCTCTGCTATATTCACGTGCTTGCTTCCACGTTGCCCTCGAAGTCCCCGTGATGCGCAGCTGGAGGCATTAATCAGGGCCGAGCTGCAATTAGGGGACGTCGTCGCCACCGAGCTCGAGCACACGAGACGGATCGACGAGACGGTCGCGGGTCGGTGGTGCGCGCGATCCCGTGACGGATCGCGCTTTAATACGCAGGACGCGGTGTCACCACGGGCAACGCTGGGCCCCCGGGATTTCGACGCCCCGCGCACAGAGGTGGTCAGGTCTAGGAGTTGCAAAGGGTACGACATTTCAACAGCGCAGCTGTTCTAAGTCGTACCTGCGCCGTCGGCATGTCAGTCCGCGGTGTCATGCAGGTCACGTGACCAGTGGGGGCAGTGAATGAAGAAATAAATAATACGAAATGATGATAATGCTGAAAATTGTGGTGCTGGTGATGATGATTTTTCTGAATAATGATGCTCGAAATGATGACGATGGTCGAAATTAGAGTAAGCTCTGTTAGTCTAACCTCGCATACACTCTCGCGTGTACAGCTTCGCTGATTCGACGCTTTGCACTGCGTGAAACTGGCTGGGTTTTTCGGATGGATATCCAAAATGCCGGCAATACTTTAGGCCGCGCATGTGGGACGTCACAACTAAAGACAAAAAAATTTAACGTGCTAGCTGCTGAGGCCACAAAGAATGAAGACGGGCAGGATGGCACCTGTACAGGTGCGTCTATTCACGTGTGCCCGTCTTCGTGCTTTTCACTTGAATGCATACAACCAACTAGCACGAAGCTTTACGATTCTAAGAAAACGTGTCGATGAGTGGTGCTTGACCATACCAACGCATCACTTCCGATGTTGGAGACGTCATGTTGGTTGGACTTCGTATCAGTCTTGGCTAAGAATGGAATTTCTAAGCCCGCAAGTAAGTATCAGTACTGCAAAGGCTTCGAAATCTATTGCTATTATGACGCGTCTGTGGCAGCTTCGAAATTAGTACGCGGTTTAGGGCTCAGTAAGAAGCCGCTAGAAAATCGCTGAGCAACCGTGGCGTTTGCGAGGGTTATTATTAAGATAAATTGTTAACAGGCTTAGCAGCCCGCGTACAGCAAGGTGTGACGTACACTAACTACACTCTGTTGTGCAAAGTCATGGCCGACTGTGGAGTATATCACACTTAATTGCACATCTGCGATACATGAAACTGGTGAGTTCCAAATCTTGTACAGCATGAAATATAGCTAGGCTTGTTAAAGTGAAAGAAGGCTGAAACATGAGACCCAGTCGAAAACTTCCTTTTTCGCTCTTTCCCTATTGGCCGGCCGGCTCCTTTAATGATATCCCGAGCATCGGTATTGGCTTAAATATTCTCTTAAAGGCCAAATCCGGCGATTTTTCGAGGTCGATGGATCTCAACAAAATTCGCTGGGTACGTTCCTTTGCACGTTTCCGTCATTTATGCCAAATTACAGGCTTGAGACATGCGCAGATTGTTTGCAAACGAATTTTAAAGATTGCCTGCAAACGCCCTCCTGGCTTCCCACAATTATTGGCAACATTGCGTCTGTGACGTCAGTATTGGGAAGGCGGCGGAAGTGACGCAGCCGAGGGCACCGCTAACTTCGGCGCTTCGGCCGCTACAGCGAGCGTCTGCTGTGCACAAGGCGACAGACAGCGTTGGTTTGGCCGACGCTTCGCTGGTCGTCCCGGCTGTCACAGTTTTCATACTCCGCGCCGGCGTGACCGGCATGCCTTGCACGACTTCCGGTTCGTTCGTAACAACGTCTACGTCATACGTAGACAGTACACTCGCTTGGGTTTCGGTTTCGGTGTTGCGCTTTCTTGCTTATTTAAAATTATTCTCCAATTTGCCGAGTATTTCTGCTATCGGGCCCGTAACAGGAGCGTCTCAGGAACATAAAAGCACCATTACTTTGACATGGCCAAAAAATCGCCGGAGTTGGCCTTTAAGGAACATTTTTAGCGTGAGACGCTTTCGTATTTGTCCAATCGTGGCACAAACTGCTCAGCGGCCTTTCGTACCCAACAGCTGTGTCAGTATATCAGCGTGACATTAAAGACAGCGGCTCGCTTTACACGTGCTATGCATTGCACAAAGAACGGCGATTGTCACCATTCCTTATTGCAGTAAAAGACGTAATGAGGCGCAAAATGGCGAAGGGCTGTATTTTTGGTGATGACTTCTCGGAATCATTTGCGCTACAAGGGATCGGGTCTGTCGAGCCAGGAACCGCGCATCTCGTGTCCCGTTCCTCGTGGGTCGGTGCTCTTAAGGACCAAGTCGTCTCGTTTGCATAACTCCTGTCACTGCTCACTCCAACGATGAGCCTATACACGAAGCGCTCTTAAGCAAGCCGGTGTCGAATTCGGATGAACTTGCACCACAAGTCACCACAGCGCGCATGCGGTTCGTGCGGTGGTGGATGGTTACGAAAAATGATGGAGACCGAGCGCTGCTTCACCTCTATAATTGGTCGAGTCTATGTCTGCGTGTCCTTGGTCGCGCATCGTGTTGCTACAAGATGGAGTGTGGTGAACTTCAGACTGTGCCGCGTTTGACAAGTGGCGCTCGGGTGTAGCAGCTTCCGGAAATCTTTGCAAGGCAAACAATCATCCTTCGCATCCATCTGCTGTTTCTTCGGTTATAGCACAACACATTGTTGCATTGGGGCGAAAATGCAAGGACAAGCAAAAGAGGAAAGAAGAGAAAGGCAGGGATGTTAACCAGACTGGAATACTCGGCATCCTACCCTGCACGTGAGAAAGCGATAGGGGAGTTTGAAAGTTGGGGCAGTAGAGAAACCTGAGAGAGGGAGAGGGAGGGAGGGGAGCACGTACAGGCGCACACAACGTCACAGGCAGTCAATCTTGTGCGGTATACGGCAGTCAATCTTGTGCGGTCACTATCAGTATACAGCCGCTTGTGCAAGTGTGTTGACTTTAAAAATTTTAGCAATGTCAAATATTCAAATGAGCTGTAGGGTAGTAAATGCATTGCTACACACGCACGAGGACCCGCTGAACGGTTTGCATGTTTCGGTGTTCAGATTCATTGCTCTGCGTTGATTAATTATAGACGCACAGCAGTTAGTCGGCGTTTTTCATTTATGGCGGCAAAGTGTGAAACACTCATTGTTGGCACCGCTTTCGGCCAGAATAGAGCGTTGTTGTGTCAGTCACGCCGGCGGCATTTGTCGCGGCGTCAACGATAGCCGTGGCGCGTCAGCTGCAACCGCGCCATTGACGACGTGTCTGGCGAGGTTCGCCGTGTATAGCAGTAACGCCGACGTCCTCTGCGACGTCGCGTAGGGTTGTGCGGGTAGCGAGAGAGATACGGGAGCCTGAGCGGGCATACCCCCCTCCCCCCGTTCCTTTGTGTTTCAGCCGACGACGCCGTCCCGTTGTCAGCGGCCTGTCAGCGCCGGGCGGCCGCCGTTCGTAGGCGATAATTAGGGCCCGACACGTGGCGACCCGCGCTGCTGCAGGCTGCTGGTTCGCCGTCCACGCCAGTGCCTCTTCGCGCGTTCGCTCCTCGTTCGGTGCTCGTTCCCAATATTGCGGGTAGGCTTGGCAGGGCGCCCTTCGATAGGACCATTGTGAAGAACAGCGCGCGCAGGCGGCCTGCAGGGCTGCTGGGCGGCTGCGAATTTCCTGCGCCCTGAATCATTGTGAAAGGCTGCGAGAGAAGGGCGCGTCTGCCTGTCGAATAACCGCAGACTCCGAGCCGGAAATAAGTGGTCTCTGAGGTCGTGATAGGCGAGCAGCCAGGGCGCGGGCAGACAGAGCTGTTGTGGGAACACATCTATGGCGGCGGTTGGCTGCTGCTGTTGATGAGCGGCGGCACGACTGACAGTGCAGTTCAGACTGTGCGTAAACCGGAAACCTCGTCGACTGAACCTGGAAACAAAAAAAGGGGCACTATTGTGCATGAGCGCCGCTGCCGGTGGTACGCACCACTGAATCCTAGAGCATGCTAAAATATCAGTGTTGCCTGTTTGTAGTGGTCAGTCGACAGTGGCTGTCTATCGACCGTGGAGGGCGCGATGCAGTGGTCGCACAAGTGCTCTATTATGTATTGCCTTTCATTTTAACCTATATGTCAGCCTAAAACAGCGATTGTTCAAAATTCATAGTGAGAAACATGAACACCCACCACCATCCACAGATGAAACTCCTTCTTTATCGCAGTACTTATACGAACACACGCTGCAAAGCCACCCTCAGAATGACCATCCTCGAGTAGCCGATGTAAAGTTTTTCATTAGAGAAGCTCAGTGTTTTGGTGACGTTCCTGGGGAGAGAATTTGCGACGAACTCTGTATGTTTCTATTTTCCTATCAATGAATCGGGATGGATTTTCTTATCACTTGACTAGTTTGACCTAATGGTCGTATATATTCAGTGTGGCCGGATATTTTTTTATGGGGAGGAGGGGGGGAGTTTCACGTCCCAAAACAACGATATGATTATGAGGGACGCCGTAGTGGATGGCTCCGGGAATTTCGACCACCTGAGGTTCTTTAACGTGCACCTAAATCTAAGTACACGGGCCTCGAACATTTTCGCCTCCATCAAAAATGCAACCGCCGCGGCCGGGATTCGATGCCGCGACCTTCGTGTCAGCAGTGGAGCGCCATAACCACTGGACCACCGTGGCGGGGCTGACAAGATACCGCGTGAGACACAGTGATGCCCCTCTTTCGTGTAGTGCTATTGCTCAAGATGTTGATGCCAACAAAAGTGCGCTGGGAATCTTCACCACATATGGAAGCGTAAACAAAAGATTCTGGTTCAATTGCGACGAATGACCATCAGCAGCGCCCGTCTAGTGCGTTCACTATCTCGAGTCGCGAGCGCTGGCGTGGTCGCCAGTGAGTAGGCAGTTTTACACGAGAGACATAGCCGTGCGCAGGGTTCTCCATTAAAGGGAGCAGGCGTTCATCGCAAACCAATGGCACCGTGCGAGAGAGAATGTGTGAGAGATATTAGGCGCGTTTGTGGAACCTCGTACATGTGTGTCGGTGGCGCAGTGCGTAGAGCGCCAAGCACCTGTCGTCGCGGACCGACAGGTCGGTGGCTCGATTCCCAGGTGGTTCGTGTTAATGAAAGTTTGTCTTCTAGTTTTTCTTTGTCAACCTATATACTGTTGCGCGTGAAATGCCGGTTACCTAAGTTCACTCATTCGCTGGCCGGTATTCTAGCTTTTTGAGGCGAATTCGAAAAAGTATACCACGGTAAGCGAGACAAAATACGAAAGATCGACGTGACACATAATATTCGACACTGTGTTCCCGCCGGCGGCGATGAAACAAGCGCCGAACGAAGGCCCTGTTTGCTTCGCGATATTCTTCGCTCGAGTTAACGTCGTCGCTCACGGGTGCATAGAGGCAGGCACAACGTGCAGCTAGAGCCCCGGAAGAGCTTGCGCCCTGAGGGAGAGCACGTACGTTATAAATAGGGGCAAAAAATGGCGACCCTCTCTCAGTCGCTATATATTCTACATAGCCACGGCGTGTGCATGTGCTTCTTGCTCAAAGAGGCTCGCATTCGGGGCTACTTCTCGGAATTAGCGCCGCTCGATCGAGCTAATTCCTGCTTCTCCGCTCGTAGATGAGATGAAGGCGTTGAAGGCTTCGAACACTGTTCTTCTTTTCTCTTCTTCCGCGCCCGCCGTCATGCAGCGCTGCTGCGTGCCTGTGTATTTATGCACGGCGGCGCTTCTTGTTATTGTCATCGCGTCGTCTTCCACGCGTGGACTGCTAGCGAGGGCGTCACGCCCTGGCGGCGCGAATCCTGCATGCTTGACGGCCAGCGAGGGGAGAGCTCCCCGTCGCGTGGAGAACCGGCGTGTCACTGCTGACGCGGGCAATGCAAAAAGCCAAAGCTGGCATGATGAGGCAGACACGAAGAGGCATCACGGGAGCGCAAAGTAGGGCTTTAGACAGCCTATAGCTTGTGTGTACACGCTATAGTACTCTCGAATCCCCTCTCTCTAATGTATATGTATATATATAGCAAAAAGGTATACGCCTCTAAAATCTTGGTAAATTTCTTCCTGTTGAAGATCGGTCTCCGATCGAAACGTGGAAAAATAAACAGTTTTTTAGAGGCGTATACCTTTTTCCTATATATTTTTCGGCAACCGAAGACAGACGCTTCATAACATATATATATATATACGTATATATATGCCAACGCTTTATGCTTATAGTGCTGTATATTTTGTGACTTTTCTCGAGTCTTTGTCATGTACTCATGACTAGCTGTTTCTCTGAGACCACTCATTATGTATGTTACATATATATGCTTCATTTTTTTCCTGATATTTCCTCGTAGTTGAGTAGCATACCAGTTGTCCGAGACTGGTTGGCATCCCTGCCTCTCCTCTTCCCTCCTTTCCTTTCTTCCTCATACTTATCCTCATAGTGGTTCCCCCGTTATTATTGTGGGTATCCTACTTTTCTATTGTGTTGAACGCTGTTCATCCATTGTCGTTGCCTGTAAAGCGGGCCCATGGCCTGGCTGCCTTTTTGTCTGCGGTCCTCACCATCATTTGTATGTTGAAATAAACTTGGAAGTGATTTGATCTATACATATTGCAGAGAGAGAGAGAGAGACATTATATCGAGGTAAAAATATTTTTTAAATAATCAGAAAAAAAAGATTACCCCTTCCCGCTCCAAGCGAACAGATAGGTTTTACCACAGACAGAAACACGTGGTTGCGCTCAGCCATGAAGGCAGCGCCGTTATGGTTTCTTTCCACTCGCCGCCGCCCGACCCAATATGCATGCCGCGTTGAAGTGTCGCCGAGTTGTTTCGGTATTTTTCAACCCTCCGCCGCTTCTTGATGCGAGCGCCCCCGGATGCGGCTTAGGTGCCTCGATGTGCGCGCGCCTCATGCGGCTAAAAATACCGTTCACCAAGCGGCCACGGACGGCTGGCGACGACGGCGACTTTCGAGCGGCGTACCGCCTCTGCCAATCAAATTTCGTCATAAAAAGCGTCCGCGACTGCCATGCGTGCACCACGTTGGGACGCCGAGGCTTCAACGGCGCTGGTAGCTTGGTGCAGGGGCAGCTAACTTTAGTCGCCTGCGTTACGCTGTTTGGCCGAGGGAAATCAGTTTTGATTCGCGGATAGCGATGGTGCGTGCACTGATGCACCTTGGGAAGGACGAGTTGGGAGAGGGGTCTGCATACTGCGGGGAACCACTAGCTGTGACTGAACACGTGCCGTCGGCATTCTTGGACCGATGCCAACACAAGCAACGGGTCTCCGCGGCTTCTGCGTTCCGCGACGCCTTGTGTCGTCCTCGCGAAGATGGCGGTTTGTCTGCGCGATTATCGATGTTTTTTCATGCGAGTTGTGTCAGCGTACGCGCTGTATGCATATGTCTACGTGCACGGATTTTTTCCGCGTACGAACGTCTGCCTAAGTGCGTTGTGCAAGGTGTAGGAGCTGCAATATACTCGGGGCGACAACTTTTCTTGACGGCAATGTGGAAGCTACAGAACCGGATCGCATGCCTACTTCGAGCCAATGAAAAGTACTTAAGTTTACTGATAATTTTATCATTGGCCTTGCTGAGAGAAATGCTGCTTTATTTATTATGAGACTGAAACAGTTGCCGGAAGTCGCAGATAAAACACAGTTATTTTTCACTTTACAAGAATGCCTGTCTTTTCTTTCCATTTCTTAGACAGCACCGCTTTTCAGCGCGCCCGTTTTCCATGGTAAACATGGCGTTGTTCAGTGTGCGGTCGCAAACGCGGTGTTAATGTTCTCCAAGAAAAATACACTCGTAATATGACACTAAAATGTACACTGAACAATTCGCATTTTTCGTGTGTATAATTTTCTAAACGCGTTAACGATGCGAGCGAGCAAAACCGAAATCAGCCGCAAGCTGCCGTATTACTTGCGGAGCAAAACGAATGAGCAGAAGCCCCGCCTCCATAGCCTTCGCTCCTGTGCCAAAAGTTGTCGCCGAGTATAGAAAAGTTTGTGTGCCGATGTAAATTACAAGGAACCAGCACTCAGCAAAGGCGTTTTCCAGGCTCTGCTGTCGAATGTTAAAGCTTGCTTTGGGGCTAGTTGGAATAACGTAGTCGTGCGTAAAAAGCAATTCTGCGAAGTAGGAACAAACACTGGTACGAAACTGCACCGACATGGGCAGATGCGCTATGTATATTTCCGTATGAAGGAGCAACTAGAGTTAGCTTACCTGCGTGGCATTGCTCAGTGCTGCGTGTGTATTAAAGCACTGCACGGGCCCGGGCCGGCCCGAAAGCCCGGGCCCGGCCCGGCCCGCGGGCCGGGCCGAGCCGGGTAAGGGGTTCTTGGATCGGGCCCGGGCCGGGCTCGGGCCCTTGATCTTCGGGCTCGGGTCGGGCTCGGGCCTGAGCCAGGCCCGTATTAGGCCCGGGTCTCATACGTATAGGTATAATTGCGTGTGTACGTTGTGCGGCTTTGTTTTTTGTTGTTTTGTGCGGTTTAACTTCCCGAAGCGACCCAGGCTATATATGAGACGCCGTCGTTGAGGGCTCCGGGTAATTTAAACCACCTGGAGTGGATTGGCGTGCACAGAAATTGCACAGTACAAGACGTCTACAATTTTGCTCCATCGGTATGCTACTCTGGATTTCAAGAAGCGCCTAATATAAGCTTCCGCCATTATAGTGAGTGAAAGACGTTCTTGGGTACCGTGTAAGGAAAGCAACGGTAAACTGCCTAGATTAGTGTATATAAGATGTGCGGTATCTAGGGAAACATTCCGAGTATGCAGCTACGCTCGGATGCCCGTAGACTGGTCAACACGACTTGTGAGCTCTTTTTCGTGCATTTTAAGTGCAAGATGCGGAGCGACTCTTAACCCAGGGCAAATGCCGTTGTTGATTTTCCCATTACTAGTGGTGATGCGCCAGACCATAGAGACACTCGTTTCCCCGAGTGGCGGTGGCGGTGACTCGGGGAAGAAGGGTGGGACAAAGAACCTTGTTGTTTTGAACGCGAAAACGTAGTGTAGGTTGGGTGCAGTTGCCTGCCGAGGCGTCAACACGACAGCTTTAATTTATGTAACGCTGCCCAGCCTGGCGTATTCCTCCCAGAAGCAGCTAGAGCACGTTTTGTTTTAACGCGATAGCGTTAAAGAGCTCGTATCGCAGAAATTCCGCCGTCGGCGTCGGCGCCGGCACCGTTGGTTGTGAGCGAAAAATCATCATCTTGTCCGTGACCGAAAAATCGAAAAAGCTGCAAATAAAATAAAAATGTTGGGCCCGAGTGAGAATCGAACCCAGGCCGTCTGCGTGGCAAGCAGGTGTTCTACCACACAGCCACGCCTCTGCTTGGAGCTGCACCGAAAGTAACTTTTATGCTTCCCAAAAATACGCGTCCTGTATACAGGTGTCACAGTACGAGATGTAATATCGCAGTTATTATTGCGTGGTACAAGCATACATTGCCATCGGGCGTCGCACCACGTCAATATCATAACGACTTGGTGGCTTAAAGACAGCCACCCATTACAAAAGAAACACACATTACTGCGCGTATTCCCTTAAGACCACGTAGTGGGTGCATCGCAGCTTCGAAAAAGGTTCTCGCGCTTAATTGCTCCTGGTTTAAAGCATGCTACCCATTACATAAGGCACACACCTTATTGCGCGCATTCTGTTAAACACTCGTTGTGTTCGAAGTGCGCACTAGTGGCAGGATATCGCTATCGCGTTCAACTCTTAAAAGCGAAGCTTAAGCGTCCCCCAATTTTTCATTGCATTGTGCAATAGATAAAGTTTGCAGGAGACTTGCTACTTTTACTCAACAGCCCTAGCTCGTATGCAGTTGATGTAGACTCAACCTAAAAATTTCTGCCATGCGTTTTTCTCCACTTTATGAAGGTATTATATTTTGTAGTCGTTCTTTCAAATGCAAAAATAAGATTGTGTGGTTAGCACTGCGTGCGTACATAAAACAGCCAGCCATGACTCCAATTATATTTTATATTGCCCTGCAATTATTTCGCAAAAGCGTTACGGGCGTAATTAACTGAAAGTATACACAGTACCAATGAAAGTCGTGACACTGAAAGAAGTTCCTTAAACAATCTCTAGATAATATCTGGTGTGCGGCAGGTATCTTCACAATCACCAAAGTTTGGACAGTGTCTCCTTTATGCTCAAGGCATAAGTAGCTGAAACGGGCCGGGCCGGGCCGGGCCGGGCCCAAACCTTTCGGGCCCGGGCCGGGTACGGGCCACATTTAAGAACACCGGGCCGGGCTCGGGCGGGCTGGAGCATGGCGTTTTCGGGCCGGGCCGGGCCCGGGCCGGAAAAATCGGCCCGTGCAGTGCTCTAGTGTGTATACTCTTCGGAAGAGTGCATCACGCGCTTTGAGGGTTGAGCTTTGCGTTGTCGATGAAGAACTCACGGCAGCGCGGAAACAGGATGGCGTTGCTTTTCGGCTCACTTGTGTCTCTAGTCGTCGGCGACGCTTCCCTCCGATCTCCTTCGCCAAGAAGTGAGATGCGCTAACGACCAAGGCGGCGCGCTCACTTGCAAACAAAGGAGCAGCTGTCCTTTGTGCTCGTGCAGCGCAGCGCGTGCAGGAGGGTCGTCGTCGCTTGCCGAGGGCCATCGACTGTCGCGCGGCGGCGAAACGAAGCGTGCTACACGGAGCGGACGAACCGGAAGTAACGAACTCTGCAAAGGCTCCTCTTGGCGCCCGCACTTTTGCGCTCCTTGCCGGCGTTGTTTCGCGTCCCTCTAGCCTCTCGCTGAAGACACCGACTTCTCATCCGGCCTGCTCGTTCTTCGCAGCAGCGTCAACATAGGCTCCCAGCCCCCTCCGCCCTTCCACTTCGCCATCACGTGCCAACTTCGGCGTGAGCCCGGTGTCTTCCATTAGAAAGCGCGCCGCCACCGACTAACGGTAAATTATTGATTGAGCGTGAGGACAGCGCGTGTATGGCGCCCTTGTAAGAGAGACCCTCTTGTTCGCCGAGGCGGAAGAAGGCCAACAGAAAGCAGCGTCGTCCTACTGCCGTGTGCAGAGCGTGGTGCTTCCAAGGCAGGTAAGTAGGCCGGTACTTCCCGAAAAAGCGTCTCGTCACGTTACCAGCTCGGCGCAAGCTCTCTCGGCTTTGAGCCTCGGCCTCTGGCGCTCGCACTTACCGCGTGTGCAGCGCGGACGTGCCCTAGCGCCGTTAAGCCTCTCCTCGTTGTCTCGGGCTTTCTTTCCGGTCTCTCTCTATCGACTCTTGCGCGCTGCTTCCAACGCTGTAGTACCTACTACACGAGCGAGTGCCCTGAAAGTTTCATGGGGTCGTCGGTAATTGTTTCTCTCAAAATCGCTGTGTACACCCGCGCTCTAGGCTCTCTTCTCTATCGCTCCTCTCTGTAGCCCTCACCTGCTCGGGCGTTGTCTTGCACCGTTGGTCGCGGCAGCGTTGGTTTTCGGTCGCCTGCCCTCTTGCTTTTGTGCGGCGTTAATTAGGAAGCCGGCGCGCGTCTGACGAGTTTGTATACGTGTACCTCGCGTGGCAAGGCCTTCGCGTCGCGTAGTTACGTGCCGATCTCCTCCGTTACCGAGTGGCTCCCTTTTTCACCCGAAAGACCTTTGTAGTCTCGCTTAAAGAGGCCCCAATGAGGCGGAAAACGGCCACTAGAAGTAAAGGCTAAGAATGCCTTTAGGGATAACAGTGCCGCTAAAAGAGTCGCATAACCTCAGCAAAGATTTTGTCATTGATGATGCATTTCTTCAATCTACCTGCGTACTGGCGCCAGCGAAAGTAGCTTATGCTCGAGCGAATGCGTTGCGTTTCTATTCCTACATTCAACACAATATATATTTTTAAAGAGAACATCTCCATTTATTTGCTACATTATTCTGTTTCCTCATTTGTATAGTGGACTTATATTTATTTTAAGTGCTCGTAAATTGTTTCTTTCGTTCGCCCGGTGACATTTTGTTTTATTTTTTTTTCATCCGTTAAACGTACACATTCGTCCCATTATCCCTTAAAGGCTCCATTCCATCGCTCGTGTGTTCCCTTGTAATATTTTATGCTCACCAATTATATTTTTAAAAGAAGGGTACAAGATTTACGAGGTATGCATGATTCAAACAGTTAATTGCGTGTGCCATGCGTTTTCGAAAAACAAAGCCAAATATGCGGCTTATGTCCTGAATTTACTTGAAATACGAGACATAGGCTTTGAACGAGAGAGGCTTTCTCACAGCGCTCCTGTTATGTTCGAGCGTAATGAATGGTAAATGAACGTAATTTAAGGAATCTAAACTATGGAAGAATCTATGGAAGTACTTGATCTCAAATTCGCCATTATAGAACAGTTCTTCAACGAGCGCCGCTCGGATATGTAATAAGCAAATCAGGAGCAGCTAAAGCCTGCACAAGTTCGTAATTAATGAGTTAAATGAGTATTCAGCTTTTTCGTTTGCCTGTTATTGTCATATATATATATATATATATATATATATATATATATATATATATATATATATATATATATATATATATATATATATATATATATATATATATATATATATATATATATATATATATACGTGTGCCACATGAAGCCATGGCAGGAGAAGCCGACGAGGAAGAGGTGGCGCGAGAATGGAATAAAAGTATGGCGTATGAGCCACGGCCCGTCTCATTCGTAGCGTCACACACACACACACACACACACACACACACACACACATATATATATATATATATATATATATATATATATATATATATATATATATATATATATATATATATATATATATATATATATATATGTCTTCTTGCTTGTACTTCTGAAGTGTCACTCATTGCATTGCGTTGCAAAAAGACCCTATACAGGCTTCATGTCGAGAAGGAACCACATTAACATATGTAATGTAGCGTGGTAGAAGAGTAAAATAACAACCAAGCGTCACACAACGCGAATTATGTAACCAGGCGTCACACAATGCGAATTGCGCAACGAGAGGGTTGTTGAATGCTTCCAACCCATTACAAAGGGCTCTGCCATAATTCTTCATCGTCATCAGCCACAACATCAACCGATAAGGTTGCATGAATTGGACAAAAACAAAAACAAGCAAACAAACAAACAATCAAAAATTGGCCGCGTATCTGCGTGCTTCGCTGCAAATGTCGTGTAAAGACGATAGAAGAGGCGCTGTGTGAGATATGGACGCCATCTGGCAATACGTCGGGAAACATGAGTGCTGTGTTGCGTGCTGGTAGTCCCGGCGCAGCAGCAGGCGAAGACCGGCGGTGACCAACGCGACCGGTGGGGACGCCAGCCAGCCCGAACACGCGGTTTGGTGCGAAGCACTGAAGCAGAAGAAACGTCCGCACTCAAGGAGTACTCTCCACACACTCTTTTAATTACACGTCGCCTGGGTAAAACAGGAATGCCAGAGCGGCGCCCACAACCGGCAGCCTGAAGGCCGCCCACAACGCTGCTTTTTCATTTTTTAAATATTTTTTTTTCACCTTCTTGGCCTTCTCAAATCTAAAGTTTTTCAACACCAACCCATGGCATTCGTACAGTGTAATACAGAACCGAAACCGAAACACAGCAATGAGCTCGTGTGGAGGGCACGGAGGAAGGCAAATTTCAGCGCAGCTTAAGAAACTTGGGTCCTTAAAATTACGTATGTATGCATTTTCTATTAAAGGAACACGCCATCTGATACTTACCTAATGATGTTGCACCTCAGATATGCATGATATTTACTTTTTGATCGACAACGTTCATAAGTAAACTACGGTGCATGGCAGTGGGGGCACAGCCTCCCGACCGCCATCGCCAGCAGTGCCGCCGCTCACGAAGCTTCCGTTCGCAAAACGGCTCAAACCGAAACTGCGAGCGTACGTACACAGTTCCTGTTCGAATAGCCAGGGAGATGTTTTTGCCGCATGGCGCGGATCGCTGCGTGGTGGCGGCGCCGCGGATGGAGCGAGCTGATTGCTGCTTTCGCCGTATCCTCATTTGCAGCGCCGCCCCAACGCCGCGGATGCGCCGCAGGGCTGAGGTCATGCTGCCAAGCACACTGCGGCAGCGCTTCGGCGTGGCTTGGAAGCCGCCGTGCTAGCTTAGCTGCTAAGGCGCAGAGCCGCTAAGCTTGATGTCACGGGCTTGATTCCCGGCCAGGGCCGCCGCAGTCCAAAAAACAGTCTGGTTCAGGTGCACGTTAATGAACTTCAGGTAGTCAAAATTAATCCGGAATACCCAACTACGGTGCGCCTCGAAATCTTATCGTCGTTTCGACTCCAGATATATTTTTTAACGCAGCTTGGAAGTCACGTAATAGCGACAAGCCGCGCTACGGGTGGATCAGTTTCACTTTTACGTGACGTAATGTCCAGCGTGGCGCATCTATGGAGATCTTGGCATCCTGTACGCGGTCTTATGCACTTAGGTGACGTCCGAAAGTGGTTGTGGTTTATAGAGGGAGCACGCTGTTAGAGATCACTATGCAGAATTTCGGGTGATGGCCTACGAAGGGAGAAGTGAAAGGTACGAAATGATAGGAGGTGAACTGGAAGTTAAATTGTCAAATATCCTGTTTGCTGCCCTCCACTGAGGTAGAAAGGTGAACAAAAAAAAAATAGAAAGCAGAGAGATGACGAGAACTTGTACTCTGAAGGCAATTGAACAATGCAATATGAAGCAGCAGAAGAAGAAATCCGCATTTCATTATAAGCGAACGAATGAATCGATCCATCCATTCATGTTTATTTATGTGTCTGTTTCCCTGAAAAATATAAGGAATAAGGATTCGTAGTCACTCCAGTGAAAAATTAAAACGTTTTACGGTGTGCTGCCGTCGGAACCTTCATTTTCCTTGTACCATTGTAGTAGTAAGCACGCTCTATACCCTTCACCGGAATGTAGCAACAAGCGACTTCCGCTTTACATTGCGTGTTCTCGCACTGATACGAAGAGGTTGTCCTTTTCGCGAAAGAGAATCGTGTCCCTTCAGTTTACTCAATCAAATTACCGATGCACACATATCACGCAGGGCGCTAACTGCCTAAAATTTAAGCTTCCGTCTCATTGCCTCCGTCTTACCGTATATTTTTGTCCCATTTCCCAACGCGTCGCGCTAAAAACTACAAAGTTACGGAAATAAATAACACCACAAGGACTAGAAAAATTTTCCCGCTCCTCGAAAACTCTGCCCGAGCGCTCCGTGTGTGTAACGAGCGACGTTCGCGAAGGAAATGAGAAGGCCAAACAAGGAATTACGACGAGGAAACGTTGAGAGGAGGAGCAGAGTAATGAAGGAGAGAGAGAGAGAACCGAGTGAGGCACCTTGTGTGCCCATCGGCTTCCTTTTCATAACGCCCCGCGCCCTCTCCGAAGTTACGCCACCGCGCTGACCCTCCTCCTCCTTCCAACACGCAGAAACTTCGCTGATTGCGTTCACCGCGAGCTCAGCTTTCCCGCATGGCGCGCTCGCTTTGCGGGCCAACACGCGACAGTGACTGAAGTGCCGCACTTGTAATCTTTTCTTTTCTGCTTGCTTCTGCTTCTTCTTGACCGCGTGGCGTTAGAGAAAAGCCAGTGGTGTAGTGAAGAAAGGAGGGTGAGCGAGAGAGAGAGCGTTCGCATCATTTCCCCCGCGGGACAAGTTTTAACAAAGCCGGCCGCCGCCGTGCCGAGCGAAATTCCAGCTTTATGGCGGCGCAATGCGGTTTTTCAACGTGCCCGACCGTGCGTGCAAAACGCACGCGCGCGCGTTAGTAGCAGGGTGGAGGGCTCGCCGCTGCTCCTCCTGTACTCTCACTTTCGTGCGTGAACCCTCGCCTGTGTGTCCGCCCTGCTGCCTTTGACTGTTGCGTCGCTGAGAGCACTTTCTTTCTGCGTGGCGATACGCGCGGACGGTACGCTTATAAGAGGCATGGCGGAGGGCTAGCTTTCTTGAATTCTCTCCCCTTCAGACGCAGTGTTGATATTTGAGTGGCGTGTACCGCTGCATCGGAAGGATACTAAAGTTATTGTATCCTTCCGCCGAGCTAGAACGGCTTCGCTGTCACTAAATAAATAGGATGAACAAGGAAGACGACATTACTGTTTATCGGCTGAATTTCGCCACTAAGTAAACACGCTTTCCCAATGTTCTTGTTGCTTTACTGCTGACTTATCATTCTTTTACGAAATTCCTTCAACGCCGTAGTGGCATTACTGCAGGGGGATGTAGATACAAAGTCGAATTAGTTCAATTACATTTCTATGATACAATGCTAAAATAAAATGTACAATATAGCAATAATAACATATAAAAATAATAGCATAACGCAACACATCTAATATATTATGCAAATGGTAAAGAGATGAAAAAATTATAAAAGCTCACAGGGTCCATTATGCATCCGCCTCAGTCGACTCGAATGAGAAAACCATCATCTTCTTTTTCTTCTAAGTCGACGAATTGAACCTCCCGCGCCACCTTCCGAAAGCTTTCTGCAACTAACGTGGTTTTGCAGTGTCTTCAGGATCGGCGGCATTGTAAGCTGTCTGCACCGCGCCTTGTTTTGCACTGCCTCCGGGATCTGCTTACCTTTGACCAAGTGACGATGTGACGTCACGTTATGGGACGTCACATCGTGACCTGGTCAAAGGTGAGCCGATCACGGAAGCAATGCAAAACAAATTGAGGTATCACGTTATGTGATGTCACAACAACGTCATATAATGACGTCAACACGTGATGATGATTTTTCGCATCACTCGTGTTGACGCCGCCGACGAGGGACTGCGGTCAATTTTCGCGTTTGATGAGGCACCTAAGGCTTTCGCCTTAAAATGCAAACACAATCACCTTACTCAACCGAACCACGGTGCACAAGTGGATATTCATAGATAGGAAAGATGCGGGTCGCACTAGGAAGCGTCGTTGGGCGCCGTGTCCTACCCCGTACACTGCGATGCTAAACAATGGATTTTGCAGGGGCCATATGAGCGACGGTGTCTTTCTCTCGTCCTCTCTCGCAGATGGCGGCGCCCACTGGAGGCCGGTGTCCGCGTGGTGTCCGTGACCGCGTCGCTGTCTGCCAATGCAACGCGGGGCGTCTTCGTGTTCGCCCGAGATCGAAAGCAGCTGCCGTCGAGGCTCACCATCGCCGGCCCACTCGTCGTCGCATCGTGCAGGTGAGCGTCATCCGCTACCTTCCTTCCTATTTTTCTTTTCTGTGTGTTCGCCTATGCCGTTCAGGAAAACGAGGCAAAACCCCGAACGTTTGCTCCAAACCGGCGTTTCCAAATCGCCGTGAGTTCCTCATATGTATACGCATGAGCTGGTGTCGGTTATTTATTTATTTATTCATTTATTTAGACATGCTGCATATGGAACACGGCCTTTTGCATGGGAGGCGTTTCAGTGATAGTGAACGATATTATGAAGAGAAAGAAAGCTGGTAAATGCTCATTTGAAATGTAGAATTATCGTTTATCGATATCACTTGAATATCAGCTGAAGGTCGCACGCACACGTTATCCGTAGCATATAATCTTCATTATATCCCTACGTAACAGTAACAATTATTCGCAGTCAACAAATGCATGATTGACAAGACGAAAAGAACGACGGTATCACGTGGCGCGAGTTGTTCGTCCTGGACATGGATACGATGTTCTATTACCCCTATGCTTAGCCGTTCCAGAGCGTATTTTATGCATAATACATCATCGTCGTCACGTACCAATGCAGCTGGCGCTCACTTTATAAAAACCTTCTATCATGGCCTCTAGTGCATCGACTTGATCCGCGCCGGACTTGCACTTAATGACGTTTGCAATAAACGGAACTTGCATCCTCGATGACACACTGGAATCGTGTGTTTTTACATATGTGCGAGTCTCTTCTTGTTTCGCTCGCTCTGTGAACTCATGTTGTTTTTGTTTGATTTGATGTTAACATCTTTAACCTCAGCATCTTGGTTTTTTTAATATTAACGTTTTTTCTCGCAATATGCACTCAGTTCGTGTTGACGTTCGACGCCGCGGAACTAACTCTTATTTCTTACGTTGGAAAATGTCAGTTCTATATAGCTCCCGTCATTTTGTGGCCCCTAAACAACCTCCAATATTTTTTTTTAACATTTCAAGTAAACGCATGCATCGAGTTAAGAATGCAACCACGGTCAACAATGCCGAACGCGGCTGCGCTACGGGGCGTGGGCGCGAAATTCCAAGGAACAATCCCTAGTTCTCTCCAGGCCTTTCGGTATCCCCAACGTTGGCCGTGACGTCATCATTCGCGTCTGTTCATGTCATCCACAAAAAGAACATGTCTGTCTGCTCGCAGGTGCGTGTGCTCGCCGGTTTTCCTCCTCGCACGGCGAGGAGGAGCAATGGGCTAGGAGGAGAGACCAGCCGATGAACGGAACGTAGCAGAGGAAAGAGGGAAGCGAGCAAGGGCCTCTTTTGAATCATCAAATGCGTGTAACTGCGCTATTACGGCATCGCATTCGAAATACGTGATTGTGGAAGACTCGTGCACTACTACAACACCACAAGTAAATTTCGACGTCTGGTTGGTTTAGGGGCCCTTTAAGATACACGCTGAGCGATATCCGTTTCGTGGAGGTGTTGCATCATGCTTTGTTAGCCAGGCAACCGGCAACTGAAAGGAGGGGAGCGCCAGCCTGTCGCAGCCAAATGAAATAACACCGGACACCTTCCATGGCCGAGTAGGAGGGCCGGGGCAAGCTCTCCGCGACAATAATGCCGCGATGTCAGTCGGGGCCCGTTTTCTCGCATCGCCGGCACGTTTCGAATGTAGCCAGCGGCGCGGCTGCGGATTTGTTCCCCTCCTCCACTCTCAATCCCGGCTAATCCACTCGAATCGCCAAAGCCCACTTTCGCCTCACTCTGGCTGCGTGCGTTTGCGTGCGTTTGCGTATACGTCTGCGTACTCATATTTGCGGGGAACTTGCTGCGGATGCTGTGCACGCGGCCAGATTAGTGTGTCGCCGCAGCAGCTGCTGCTTGCGCGATGCGGGCCCACACTGATGGCGTCGGTGCTTACTGCAGCCTGTCGCGTGTTGTGTCGATTTCCATGTTGATTGGTTTTTCTTTCCTGTCGGTCCCCGAGATCCACTTACGTGTCGGGGGACTTGCGTTTCCAACCGCGCTGATTTACGCAGCGCCGTTTTGTGGTGGGGAGGTTCGCACTCCAGCTTTCAGAGCCGAACGCTTGTTTCGTTTGTCCTTCCGTCGGGCTACGCTGGGCTATATAACGCAAGGAACAAGGGAAGAAATCGCTCGCTTTTGAGAGAGAGAGAACAAATTCTACATAGAAACAGCACACGGATAGTATTACGCAGCGTTAGCTATGGGTGTTTTCTCCAGCCCAGGAGTCCAGCAACCTTGGCTGTCTTTCTGGCTCGGTGAAGCGGCACGTGTTGGTACGTCGATTGGGAGCTGGAAAGCGCTGACTGGTAACGCCAGCCGTGGAGCGTCTGTAGGGACTCGTACAATGTGGTAGAGGGTTGCGCATTCCTCGCACTGTGGACATGTACGTACATATCCTAAATATCTTGCAACTCCTACCCTAATGTACATCAGCATATAGACAGCAGTAGTAATCAGAGAAAAAAATTGACAAATTTTACTTAGGAGCTGTATAGAATTTACGGCGCGACGGTGTTGGCTTAAGTATACGGTGGGCTTTTGATGCGAAATATAAATATATAAGTGCTACTGCTTATAGAGGTGCTCATGGTTATGACAACGCCACATTTTGTTTAAATAGTATAGCCGTAAACGCTCTACAGTCGTGCTCTCGCGGCAGTGGCATTAATGCTTTCGCACGACCACAGGAAAAACGAGAAGTTAGCCCGTTTAGTACTAATCGTATAGCTGCGCAGTCATACGCGGCATTACGCGTTTGCGCCTGAAGTTATCCGTACAGTTACACGCGCCGCGTGCCTGTCCACATCGAGCTCGCTTCTTTTCAGGCCAGAGGATTAAAAGGCTCGCGTACCCTCTGTGGCCGGCGCAAGATTGCGGCGCGCATTAGCATGAGCGCGGCTTTTCAAAAAATTGCCCCGCTGGGGTTTTCGCGGCCGCTTTTGCGCCAGCCTTGGTGCTTTTTTTGTCGCAGGTCGTTTGAGGCAGCGGCTGCCTAATTGGCTTTCTTTCGCGGGATGCGGGCGCGCCCCCGTATGTACGCTGGCAATTTGCGACTGAAAATGCTGCGGCTTCTGTAACGGCGAGGAAAGCGGTCATTGAGAAGCTCCTGCCGTTGTCGCCATAACGTGCGTTCGCTTATTGTGCGCTTTATGCGAGCGGTGCCTCCTCTTTTATGGACTCGCTCTCTCTCACTCTCTTTCTTTTGCGCGCTTTAAAACTGACAGAGCGAAGTGCGTTCTACTTCGTGTACGGTTTCCCTTTTATACCATTCTTTCTGTCACCTACATTTTGTTTTGTCTCCTTTTCCCCGAATACAAAGAAGAGCTTTTCCTCGAATACAAAGAAAAGCGGTGTAGAGAGAATATGTCGTGAAAATCACTAGTGGCGCAATCGCATTTGTGAATAGGGAACGCATTTCCGATGATGCGGTGTATAATGAGTAAAAAATTATTGCGTCAAAACGATATTAGCTTCATTGAACCTAGTATCGCATTCGCTAAAGAAGAATCAATCGCTCTCGCGGCACACCTGTAGTAACACCGGTATCGCACGGGCGCTACTCACAGCAATCAGCGCCGATCCGGATCGGATTGCCTCATCGCGATCAACGCTGCTACAGCTTCCAAGCTAATCCGGATCGAGTTTGGCGCAGGCGTTAGCCAAGTCGCGGTCTGCGAGCCAGATTGCGATGCTCAGGTCGCCATCGCCTTCATCCTGATCGCGATTAGAAGTCACCGTGTAGCAGCGCCTGATCCAGATCGGCCCTGATTGCGATCCAAAGTGTCAATGTGACACCGGTGTTATTGTTCGTTCACCTGTGCGTTACCCGCCACGAAAGCGCTGCCGACGTTCTTGCTGGCCGCAGGCCTGGCCGAAACTTTGTAAATAGTGTAGTCTATGTATGTGTGAGTGGTTATCAGCTGTGTATATCATAATCATCATCACCCAGCACCTGGAGTAGCATGTCAGGCGAATAGCCAGGCAAATATCTCCAGCTTTTCATTAAAACATTTCTCTCTCTCCCTCTCTTAGTTGTCCGAGTCGCGGTACTTGGAAGACGCGTGGCTCTGTTGTGCCGCTCTAATTCGAATCTTCCATCGCAGGGCTTCGGCAACAAGCAATACTTCTTTCTGAGAAATCGTGGCTCAGTCAGGTGATCTTACGGTATCTGATTGGATATGCTGCTCGATGGATACTGCTTCAAACTTTAAATCACATATACTATAGGGTTCGCGCCGCTGTGTTGTATGGTGGGATTACAAACCCCTTCTTAAGCTTCGTTAAGTCCGCATCTCCCATAGATTTGTTCCTTTTCTAGCGAGAAGAGAGAAATGTGATGCGGAATCTTATTCAAAGTCGGTGGTATGAATTCCTCAATTACTTAGAGTTGATTTCTGTCGCTTTGCTTCTAGGAAACCGCACAGGAATCAAATGTAGTTTGGTCAAGGCACGGCCCAATTCATTTCCGGCGCTCGCAGCGCCATTGGATGCAGCCCCGGCTGTCGACTCATGTTTCACGTAATGTGCCTACTATGGGTATTGCGCTTCGTAAAAACCCATTCTTCTGTGTCCTCGTTTTCCAATTAAATATAATGGCTGTTTTCGTCTTTACGAATGGCCGCCTTCGCCTTTTATTATCATGCAAAATGGCAGAACAGTTCAATGCGCTGGCTGATGAAACCGCTCGTGATCGGGTGCGCTTGAATTGCGTTTTCCTCCGCGTTATCTCGAACCTCTATAGTGCATTATTTCTATCTCCTGCTCTATTCAGAAACGCTCACACGCCCTCATCAAAGAAGAAACAACCAAACACTCGAGTACGAAAAGAAAATGGTACGGCGCCGTACGACGTCCAGGATTTCGTAAAAGAAATAAACTTCTCCGCGCGTATAAAAGACTCCCTGAGCATCAGATAGCTGTTCTCTGGGAGAAGGTTCTCGAAGCCGTTATTTCTCGGCTCTCCTTCGGCTTTTGCCCGGGTGTCGCTGTTCATTTCGGACCGTTCTATTTGCATCGCTTTACAATATATATATATATATTTTTTTCGGCTATCTAACCATATAGAGAGAGGGCATCGCTTGAGCGTGCATGCCTCCTGCGCGCGTTTTCGATGCACGAGCGAATGCGAACAGCAGCGAGCTGCCGTGTGCTGCAGTTTCCGCGCCGGCAGCGGCATCGTCGTCGGCGACTGCGATTGGTGCAAGCGTGTCCCCGTATGCGCCATTGGAAACCTTAACGACGCTGCAGGTCTCCCCTTTATGGAGCCGGGAAGCCATTCAACGCTGAGAACCCGTTTACCGCGCCTATACCAGAAGGAGTCGAGTATGGGAGTAACGATAAAGAAAGATTCGTAGAAGGCAAGAAAATAAAGGCGAGAGCGAATGGTGCCTTTCTTTGAGTTACGCAGCGAACACGTGAACCGAGAGAAAGGAGGTCGATAGGCGAGCCAAGGTATGCAGTC
The DNA here is from genome assembly GCF_013339695.2 of Rhipicephalus sanguineus. Classification (NCBI taxonomy): domain Eukaryota; kingdom Metazoa; phylum Arthropoda; class Arachnida; order Ixodida; family Ixodidae; genus Rhipicephalus; species Rhipicephalus sanguineus. Next base: position 49,152,205 of record NC_051178.1, on the reverse strand, counting down.
TATTCCCTTCAATGTTGCCTTGTTTTCGCAGCGGTTCTCGTTTCGTTGGCGCGAGTGTAGATGCCGCCGCCGCGTTGCTTCTTTCCCGCTCTTTAATTTTTTCGTTCTCACGCTCTCTATTCTGCCGTGTCGGAATGGTCGAAGAATATTTTTTTTTTCTCGCTGCCTTTTGTGTATAAGGGAAACCGTATACCCGGTCTGTGCGCGCCGGAAGCCTTAGCAGCGGAACGTGAAGTTCGCTTTACAGCGATGATTAGATTTTTTCATGCATCGCTCGCCTTCGCGCGTACTTTTGTGCCGGCTGAAACGTGCCGCCGATGTATGGCCGTTTCCGGGAAAGCGTTTCCACCGAGTACACTGAACGCCCTGGTTGAGTAGAGATCTCACTCCGCACTGGCATTTTGAAAGAGTGACAGAGCCCGTCATTTATAGGGCGTCTCTAAAGTACGTCTATACTAAAGCTGTAAACACCGAGCCTTCTAACTTGGTTGCGATATAGTTAACCTTTCTTCCGAGATCGAAGGTTTCATTTCTACAATTTTCACTGATGAAAAAGAGACAGAATAGGAGGCCAAGGATACAATACTTTCTCGCTATCATAATGATTACTGTTCAGAGCAGCCTTTCAGGAATAAACGGATCACAAATGTAGAAATAAACCGCTGTACCGAGCTCAGCCCTGGTTAACCTCCCTGCCTTTCTTCTATTCTTGTTCGCTCTCTAATCTTGTATCGTTGTCCCATTAAAGCCTCACCATGCCAGCAGCGTTATTTAACCGATCATTATGTAACAAATTCTGTCATATGAAAGCGAACCGTCGAAGATTCAGCACCAGTTATGCGATGGTGGAGAAGTGACTCCAATGCTGCCGAGCTGTGTGATAATTTGCCGATCAAACTCAGATTTTAAAGCCACATTTTTAACCATCAAGTTCTAATGCCAGCATGTTCTCGGGCGAGTAGGTGGCTTCTGTCCCGACGGACGTAAGAAAAAATGCGGTCACGATAAGTGAAAGGGACACTAAAGAGAGACATGAAGTTGTGCTGCAATGAAAGAATGCGTGCAGTTTTTGTTGGGTACAAAGAGATGACTTATTAGTCGAGGCATTCGTAAGCAATGACCAAATATCTCCTACTCGAGAAATTTCTCTCTCCGCAGAGTCGATGTTGAAGCTGTGCAGTCACGGGTTTCTTTGCTCTCAGCGAATGGTTCGTCATCGCGTGCGTAAACGGCCGCTGCTTCTTTGTCGATGGTCACGATGGATACGGTTGCGGACAATGAACCTCGCAGCGAACATCTCGCCTGAGAAGCAGAATCGCATTTCAGCGACTTTAGTGAGCGTCAAATGATCTCCTCCGCTCGCGCGGCTGTTGTTCCTGCATACGACGGCTGGCCACGCCGGCGGAAAAGGAAGCCTCGTTTTCGGCTGCGGAAGGCGAGGCGTCGCGTTGCCGAATACTGTGTACGTACAGGCGTATTTCATTTTGCGTTTTTGTTAACGACTACGAATAGCTCTCGACCACTCGCGGCGGGACTGCGTTTCTGATCGCCGACGTCACGAACGTCTAGTGCGGAAAATTCGAATGGGCTTCAGCACGTATAGTTCCGTTTCTCGCTATTTTCTTATTAAATATCTGTTCGCAGTAAGAGTGGCACAACTGTGATCCTAATAGGGTAAGCTACTATCAAAGCTCTACTTCCAGTTTATCTTTAGTGTCCCTTTAAATTTCTTTCCAGGTTTCTCGGTTTCTGTGTTAGTTATCTCGGTTCATTTCTAACCAACCACGGTGGTGTAGTGGTTATGGTGCTCGACTACGTACCCAAAGGTCGCGGCATCGAATCGCGGCTGTATTTCGATAGACGCTAAATGCTTGAGGCCCGTGCACTTACATTTAGGTGTAGGGTAAAGAAGACCAGATGGTCAAAATTTCCGGAGCGCTCCACTACGGCATCTCTCATAATCATATCGTCGTTTTGGGACATAAAACCTTGCAATTTATTGTGATTATCGGTTCATTTCTTTTGTGGTCGTTGCTTGGGGCCACATGTCGTACGGCTTGACACAAATAGGCATCTTTTGCACTATTCGTACCCTGATTGCATTTAATAAATTCAAAGGGCAGTAAATGCTTGTCCTTTTCGTTACCCGTCCTGGGGTCCTTTTCTTTCAGTCTGTTTTTTTGCCTCGCTGACCTACTTCAAAGTGAGGGAACAACACCACCATGATATGGCTGGACTTTCGCAGCAAGTAACGGCGATATCACGTGTGATCCAGACGATATTACGACGGGAATCGCGTACACTGTATACTTCAGGAATTGAGGTCGCTTCCTCTTTTTATAGCATTCGTTATAACCATCAGCTCATGGGGCTCTCGTCCTCGTGATCGAGCGCAATCGTTCAAGCGGCGCGTGTGTCGCCCCCGTCATGGCTGTCTGTGACCAGGGCGTCGTATATGAGACCTTGCCACGTGACCAAGTCGTTGCCTTCCTGCGAGAATCACTCGCTTGATTTGCAGAAATATGCTTCTCCCCGGCTTCCTGGTCATTTTCTCCACGACCGCTGTACGGTGTCCGATGCTCGGAAAAGTACGCCCATTGCCCGTCATAGGCTGGCTTGGGCAACATGCCGCGACATTAAAGGGAATCTCGGAAGAGAGCTCTCGTTCGTTGGTTTTCAGGGCATCCTCGCCCGACAATTTCCAGCTTCTTGGCTGCTGACACCGCAGCATGTCGTCACGATACACGACACTGTCGCGGTTAGAATTCTTGCGAGGAAGGATAGGTTAATTGTTGGCGTCACTTGTACAGCGTGATGATGTGTGTGGCTGTGAAGTGCGGAAGGAGACTGCTTGTTGCTACCGCGAAGGAATAATTTCTTCATGATTTGTGTCTCATGAACCTGTCTTTCACATTTATGTCTATCATTTTTTTCTTGTGATAATGAATCTCTTACCTCGAAATCAACTAAGGCCGAGTTCGTTGTGTATGCTTTATAAAACTGTAGACTGCACAACGACCACCACCACTGCCCGACCACTTTACGTCTTCAGACACCTGCTGGACTACGCCGTAGAATGGAAAGTTGGGCTAATTGGAATGCATTCATGATTGATGCAGCGCTAAAGACGAAGACTTTACAGCGCCCGTCCTGTGCACTCTGTGTTCCTTTAGTCTTAGCCTTCGTCTTTAGCGCTGCATGAACTACGCCGAAATCATGTCACTCGGCCTTGCCATTTACCCGCAGGTCGCGGGATCGAATCCCGGCCGCGGCGGCTGCATTTTCGATGGAGGCGACAATGTTTGAGGCCCGTGTACCTAGCTTTAGGTGCACGTTAAAAAACCCCAGATGGTCGAAATTTCCGGAGCCCTCCACTACGGCGTCTCTCATAATCGTATCGTGGTTTTGGGACGTTAAACCCCAGATATTATTATCGGCCTTGCCGTTTATGGCTAAGAGTGGCTTTCACGAAGCCATTCTCCATTTGAATCGAAATGGCTGGCAACCCTTTTTGTGACAACTGTGGTAGCGAGAAGACATTACAGCACATCTTCTGCGACTGTCCTCGCTACAATGCGCAGAGAAAATTACTCGCAGTCGCTCTGGCTCGCGTAGATCACAGACCGATGACGGCAGAAACCATTCTGGAATGTCGTCCTGAGAGGTCATCGCGGGCGAAGGTGACGAAGGCAGTGCTCAACTTCCTGAAGACATCAGACTTGCACCGGCGGTTATAGTAGACTAATGGCGTTAATATGATTATGAGGTGTGTGACTGTGCGTGCGTGCTCTGCCTCTCTCTCTAAAACTCATCCATCCCTTTCCCCAGTGTATGGCATACCGGCCTCCTAGAGTGGTTAACATCCCTGCCTTTCCTTTCTCTCCTATTCCTTCCTTCCTTATCAAACTAAGTTAACTTTTTCATCTGCCACTTCCCACGCGGACGTCAGCTGTCCAGATAAGCGGGCCCAGCGCCCTTGCGTGAGTGGGCTTTAATGGACGATGATGCAGAGCTAGAACCTAACCTTATACAGATGCCTAGAGGCTTTCACGCGCAGACACCCGATGCCGCTCTCAGTAAACGTTCGTGTCCGTCCTCGATTCGCACGGGCAGGCAGGCCTCTGACGTCACAAGGATTTGCGCACTCTACCTCCCAGGTGTCGGATTGCCCCGATCTCGTGCTCCTTCGGTCTGCCTGGTCAAGATAGGCAAGCGCTCGCGTTTGCTCTGTGCTTACCGATCTGGGGAGCCGCTTCTCTTTTTTGCACGCTATATTTAGGGAACGGAAGGAGCTATGTAGGCACGTTCACGCCTCGTGCGCAAGGCATCTGCGTCCTTGGACTCGCGAGAAACCGCGCCGTACATCAGCGCGTGCACAAAAAGAAGTTAGGAAAATAAAAATTACGAAAACGCCAATCAATGCCTTCCGCTTGTGTTTGTTGGATCAGAACAGCTCGCAAATGGCGAGCTCGGCCTTTCTTGGCGCTCGTGCCAAGAGTCTTTCCGAATGAAGCGAAGCGTCAAAAACGGAGTCAATCGTAGCACTCACGTTTCATCCCTTTCGTCTTGGGGAATGCATTCTGATTTATTTGTACACGGGTGAGCATACGTTTCGCCGCTTTATTAAAAAGCAAGTAACAAAGCGGAATCGCTGCGTTATGAAGTGCACATATCTGTTCAGTTGGCTGATCACGAGTCGTATAGACAGGTTGCTCGTGACCTGAGGAACAGTCTGAGGTAGAGGCCTGCGTATTTGGCAAGTGTAGGTGAGCGCCGAGTGACTCGTTCGAGCTTGATGTGTTATAGTTACTTCCTCTCTCATCTCCCTAACCTCGATGCATTTGTTTTGCTTTGCATGTTTTCTCGGAGCTGTTGTCAGGTTTCACCACATGACGCATCTCTCCGCTCCTTCTCTCTCGCGGATGAACGAGCGCGCACGAGGTGCAGCGCTCGGCGTCTGCAGAGCGGTGCCAAGAACGACTTTCGGCGCGCTGGCCGCGTCAAAAAATGCAAAAATAATAACGCTGGAAGCTGGCCAGAAACCAAAGCTCTCGGTTTTCTCCCGTGTTCGCTGTCGTGTGCGAGGAGCTGCAGGTGATTCAGTGCACTTCCCTTGGCGCCTGCGGCCCTGCTCTGGCTGTTTTCGGCTTTCTCTCAGGCTGAACCGCCTGTAGTGATCGCCTTCTACGCCACCGCCTGTGGAATCGGCGCCAGCGCACGCACCAGCACACGCAAGCCTGCAGAGTAGGCCCGCCGCCGTTCCGCGAGTCGGCCGTCCAGCCATCCGTGCGAGAAGAGCTGCATCTCGCCGCCACGACCGTGTGAAGCTTCCCCGTGTTCTCGCTATGTCGCGCGTGCCTTTCCTTCTCGCCACTTTTTACCCACACTGCCTCGTGTTTCTTTCAAAGCGACCGCGCGGAGCTCGAACTCACGCCCGTGTACGCATTTTCTTTCATCTTTCGTTCATAAGCGCCCGCGTACGCCACTACAGCCGATGCGCGCGCCTCCGCCACTTTATAGAGTTCGTATTGCTGGCGCGCCGGACCCCCCTACGTATAGGTTTACGTGGGATGAACAGGCACGCTGGAATGTGCGGATCGTTGGAGAGTGAGCGGGTGCTTGCCTGTCGGCCACCGCTTGCGATCTGGCTGCAGACTTTCTCTCCGCCCGCTCTAGTTACAAACTGCGGCGACTGTAAGTATCGGGTGTTGGTTGTATTTGTAAGGCACGGTGTACTTCCTGTTTAATAAAATATTTGTGGCGCAACTGAGACAAACAAGGAAAAAAAGATGAGACAGTCTTCTCTTCTTTCCTTGCTGGTCTCTGTTGGGCCACAAATATTTTGATTAAACTATGCACCAACTCGCCCAACGTCACACTCTGCTAATGTATTTTGTGTATTTACCCGGTTGGTGTATTTGGTTGGTGTGTGGCTGTAATGGTGTAATTGTATTTGGTTTATTCGACCTCTTCGTATAGAGGATCAAGAGAAAACGAAAGAAAAACGTTTGCTCATACAGTGTCACGCAGTTCTATATTAACGGAACGACCCCGTTGACACAGTATATTCCGTTAAAAACTCGTATATTGTAAATGTGTTTAATTCTTTCATTCTGATTACCGCGGTGACCTGCCCTCCCCTCCTTACTATAATGAGAAAGAACGCGTTGAAAGAAGAATCAGTTTACAGCGCAAGACTTTTCTTTTCACCACTGGTGCTCTGGTATCGCGAAGTCTCATGTGATCACGCTTGGTTGGTAGAGTCGAACCCCAGCCTAATTAGTTGGCGTTGATATCGTTCTCTTGTAAAGGTCGCACACTTTGCATTTGAGATTTTGATACCAGTCTCCTTGATATTCGCTTCGCTTAAGGCAAGAATTCTGAAAGCCGTGCCGCCTTCTATCGTAAAGTCGTTGAACAGCTTATCCAGACTGACTGTGTTGGTGCGGTACCGCAGTTCATAAAGAACAACCAGAATTAAAATATTAAGGGCTCAGGTTTTTCCGCGGCGTTCTACGTATGTATGGCGTGCAGGTGGCCGTAATTAAGTTTTTTTTTTCTTGATTAATCAGATTTCTCTTTATCTATAAATAAACGACTTTTAAACGAAGCCCGAAGGCACTTTCCCCATTTCGTGTCGTGGAACGGAATTCAATTTATCTTCTCGCTACTTTTTTTTTCCTGCGCTCTGAGAATCAACGCTTCTTCCCTAGCGCCATCTTCTAGTGCACCTGCTTTTACGTCCACGCGCTCACCTCTCAGTCAGAACAAGTGGCCGCGGATTGCTTCAGGACACAGAAGCAGAGCTCGGTGGAGAAGCGAGACGCGTGGTATGCGCTGCTGTGCGTCGCCGTGCTGTGCTATCATACCTCCGAAGCCAGCCGGTCGGAAGGTCTGCCCTACGCCATTGCAACCTGGATTTCGCGGTCTAGCTAGGAATTCTCGCTTTATTTTCGTTTATACGCATTCTACTTGACTCTTCTTACTTCTCTCTTCCGCGGACATAGCACCGAGCCAGCTATGCGAGCGGCCTCTCTTGTGGCCGTCGACGAGAAACACTGAAACGAAAGTGGGAAGAAAGAAAGGCGGTGGTTTACCGGGGAAAGAGCGCGGGCCAAAGTGAAAGTATCGTAAACAACGTCCTGGAGGCGCACAGGCGTCGCCTGAGCACCTGCCGGAGGGATGGCGAGGCCGGCATGGGCTGCGCAGAGTGGTGTGGCGCGACGCGGCCCCGACGCCCTCCACCTGAACCACGCATAGAGCCACCGGCTCGTTCTGTCGGTGCGTGAATGTGGCTCACGGCGCCAAGGTCGGTCGGTTCGTATATCACGCTCGCCGCCACGCCGCGGCGTTTCACCTTTTGTCTGCGTGCCTCTCATGGCATGTGCCGAATCCGCCGTCTGTTTGCATATTCTCTTCTTTTGCTCGCTTCGCGAAGATCGACGGCTCCACCGCAAGCCTATGGAATAGACACATGTTGGTGGCGCTACTCCAGCGGCGACCGCCGCTATAGTTTTAGCGTCGCATCATCTAGAAACACGGGCCGCGGAAGTGTGCTAACATAAGGCCTCAACGTTTTCTGTAATCGTGGAACACACGCTGGCATATTGGGAAACAGGAGTCGCGCCTCGGTATGTGGTTTGCTAGCGTTGCACACATCGCAGTTTCACGAAAAGGCCCCGCTTTCCACTGGGCGAACGCAGTTTGACGCATTCCTCAGCCTTGTAACCGTGCTCCAGTTCTTCTGATTGCTGCTGATGTTGTCTCCCTATAGGACGCTCCGTCACTCATTACGACAGACCCACTGAGTTTCGCAAATAACCTTTTATTGGAGCTATTTTATGTTGTACGCTATATTATTCGTGGATTATGAGCCTCTGAGGCGCGAACCTAGATGTTGCTGTCGTGTGCCTGGGAACCTTTATAGTCAAGCTTTCGCATGACACTCCTATAGTTATAATGCTAGACCGCTTAGGAAACGGATATCTTAGATATTCCTTTCCCGCGTTACATAGTTAGGCGAATTCTCACGCCGCACGTGTCGTGCAGACCAATTGCACTGATTGTGCCGTGGGGCCCTTTGAGAACCTTGCATTCCGAACAAGCGAACAGATGCAGTGAGGGAGCGGGCGCTATAATGACGACCCGTTTTTCGGAGGTCCTCTCCTGTCGATGCGATCGCTATTCGTTATTCTCGGCGGTGCGTTGTCAAGAGCATAAACACCTCAACGCTATATACGTCATCATATGAGAGTCGCGAATCGCTGCGCCGGCTTTTCGTCGACACGCTCGACCGCCACATTTCCTACAGCAGCGACTACTCTGCTAGAGGGACTGTCCTTCCTTCGTTCAACGAGGCGGCTTCCGTCGCCATCAAGGAGAATGCCCTTGCCTCATCCTCTTTGCAAACGCGCCGATCACGACCTGTCGGTGTCACGACGGCCGTCGCTAGCCCGCCGGAGACAACTAACAGACACAGGTACGCTCCTTTGCCCGCCGCACGCTCTTTCCATCGTTACGTGGCTCGTAGGGAGGGCGAGTTGAGGAGGAAGGTGAATAGAAAGTCCCATAGCCATATGGCTAGCGCCGTCTTCAGACCGTCGCCTCAAAGCCCGTGGCAGTCGTTGCATGAAAGAGTCGAGAGAGGCGATCGCAATGTGCGTCGTGCAGTTCAACGGCCTCGTTTTCATATACCAATCGCTATAGAGGCAAGACACCGCGTGATTGGACCGTCAATGGAGCTAAGAATCTCGTCGCTATCGGCATTCTGTTCTCGTTGTTATGCTTTGCATAATCCGCGAAAGGGTGCATCGAAGCCAATGGGTTTGATCTGTCTTGCCTCTTGCTGAATGGCACCGGTAGCAAATTATGGCTGACAGTCTGCGAAGTGCAATATCGACACAATCTCCCTGGTGTTTCGTTCTATGGGCATGCCCGCATTGCTAATTTCCTGCACACAAACTTAATTATGCTTGATTGCCTTCTGCTGCTTTCGTTCGGAACTCGGTCGTGCGATGGCTGTGTGATGGCTCGCGTGATTCATTCTGTAGTAACTTTGTCGATTAAGTTGCACATAAGCGTTTCTTTGCCTTGACATTCTAGAAGAAGGCCTTCTCCTCGTGGACACATCAAATCGAACCTTGTTCTTGACTTTTTACACAAACCCGATCGAAAAACCACAATCTTGAGAAATTTCCCGACCAGGACTCGAATCTCCGCACGATCGTTTTCTACGAGCCGATGATGGCCGTCGATTATCTCAGCTCCTGCTTTCCAGTCAGACGCGACCATTTGTGAACTTCAAGGGAGATTCCCGTGTCGCCTGCATGCATAGCGCCGACGCCGGACCGTTTCTTCTCCGAAGAAAAGGCAGCGGCACCAGAATGGCGTTGAATGACCTGCCCGTGCACGGACGCAAAGGTCAATGAGAGGTCGGGAATCTCGCGCCACGAAGGCCTCGGTCAAGGATGTAGAGCGAAGCTCTCGCAGCAGCCGCTCATCGGGGCACCCGCTGTCTGAACTGATGCGTCGTTGTCTTCTCAATGCGGCAACCGTGGAAACAACGCCCGCTGCTCATTCTTGCCGCAGCCCGCGCGCGGTCAGCGCTATTCTTTTGGTTCCGGCAGCGAATGAGTTGCCCTGACAGTTGAGTGCAGCAGTGCGAAGCGATGGCCGTACCTATACCAAGGCCTGCTCTTCGTCTGCACGATTCTTCTCCTTGTGGGCACCTCGTTGCAATACAAGATGTGGCGACTTTTTCCGAGGTGTCCTGCCACTTCCGTGAATCCGTTATTTCTAGAAAATTGCGACTTCCCCTCGACGACACCTTGCATTAGATCGATCGATTCGTGCGGGCAACATGCTGTGAGCGTACGCCTTGTGACGTCTGCGACAAAAAGTAATCCTAATGGATGTGTGAGACTACAGAGCTCTCGAAAATGGCTTGATGCCTTGTGCTGTAGAAAATTAATCGGCGACAGTTCGGTTACTTGCACCCACCCTCATTGAATGACCTCGTTGGGCCTGCGAACGAGTTGAGGCCTAACGTAATACATTATTGTCCGCGCATCGACCTGACGAATGCATTCAGGGATCCATCATATGCGAAAACCGTTGTCCGTGGATAATCTGTTCCCTAAAATGTGTTAATCTCATAGGTTTTCTACAGTAGGTCTCTTTTTTTTTTTGTATGCTACAGTGATATTTCATTCTGAGCCTTGCAAGGGCCACTGCACCGAAATTATGCGGCGAAACGGGGCGCGCGATTCACCTTTTTTTCTACCTTCATTGCCGAAGCAAAAGCTTTAATACAAAATGAGCCCGGCAGTCTCCGGGGCGCTGTATGGCCGCCGCTCTCTCTCGCCCCCGACTCCTCCTCCTCCTCTCGGAGACATTCTTTGTGTTTGGACAAAAGTGGGCACAGGCGGCGCACATTGTCTTTTCCGAGACGCGCGCACATTCTGACCGGCCCTGCTTATCTCTGGCCGTGCCATCCTGCCATTCTTGGCCGGCCTTGCCTTTCCATTTCTCTACTCCGCGATACCTCCGTGGTGAAGCGCCGCCTCGAGAAGATTGTTGAGAGTGCGTTCACGGCAACAATGACCCGTTCACGCGTGGAAGCGATGTCCGACGGCGATAAGCAGTGCCACAGATCATGCTTTCTTCTTCTTCTTCTGCTTCTTCTTTGGAGCCTGTCGAGAAATGTGAGGGGTGGGCGGGGTGGTCAGCGAACTGCGGCGGACTTGGAAGACGGACGCTGATAAGAGCATTCATTCAAATCGCCTATATGCAAGCGCTTAGGTAAAAGAGCGAGAGGGAGAGAGAGAGAGAGAACGTAGAGGACCTGTATAGGAACTCTACCTAAGAAATACGGGGGAAATTGGGAGAGGATATGCCCAACCCGTTTGGCCATGTTGTATGGAAGGACACGCACTGGGTCTTGAATATATGGTGGACACACATAAGAAATATTGACGTGGTCTGCTCTTTTGGAAAGGCAAGGAGTGATGATGGAGAGCGAACTCTCCTTCAGAAGCGCCTGTCCAGAGTTTCACTCGTTATTAGCTTACGTCGTACTGCTGCAGCGGGTAAGGAGAAAGAGGGAGAAGGAAATGCAGGAGTTTGCTACCGTACACCAAGTGTAATAGACAGTACGAAAGAACCACGGGTGGAAGAGTGTGGACAAAAAGTAGGTGCACAAAAAAAATAGAAAGGACAGAGAGGAGAGTTGAGGAACGGGAAAGCACAGTCTCTTTAATAGGCCACCGCCACGTGAAAAATTCAATAACGTGCTCACGGTCTTCTGGTGCGACAACTGTTTAGGTCGGCGTTCTAGGGTCCACCAGAGGGACCACCATTTCCATTAGCGAAGGCCTGTGTGCTCTGTACCTTTCTCCCTATAGAAAATCAGGTGCTCGTTGGTGAACGGTGGCGCTGGTAATCGAACCCAGTACATCCCGCATTGGATGCGAGCGCTCTTCTATCTCACCGGCGCTGTTGGAGGCCACAGATACAGAGAAGTGTGGACAGGGAGGACCCTAAAAGAGGGCGTCATGTTGTGGTGGGCGATCGATCATTGAGCCACGCTGTGTGTGCATAAAAAAGAAGAGTTGTGAGTCATAAGTGGAGAACGGGGATTACGTTCAGGCGATCTCATAATGGCCTCGGTCGCGTGTCGAGAGAGCGTGAGAGACAGTCGCCAAACGCAATTGCACCTGTTCGTGCGCGAAAATTCGCTGGCAAAAAGCCGTGACGAAAAATTAGTCGCTCATTCTTCTCCTCCTAGTAAGTCTACGTCTACGTCTACGTCTTCGTCCACGTCTTCGTTGCGCTTGTGCTTGGTTCTAGCATGCTTGTGCTTCAATCTCGTTCTCCGCAATCTCGTTCTCCGTGGCAGCTTCAGAAGGGACTTCCAAAAGTGCGCAAGCTGGAGCGAACGGGGATGGCGCGTACCCTCCTAATCAAACGTCCTAAACCCTCCTAAACCATACGTCACGAATGTAAATGCAACGCTAAATGAGAAACCGTTATCCTGTAAAGCTTTCCACATTCTTCAGCTGGGGTCATTTTTCTCGTATTTAATTATCAAAGCCGTCCTTTATTTTGTTTCTGAAGAAAAAAAGAAAAGATAAGCGCTGCGTTCGGGGATGGAGTGCACATGTTGTGAGTGATGGGGTGTTGTCGGTATCAACTTCATTCAAATTCTGCTCACGTAATGCCTCGTAGGCCCGAGGACTAGGATGGCCCCTCACGAGGAGCGATCCTTTCGGCCCAGGCGACGAGGGCTTGCTGTATTCTCTGTACGGGTGTTCTGAGCAGCCTTTCCCGCGTCTGCTGTGAGGGAGATGGCAGGAGCGACCCAGGAGTGGGGAAACCCTCGCACCTGCAATGAATGTGATTTTCGGTAGCCAATGTTTGGTTTGTACAGTTTTGACATATCAGGCTCCATTGCCTGTCGTATCTATGGCCAGCCTATGTGGACAGGGAAACCAGTCAGTTTGGTTTTGTCGCCGGATCGAGGCTTGTCCTGACCCGTAGATATTAACTTTGAAACACTTCGTTATAAGTCCCGACAAATGAAGTCAGAGGTATATATCCTAGCAACTCGGTAGTCCTGCTGAGGAAGTCGTCGCTTAATGAGGCTGACGGCCACGCGGAAGTAGTATTTGTCGCTTGGCGTCTGCTGTAGTGCGTTTGTTTGCGGCCTTGTTTTCGGCACTTTTACAAAGCCGTTGGTGCGACTATGGGCTTTCTTTCCGGCGCTTTTACGATGCCACCGGGCTCGTAGCTTCACTCGTTAAAAACGAAATCTACGCTGTGGTTACGCGCTATATACTTCATCTCATTTCTTTCTTTCTTTTCTTGTTTTCTTCCATGTCAACAGTTATACGAGTCGTCGTTACCGCGTCCGCCATATTTCTTTAACGATCCGGTTGACCCGATGTGACTGGAGAAGTACACGCGACGCTGCAACGGTCACATCGATATCTGACCTCACAAGGAACTACGACCCTTTACATACATGGCTATGAGTCCCGGTGTTCTTCTTCTTCTTCTTTCTTTCTATCTTTCTTTATTTTTGCGCCGAGTGACGTCTACTTTGCTCTGTCCACTCGTGTGTGCGCCTTCTTTTCTAATGGCAAATACGCGGGAGGCAACGAGATGCCCGGCTATTCTTTCGCCGACTGCGAAGCGCTCGCTTGCGTGACTCGATTTTGCACGCAAACCACGCGTTCACCCGATCTGCCCCCAGAGCCGCACACAAAATGTCTTTATACAGCTGCCCCTTCCTACCGCAACCTCCACCAGCCATCGGTTTGTTTCCTCCATTCAGATTCGTCCCTACATTTTTGCTCCTTCGAGGCGGCTCTCTTCCATCTGGGCGGCGGCTGCTTTGCCGTACGGCTTGCAGGCGATGCCTTCCGGGCACCGTGTTTTTTTTTTCTTTCCTCTGGACGGCCGTCTTTAAAATGCGGGTCAGAACCCCGAGCTGCCTCCGCCCGACTCGCGGCCGCACTCCCGAGCTCCCCAGAGGCGCCGGCGAGCCGCCGAGCTTTGCAAACCGACGCGTCGTCCTCTCACCCTCTCCCTTCTGTGTACACGGCTTCTGTGCCTTGCTGCCAGGAGAGAGAGAGAGATGTCGGTGAAACTTGCTGCAAACAGCCCTCACTGCACGGTTGCTGGACGAAGAGAGTGCGCGAAGGTGGGTCTCCTCAGTCTTATGCCGTTTCTGACTGCGATGCGAAGGAAGAAGCCGGGGTTATATAGACGCACAGCCTGGATCTCTTCTCGTTTTTACGGCGCCCAGGGCGGCATCGTTTCTGTGCGTGTCTATTCTCTTCCTCCCCCCCCCCCCCCCTCTATCTCTCTTGCACGGTTGATCTGTGCCGAGCCGTAGAGGCCCCTGGTTGTTTGAAATGCTCGTAGTGGCGTCCTCTATATGTTACCCGCCGTAAAGTCTCAGCCGTTCCAAATCTCTATTGCTATAGTTACGCGATCGACCAGTGGCAGCCAGCTAACATGTCGCACGCTGCCTATTCTCCGATACTGTTTAAAAAAGTGGGAATCATTGATAATCGAAGTTTTCTTCGGTGTATTTTTTTTTTAAACCTTGACTTCATTCACTTCTAGCTTGACGCCCCAGTGAGCGTTCTGAGGTCTCATATGGCTGAATTACTGCTCCACGCTGGGCGGCTTCTGTTGCCGTTTTGTCACTTCTTGCGTTTAGTTTTGATGATTCGGGCAGCAAGCGAGCGACGCGCAGAAATTCTCGGGGATTGATCCATACTTACGCCGTGCCTGTTTTGCAGTAGCCAAAAGAGTGTGCTCGCATACATGTATCATGGCACCCACCCAGTTGTCCAAGTTGTACAGATGACAGATAGCAGCCAGTGCCAGCAAAAGAAGAGACAAAGAGGTGTATTTGAAAAAGAAGGTTTGAATAAAAACGTTTGACATGCGGTTGATATTCCAGTATACCGAATGTAATAGGAAAAACACAAACGAAGCGTAGAGACTAACACATGCGCCTGTGTTTCTCGTACGCCTTCGGCATCCCCGTTTAGTTTACAGACAAGTTCACCAAACGAAGAAAGATGTTTCCTTTCTTTATGCATACTGTTTTGCTGCTACAGTCCAATCCGACTATGTAGAAGTTTGGTAAATCGAGTTATCCTTTATATCGAGCCTTTTTCGAACACGGCGATGCTTTAAAGTCGATGCGCATGAAAATGTAAGGCTACGTCGAACTAAATTGGCGGGAACGCTTCGTGCATAGAACATTGGGCAGCGCGAGACGCCCCAAGAAGTTGGCTTTCCCTCACAAAACGTTGGCTTTTCCTCACGGAAGGGGACCTTCCCGTATGCATCTTAGAGCCAGAGATATGATTAAAAGGTCACCGCTCCGAGCGAATAGGAACTACCGCATGTCGTCGCATGCTTTCTCTTATATGATTCCTCGTCGTCGCTCCCTTCGTAGCCTGTCGAGTTCAGATCTCCGCGATTCTCCCTTTGTTGAAGGCGATGGATGCCGTGAAACAGAAGAATCTGCTGCTCTCCGCAAAGCTGCCGATAATCAACACAGTCGAATGCGGAGAAACGTCCTGGCGTCGCCGCTGCGTACAATATAACGAGAAGCACGCTCAGCGCGATATTGAAGCGCAATGTCGACTTCAGGAACAAGGCGGACTAGAGGGTTCCGGCGCGCGAAGAGTTCGCACAGCTGCGTATGAAGATGTTGAGGTGCTGTTATTTGTTATCGATACCGTTATTTCTCCCATGTATCCCTTTCTGCATATATCACACATACCCAACCACTAACCGCGAGAAAATTAAAAAATAAAAAATAAAAACCCGCGTATGGCCATTAAGCCGCCTTCCTTGCATTATCGTAAAGCACTGCCGTGAACCCAACGTACGCACCGAAATTTGCATCGAAAGTTTGGCAAATTCCTTAAAAGTTCTATATCGAGTTATACAATATATCGAACTAATTTATTTATTTATTGCGAGTTTGATATATGCGGGTTTGACTTTGCTGATTGCTTCCAGCGGTGTATTGTTTTACAAGAAAACTTTCAACTTGGTCTATATTGGATGGTTATGAGGCACCGAATAAACCTGGAGCATATAGCTTTTATTTGACTTTCACCAAAAACTTTGACTTTCACCAAAAACTTCGTGCCTTAAAAAATTGTGTTTATAGACTATCCCGCTGCTGCCGCCACGACCGTGAATTTAGCCGTCTACTACTTCTTGCCTAGCACCAGGAGGTAGACGCCGATTAGCGGCCATAGCGGGTGACCAAGCGTGTACATAGTGAGATAGCCACTGGAATAGAAAGAAGCTCGCCTTTGCAGTTGTCTGTGCTATACGGGAAACGGTGGCCTGTACTTGTAATAAGACTTAGAATCAGATAGGCGAGGCGCTAGTTATTCGACGCTCCGCTGCTTGGCTTTGTTCATGTCACTCAGCTTTTGCACGGCAGCTGAGGCGTTAATTTCTGCCTCAGCAGACGTCTAATGGCCTGAGCGAAAGGCGCCCTAATTTTTTCCCGCTGTAGTTTCGTGTTTGTTCTAGTACCCGTGACGAGACGATGGCTTTCCGAAGTACCTACTAGCTCGCTTTAACGAGATCTCTTTATCAGAGGAAGACATTTTGGAACGTGGACCTCGTAAGTTACCGCGGCTCAGGACGACGATTGTACTGTTGCAGTTTTTAAGGACAACAGATGTGCACGAGGCCCTGCAGCAAAACCACCTCTGATGCAGAAAGCTTTGGAAAGGCGGGATCAATACAATCGAGGGAGAATAAAAAGAAGGCGGATTTCACCTTCGAGTCGTCTTAGGCAAATTCATAAGCGATCGTGTGACGTTTATCGTTCATGACAACCACGCCTATATTCCCCTAGTGTGGCATGGCATGCCATGATTCTGGTTCACTTCGCTGCCTCCCACCTCTCCGCTGTATCTCTCTCTATCTTTATCTCTCTCTCTTTCTCCCCCCCCCCCCCCCCACACACACACACAATTTTTTTCATTGCTTGAACTTTGGCGCATAGCTTGCACCTGCCGCGTCTCTCTCGCAAATTGACTCGAGGTTACTCTGACACGTCCCACTTTAGAATACAGAGCTGGATCACCACCTACCATCTCCTTGCGGCGATGCAGCTGTCTTTGGCCTGCAGGCATGACATCTGAGTTCACGGGTAAATCGGGTTTGTAGAGACGAGGATCAGAGGACACGAACATTTCACAGCGCGAAAGCCAGTCGACTTCACACGTGCCGCCTCGAGAGACTCGGTCTCTCTCGGCGGAGAGGCGCCACCGCATGTCCTTTACAAGTAGCGTGCAAAACTGGCCCAGTTAGTTGACCTTCATGGTAAAAGCAATGCAAAAAGACCGCAACACGGGATAAAGGCGCAGCACACGTGCTTAACAAGTGTTCAGCGCCATGTCCTTAACTAGCACATGACAGACACAGGGCAGGCGCTAAACTAACTGCTAACAGTCCTTAGTTCAATGTCTGATCCTGCTTATTTCGCTGCCTCGTGTTCCAGTCTTATTGGGCTACTTTTACCATGAAGTTATTGACAAAACAGCATGGCGCGTGATAACGCGCCACGGTGATTGGGTGCGTGGTTGGAAAAAAATGTGAAAATAGTGCACGACCGGCAGCGTTCTTTGCAGGTTCCTCTAGCTTCCGCTTTCGGTTAGAACACCAACACGATTCCTGATAAGAGGTCGCAAGAAAAAAAGAAAAAAAAAGGAGAAGCATTATTCGAATTGGTTGGGTGTTTGGTCGGTGGTTGCTCGGCAACCTGGCGCTACCCGCGCCGGGAGATCGGTCATGATTGAGTTCAGAACGGTAGATTATGGCGTTGCCGCGTGTCTTTCACTTCTGTATCCTTCCTCACCTTGAGAAAGTCTGTCGTCAATATTGTCTTTTTAAAAGTGTTCCTATTTCGTCATGGACAGTCTGAAAAAAAAAAGAAAGTTGAAGAAATTCAAGTTTACCTGCTAACATACACGTTACTGTTTCTTCATGAGCATTCACTGGCATCCTGGCCATGAAAATGCTTTCGTGTTACTGTGAGCTGCTCTTCTGTGGATGAGAAGATGATATTTAAAAACAAGGCGGGACTCTGCAGGTGATTTCTTTCCGCCTGAGGCTTTGTTTGTTTGCTGTCTTGATATCTGATGATGGGTCCTTTGTTGGGACGCATATTCCTCTGAAATTTCTGAAAAGTAAGTATTCGCTGTATCGATTTCCATATGTATTGACCTTTTGAACAAACGAACGAACGAACGAATGAATGAATGAATGAATGAATGAATGCGACCACATTTTTATATTGAATACACAATTAAGTCTTTGTCGACATCCGGTTTCCGTCGCCCCTGAGTTTCCGCGGCTCGTCGTCCTTCCATGAAAATTTAACTTATTATATTTCTCCAAGGTGCTCTTGCATCTTCCCATCAATACTCAGCTTTTTTTTTCTTTTTGTTGTCACTAAAATGCCGATACTGCAAGCTTTGTGCTCATGGCTTTTCCTTTTCCACTATCTGTATATCCTTTCTAGAGGAAATGGCTAGCAGTGTTTGAACATTTAAGCTCGACTCCGTCTTCTTGCACCATGCGAGCAGAGGCCGCATTTCTTAAGTGCAGCAGTAAGGGGCGATGTGGAAGCAACAAACACATCGGGCGACGAGCAGCGAAACGAACGTCACCGTCGCACTTGACGGCGACATTCGTTGCCGCTTCATCGCGACGCGGCACCCGAATTGCTGACGCGTTCTTTTCACTGTTTGCCGTCTTCAAGCTGGCGACAGGATGTTCATCGTCTTCGCCGCCTCCGCTTCACTGGCGCTTCTTCTGAAACGTCCTCGACTCTCTCTTTCTCGTGTGCTCCTCCTTTTTTCTTTTCTCCTCGCTAACATTTCGTCCCCAGCAGCAGCCTCTTTTTGCTCGCCGCTGTGTCGCCGGGTGCTCAGCAGCGCTCCTTGCTGCTGCCTTTCTGGGTTGGCTGTCGCGTCCGGCAAGCGTGTTCGGTTTGCGCAGCCTCTTAATTTGGGCGCCTCCGGGAATCCCCGGCCTTTAACGAACCCCGACGCAACAAGGGCACCCAGGAAACTGCTGCGTAGGAGTTTGCTGTCCCGGGCCGCTTCTCCATTCGCTCCAGCCAGGCTATACACGCACTGCTTGCTCCTCTGGCGTGACTTAACAGTGTGTCCGCTGCCTTCACTCTTGTGCTTGCTTGTCGGCGACACTTTCCTCTTTTTTCTGTATTTTCCTTTTTCCTTCGCCCATCTACCCTCGGAGGTCAACTTTCACGTACTTTCGGTTCTCCTTCTTGGCATCGCTTTTACATATATATATATATATATATATATATATATATATATATATATATATATATATATATATATATATATATATATATATATATATAGTTTTGTTTTTGCTGGCTTCTACGTTTTGCAGATTCATGGCAGTAAGTATCCGCCACTGGGCGCGTTGGTTTCGCTTCTTCCGAGATTTACTTTTTCTGCAGTCGTTGTTATCCTATTCCTTAGCACGCATATACATCCTCCGCGGCCTTTTGAACCTGTCGCTTCGTTTCCATGGCGACCCTTGCCCCGAATTTTGGGCTCTGAGATGTGTAAAATTAACGATATGCGCTGTATGATGCACAGCTTCACGTTATATATACATATAGCTCGCAGCTGTGTGAACAGGCTTGTGCGGCCATCGCTTTCTCTTAAGGCCTAGTGTCTTTTCGGTGCTTGCTTGTCACGACTTCTTTCTTTACTCGAGGAAATGCGCTCGTTGCAAAGGTGACCGCCGCGTGCAGACTGTTGGAAGCGCGCGCCCTCGGGCCTTTGTACACCGTGGTGGTGGTGGTGGTGGTGGCCCCGGTGTTTTTTCAGCGTTTTCCGCTGCGTCGTATCTGGCGCCTGGTTGTGTGGAGAAAGGAAGCCGAGAAGGAGAGAACAGTTCGCAGCATCAGCCAGCCGCAGAGCGCGCGCTCCAAATACAGCGCACGGCCATTGTTTACAGGACACACGGTGGGCTCCTCCGGCATCCCCTCTCCCCGAGGGCCGAGCGGTCCATCCTTTGTGGCCGCGCAGTTCCGCTGCTGGCGTTTTCTCTCTCTCTCTCTCTCTCTGCTGGAGCAGCAAGAAGAGAGACGGCTGGAGGAAGAATGTGCTTCCGGCGGCGGCGCGGTGAGTTTTGTTCGTGGTCGACGGCCGGGCCTTTTGTTTCGACTGATATCCAGAATGCATCTCTCTCTCTCTCTTTCTTTATCGTGTAGAGAGCGGCGCGAAGGCCTGCCAAAGCTGGAAAGAGGGAAAGAGAGAGAGAGTAGAGTGAGGAGTGTCCACGACGAGTGGAATGACGGCGACTCGCGCGCTCAAATCGGGTTAGCTCGCATCGAACTGGAGTTAACTGGTGCTTGCTTTGTCTCTCTCGAGGGCTCTTCGTCGCTGCTCTTCTTTCGTGCGTGGCAGCTTCTCTCGTAACGTTTGGACGGTGGTTTCTTTTTTCGAAATGGTGTTTCACGTCTTTTCCATCTTTTATACTGGGCAGTTCTCGGTTGACAAACGAGCCGCTCTCTCTGTGGCTTTCTGACTCGATTGCGTTTGAAGCGTTTCAATTTTGTAGACGTTATTAGCCGGCCTGCACGAAAATACGCGCTTGTATATTGTCGCAATTTATATATATATATTTTTGTTCTTTGCGCGACTGTCCTATTCTATGCGGCGTTTCTGGCGCTGCTCGTGACGTTAAAGCTGATTAATGAAATATGCTCTGCTGGCCTGCGACTGCTGCGTGGATGCGTGTGGCGCGCCTTATCGTGTCTTATTGTAACAACTCTCCTCAAGTTATTAGAAGCAACATTGGGCGCTTTCTCGAGTGTGGCGCCACAAAGAGCAAACGTTCAACAGATTCTAGCGAATGTTTGCGGGTTCGGAGAACAATAACAGAGAAAAAGCTCCACTACAAAACAGATCCAACACTGCCTGCGTCGAGGGGAGGTTTTTCTGGCCACGAAAGACTTAAAGGGGCCATGCACCCAATTTTCGATCATAATCTGTGTTATGTGGATTAATCCTTGTGCATTCACAAATAAAGTGGCGAAATTTTAGCGCATTTGGTCGAGCACTTAATTTATAATCGAATATTTTTATAAACACGCGAGCGGCCCGAGAGTCGGGCAACACTGATGCACTCGCGAGCCGTGACGTAACAAGCAGCTAGCTGTGCAAGCGTCTTCTTTGCGGCGAACGATATTGTTCCGTGGTCAGCTGCACGTGATATCGAGATATTTTAGCTTTCTTCGGCTTGGCACTGAAATTGAACGATTTGCAGCGGCTGAAACTTTGGTAGAAGACGACGGCTCCGTTCCGTGCTGCACGTGACGTCACGTGCGCCATAGCAAGATGGCGGTCGCCGGCGGTTGGAGGGGTTTACAGCCGGCGACTTCTAGGTCTTGTTTTGCACTGAAATAGTCTTTTACGGCCCACTTTTGAAATCCGTTTAGGCGTAATAGACCCTCTACTTCTAGTTTTCGCTGAAAACCACAAATCTTTGGGCGACCGTGTCATGGCCCCTTTAAATTTACATAGTGATGGCCTTAACCGTCTGAATATTTGCATCCTGTTGCGTGACAGCAGCTTCGCGGACTCTCCGTTCAGGATATATCGGTGTTGCAGCCCGAGATGCCTTTACGCCGTTTCCGCGCACCCCGCGAGCCTGAGGCCGCCGCGTCGGTCGTTAAACTGACAGTGAACAGACCACGGCTCTTCCCTGGAACGGTTACGGGGGGGGCGAGAGGTGTTTGCCTGTCATCGCGCCCCTTGCTTTGGAACCAAGCGTCGATGTGTGCGACCTTCGACCCCAGGAGCTGGCGCCTGGAAGCCGCGGCCGGGTCACGGTCACGTGATCGTCGTGGAAGGGAGAGAGCGTCAACGAGGCGACGGGGAGTCCACCTCCGGCAGCCAACGAGTCAAGCTGCTCGGAAAACCGCCTAAAATATTTTGGAATGTCGAGCATAGTGGTTGTGTGTGTACGTGCGTTTTTTTCCTCCCCTTTTTTCCCCTCTCTCTCTAGACCCTCTTTCTTGCCCCTATTTCCCCTCCCCAGTGCTGGGTAGCAAACCAGATGCTAATATCTGGTTAACCTCCTGGCCTTCCTTTTTTCATTCTCTCTCTCTCTCGAGCATAGTGGTAAATTTGTCATCACGCCAAGGACCCAGTATACTACTACGGACAGCCAGCACGTTATTATTATTATTATTATTATTATTATTATTATTATTATTATTATTATTATTATTATTATTATTATTATTATTATTATTATTATTATTATTATATTATTATTATTATTATTCTTTGACATGCAAACCTATATAAATATGCAATCACACAAATGAAACGTAAAGGAACTAGTCTGACAACTACCTTCTGTTTCTGGAGGAGGAAAGAGTAACAGGCGATGAACATCGAAGGAATGAAAGAAGGAAAAAATAATAATAGGAGAATAACTAAACAGAAATCATTTATAAATATGTGCACAAGGCATGGGCTCACAGTCGGGAGACTCGGTGGGACATACAGCGTGCACCTTCCTAAGCGCAAGCGCCAGCTCTTCCTTATGACTGTTCGGACGGTTGCAATAGATGCGCTTAATTTTTGGAGGCAGTCCCAGTGTTACGCAATTAGGCAATCTTTTCAGTCGTGCTGTATGTTTTCCGGATGGCGCCATCGGTTGTTTATCGTATTTTTACGTATGACAGTTTTACCTACTGAGTTTGTAGGTTCCTTGAAAATATTTTATGAGCTATAAATTACGATGAATTCCGGAAAAATGAACGCAACGTGATTAAAATCACACTTTAACTCCACACAACAACCTAGAATAGTAACTACGCCAAAATACCCCTTTTAAAATTCTTTTTTAACTTGTATTTAACCAACTTGAGTAACTGGTTTGAACCATTTGAACCACTATTCGTCTCAGCAGACAATATTAACAGGCTTAGTTCTTAATTAGCTGTAATATGCACTTGGGCTTTTCGGCGTTTTTGTTAAAGTGCCAGCACGTACGTGAAGTGCTCGTCATCGGCGATATTTACCTTTAGTGCGTGTCCATGCGTGTTTTATGCCTAATGCTTTTACTATTAAAGCGCTCATTTTTCCCGGCGCAGCCTCTGCGCTCGTACATCAAATGCGTCCTCCGTCATTGTTACGTTATTTGGCCCGCTTAGCTTCTTCGTGGACCTACAGGGTTCCTTAAGTAAACCTCTACAATGAACACTGGAAGGACGAGCTTGCTAACAGCCGATGTTGCGCAATGCGTATGTTCAGCATTCGAGAGTTGTTCGTCCGCAACGCCTTTAGTGTACCACGTACAGTTAACGCAACATCTAGGTATTCCGAAATAAGTCTTTCTTTCTTTCTTTTTCTTTTTCGCGCACGTACATTCGTATCACTCTATTTTCTCCGGTCGCATGAGCGTAATGCTTCCCGACAGAAACGGTTCATTTTAGACGCGTTCTTTTGCCGGAACCACTACTTTTCCGCGATCGATTTTGGACCGACATAGAGCGCCGTCTGAACCATCGACAAGGGAGGCATACACACGCCGACATGTCGGGTCGCGTGTATATATATATATATATATATATATATATATATATATATATATATATATATATATATATATATATACACGCGCGCACACACACACGCACAATCACATGAAAGGAACGAGTAAAGATGGGGAGTTCTAGATAGCGACAGCCAGAGAAACGTGTGCGAAACACGACCGTAAGAAACTCTACACCGAACGCAGATAGAGACACGAATGAAGAAAGAAATAAAGGCCGTATAAAAAGGGGCCGCAGCAACTGCCCTGCACTGGTGTCGTGGTCTTTGCGTCGCTTAATGCGTTCCTTGCCCGGAGAAGGGACGCGCTCGAATGGAGTTGCCGCCGCCCGAGAGGAAAGGAACGGGGCAGAAATTGGGAGACGGGGGAAAGAGATGGCCGGAATGAAGAAGGGAGGAAGATAGGTCTCACTCAGACTGGGCGTGTGCGAGTTGCCGCCGCCGTCGTCGCTACCGCTACTACTGCTACTACGACTACTACTACTACTTGGCTGCCCAGTTTGCACTTGTCGAAGCGAGGTGTACATGCCTCGCGCCGTTGTTCCGTGCAGCGGCCTTTCGAAGAACGGCGTGAGAGACGGTGCACAGCGCTTCGGTTGAGTTGCGTTGGAGGTGCGAAATATTGCTGCGAATACCGCATGTTGTGTAGTCTCCGAAGCAACTTTTTTTGCATCGTTTTTGCCCATTCGTTTGTCGGATCCTGTCTGAGCCGTATTGACATAATAGGGAATACCCGGGCGATCTTTTCCTTCGAATTTCGACACGGGGTTTTTCATCTGCTGCTACGTGTGCCGTGAGGAGCGCCACAAGGTGTCTTTATGATCCTGTGGCCTTCAGTGTAACTGAAAGCTTCTTTTTGTGCCGCTGCGGGTATTGAGCTACCGATGAACTGACGTGGCAATTGAAGTGCTCTCTCGCTGGGCGGTCAAAGAGTTGCGTACGACGTCATACGCTGAGGAAGGCACAAGTTCAGTGGAAGATGGAAGCGATGAGTGGCTGCCTTGAAGACGACGAGACCACTTCTCGAAACGTTCGCTTCAGCGACGCCCCGTGTTCGGGGATTTTTCATCGCTTCAAGATGAGAAAGTGCGCAAGCTTTTGTAGCTTGTACGCTGCGCTTGTGGAAGAGCATAATGTACGCTAGCTGGCCTGTTCACGGCGGCAGCTTGCTGGGAATAATGTTAAGATAATTGTTAACACCGTATTCCTTAACGCCTCATCAAATGAGAAATACGTGTGTTATGATGCGGAGAGAGAAGAGAGATCTTTTATGTGAATTGTTAACCAATATATATTCGCTCACTTGCTATTATGCACAAAATGGTGAGGAGTGAGAAAAGGCCATATGGTAATGTGGGCCAATTTGCGCGTTAAAAAAAAATGAAAGTCTGTGTATTAAAATGCCACATTTCATACGTAATCATGTTGTTCTATTTGAAAGTGTACTGTACGGTACCATTAATGAAGTGGGTCGGAAGATGGGGATCTTGGCTGGTCCCAGTGCGGTTGGCTACTAGCAATGAGTGACGATCGAACGGGAGCGCCCACTTGACTCGTGTCTGGGGGCAAAGGTCCTTTCGCTGCGCTCTTGCGTGCACTCCACTGATGGGCGAAACGCATGATACTCAGGCGGCATGGTGTTGCGGACGCGATGACGTCGTACACCAGGTTGCGTTTGGTGAAGCGCGTCCCCGCATGAAGCGTGCGGCGTCAAAGTCGTATCCGTGTGTGCGTGCTGTTTCTCCGTTTACAAACATATAGACACGCTCTTTTTTTATATATATATGAACATTAAGAGCCTCGAAAAACAGTCGCATATTTTCGGTTTGGTGCTTAACCTTCTGTCACGGTTGCCGCGTCGCGAATGAAACGCATTCAAACAACCACGCCGGCATATTTCTACCGCTCTTATTTGGCCGACCGAGACTTAATGAACGTCGGCGCAGAAGCATGCGTTTTGTTTTTCCTCCGCTGTC
The DNA here is from genome assembly GCF_013339695.2 of Rhipicephalus sanguineus. NCBI lineage: Eukaryota > Metazoa > Arthropoda > Arachnida > Ixodida > Ixodidae > Rhipicephalus > Rhipicephalus sanguineus. The sequence goes on along the minus strand of NC_051178.1, from coordinate 49,127,058 downwards.
GGCGAAAGTGGCGGGGTCGAGTGCGCCATTTCCGACCTGTCGTCTTCCGGTCGCCCACTGCACGCAATATCCGATGCGCGTAGGCGTATATGCTCGTCGAAGCCGGAGCCCTGGCTGGCGCCGTCACCCCGCGTGGCGTGTCGTCGTCCTGGTCTGGTCTCTCACCCCTTTCCCTCCTACGCCCGCTCGGTGGGCAGGATAGGCGTGTGTGTGTGTATAAGCCCCCCCCCCTCTCCCTCGACGTGCTCTTGCCACCCTCCACGTCTACCCAGCCAGTATCCCAGCCTCGTGGCTGCAAACCCCGAGGGCGGCCGCCAATCGATCCCAAATTGCTGCCAAATTTGCACCCTGGGCGGTTTTGAGGGGCGGCGCACCCGTCCGCCGAGAGATCTTCGAATCGAGGTTTGAGCGAGAGAGGGTTCTTTAGTACTGCACACTCTCTCATTTCATCTTGTTCCTTTCCTCCACTTTCGCGTGTTCTTCTTGTTTATTTCCCAGGCTCACGCGCTCGACGCTGAACACAGTCGTGGGCGTTTTCCTCCGCTTCACTTCTTCTTTTTTCTTTTTCCTGTTTTTCATCACTCTCCTCTTCGCTCCCTCCAGCTTACACATTTATTTCCTTCTCCGTGTTCGTTACCTTTTAACCAATTCGGTGAGACGAGCGAGTTTACAGGCCCCCCCGCCTGGTCTCTCCGCGACCTTCACGCACGCTTATATATTGCAAGTCGTATCCGTGCGTCGATCCGCACAAATAGAGGTGGCAACGAGGTATCAATGCATGCCGACGTGTTTTTACTCGTTCATTTGGACCTTCTATTTCGGGTTTTACGAGTACGCCGGTGTTTTTTGCCAGTGGTTCTGCCGGGTGATTCCTGATGCCGGGCCTGCTTATACGTGCGTGACGTCATGACCGCGGGTTTAGTCGGTCTTTCTTTCTTTCTTCTTTCTTTCTTTCTTTCTTTCTTTCTTTCTTTCTTTCTTTCCTTCTTTCTTTCTTTCTTTCTTTCTTTCTTTCTTTACTTCTTTCTTTCTTTACTTCTTTCGTTCCTTTCTTTCTTTCTTTCCTTTCTTTCTTTCGTTCCTTTCTTTCCTTCTTTCTCTCTTTCCTTCTTTCTCTCTTTCTTTCTTCCTTTCCTTTCTTTCTTTCTTTCCATCTTTCTTTCTTTCTTTCTTTCTTTCTTTCTTTCTGTCTATCTTTCTTCCTTTCTTTCTTTCCTTCTCTCTTTCTTTCTTTACTTCTTTCTTTCTTTCCTTTCTTCCTCTCTTTCTTTCTTTCTTTCTTTCTTTCTATCTTTCATTCTTTCTTTCCTTCTTTCTTCCTTTCTTTACTTCTTTCTTTCCTCTTTCTTTCTTTCTTTCTTTACTTCTTTCTTTCTTTCCTTTCTTCCTTCCTTTCTTTCTTTCTTTCTTTCTTTCTATCTATCTTTCTTTCTTTCTTTCCTTCTTTCTTTCTTTCTTTACTTCTTTCTTTCTTTCCTTTCTTCCTTTCTTTCTTTCTTTCTTTCTATCTATCTTTCTTTCTTTCTTTCCTTCTTTCTTTCTTTCTTTACTTCTTTCTTTCTTTCCTTTCTTCCTTCCTTTCTTTCTTTCTTTCTTTCTTTCTATCTTTCATTCTTTCTTTCTTTCTTTCTTTACTTCTTTCTTTCCTCTTTCTTTCTTTCTTTCCTTTCTTTCTTTCTTTACTTCTTTCCTCCTTTCTTTCTTTCTTTCTTTATTTATTTATTTCTTTACTTCTTTCTTTTATTTATTTCTTTCTTTCTTCGCTCATTCATGACCAACACATATATCGCGCCATCTCTTGGCGGCGGCCGGGCCCCCTTCAATAATTGTTGGAGAAATGGCGTAAAATAAATCACATCTGACGAACAAAACTACTTATCTAAATTAAAGGACAGTTAGATATGCTAATGACCAACTGCAAAAATATGATTAAGTTATAATACCTCACCACAAAGCGCGTACGTTCCCATGGCATTTGAATATATTTAACTACACACTTATTGCCACACCACTGTAATTTTGCCTTTATGTCACAGTGGGTCCTTCCTAGTTATACTAGTGATCACTAGTGCCTCGAGTCACAGGCCGTGTCGCTGCGTTAACAACAACAACAATTTAAAAAATCGGATTTGTACGCAGCATCTGATTGTGCGGCGCGGTGGTGGTTACATATTGAGGGTGTTTTTTTTTTTTTTTTTAGACACTACAGATTTTCTATAAAGAACCTATGACAGTAAGGCTCCTGTCGTTTTCGCAACGAACTACATGGCGTCTAGGCGGAAATACTTCGCTACAGTTGAAATGATACTGTTTGGACAAGTTAACAAAAACTCGTTAATTAACTTTTTGATTATTCACTTCAGGGCAGGTGTTTATATTACGAAGTTGTATTGCGTGCCAAGTCATGACATGCCTATTTTTTAGAAATCACAGAAGTTCAACGTAGTTCGAGATATTCGTCATCGAATTCCATGGGCGAAATCGAATGGGCGATCAGTTTCGATTTCGCCCTTGAAACTCGATGATTAATATCTCGAACTACGTGCAACTTTTGTGATTTCTAAAAAATAGGCATGCCATGACTTGGCACGCAATACAACTTTGTAATATAAACACCTGCCCTGAAGTGAATAATCAAAAAGTTAATTAACGAGTTTTTGTTAACTTGTCCGAACAGTGTCATTTCAACTGTAGCGAAGTATTTCCGCCTCGACATAGAGTTCATGTGCGAAAACGACTGGAGCCTGACTGTCATAGAATTTAGAATTTTTATTAAAAATCTGTAGTGCGTAAAAAAAACACCCTTTATACTGTTCTATTCTTCATGCGGTGCTCTATGATATGCGGTCAGTTTTCACCGAGCGCACCAGTTAAACATTAGCATCATCACCATCGCCATAATCTTAATCGGCGTCTTTTAGCCATCCATATGTCTTTTACTGGCGTAGGTTGGTGCATCAGGCGAGGTGGACAGCTACGCCAAGGCTTAATGCCCTCACTTTTTACAGGCTCTTTGTCCTTTCGCAAAATATCCTTGAAGATCTTGACCGAAGGACGCAACTCAGGCGCGCCGCAAGATAAGCGCCCCTATGTAGTGCGAGTAGTACAGCGTAACGAGACGCTATAAAAGAAAAAAAAAAAGAACCGACAGAGTCAAAAAGTAGGGGTTCCTAAAGCGTTCTCTTATCGCGGTCTTTATGTACGTGCGTGTGTATAAGCGTGCCTGTCTTGAGTACTCGATGCATCTTTCTATCTGCTGCGTCTCTTTTTTCTTTGTCTGAGGCGTTGCATTGCGCGCCTTTGTCTGATCGCGCCGGAAATGCGATTGTTTCCCGTCGAGGAATCGGTTCGGGCCCGGAGATATCCGGTTTCCTGGCGGGCTGTCGGGTGGCGACGGTGGTGGGCTTTGCCGCGCTGCTCTTGCTAACAGGAAAGCCGGCTTCGCCGCAGCGCTTGCTCTACGCCCGTGCACCGTCGCTTCCTGCTTACCGTTTGGGACACTGGGGCGCCTATTTTATGCTTTTTTTTTCTTCTAGAGACATTACGTTGCAAGAGCTCCCAAAGAAAAAAAAATGCGCAGGATCTTTGCACTTGGAAGCGGCTGCAGCGATTGCTGATCAGAGAGAAAGAAAAAAATATGGATTAGAATCGGTAGAAAAATAGCTTATAAGTCACTAGGAACTTCATTATCACACGAACCTGAGAGAGCAAGGGCGCTCTTATTGGAGCAATACTAGTAAAGAAAGAGCAAACTGCCGGAATCGAGCTGACGCAGCAAGGGACCTGTGGGGAATTCAAATCCTTAAATACAGGCAACGAATGAAGAAGCAGTTTATTGGGCCGCTGTAACTGCTGGGAAGAGCTTCAGACATTGACAGGCAGCGCTGCAAGCACCCGTTGCATAACAGACTGGCTGTAAGCCTCCTGAGCCGTGTGTGCAAGCTGAGCGGTGCCCGGATCGTTCTGATTAGGCGGCGAAAGAATTGAAAGGGTTATTCTTCTTTCATTACTTTAACAGAGATTGTTTTTCGTTTACACAGGTGAGAACGGTTCCTTGTTGTGCTGCTCTTCGCAAGCATTTCAATAAAACGCGAAGGCCTTCTCATTGATTTCGCTTTGGTGTTGCGACCGTCGTAACATCTTCGCTAGATTAATCGGTATAAGTGCGCGGAACTTAAGCGCGAATTCTATGACGGCGAGCACGTTTCTTTTCTTGTCTTTTTTTGCATGCTAATATAGTTGTTGCAGCTCGTAAATGATCTAACAAGGTGGAAATGATGGAATTTGTTTTGCGGCTGCTATCCTGATTACAGTGTCAAGATTCTCGCAACTCTTGCATAAATCGTCTTGACGAACGGCTGTTTTTGCAGAAGGCAACTAACCCGCTTCCTTTTACAGCTAAGGTAAACCTGTTCGCTAGTTGGTTGGTGTCAAGCCAAAAGCACCGAATGCCCCCTCGTGCGCGCGATCAAGTGGTTTGTGCGAGCGACTGTGACACTCTACTTTGTTCCCTGTTTTTTTTTTTCGCCCTCTTTTTTTTTACATTATCCTGCCCTTTTTCTTTTTCAATATTTATGTGCCACTCTTCCTCGACTTTATAGGGTAGGAAACCGGATACCTTTCGATTAGCGTCCTTGCCTTGAGAAATTATTTTTTTTCTCACCTGTCACGAGCCCTTATTACGAATACGAATGAGGACGAAAAAAATAAAGCCAGTGCTTGAAGGAGGGATGAAGGAGGACGAGAAGTAGTGAGGCGTATCTGAGCGATAGCTTAATGAGACATGGATATGAGCACGCTGGCAGCTTGCGCTGGTACTTAGTATTTACGCTTTTCAGTGACACACATTCTATATGCTTACTTCCAAAGCAAATAGTGCTTCAACGCTGGACTTGTCCGAGTGACTGTCTATTGTTCCCAAATCCACTGAACTGATCCCGATCACGTCGCCGGTCGTGGTGTCATTCTCTTTACCACGCCTCTACCCCGCGTTCATTTTCTTTGTTTTTTTTTTGTATATGTCAGCCGCATAGTGCCCCAAGTTCCTCACAAGTTGTGCGATATTTTTCAGTGACTTTCGACTGCAGTGTCCGATTTTTCGTTAAACGCGAATAGCGAATGCCGTGCCTCTGCCATTCCTCTGAACATGCGACGTCACTTGCAAATTTTGGTTATCTGAACTTGTTGTCATACGTCCCTGAACTCTATTTTTTTAATATAACGCAGTGGTTCGAAGATGCCTGACACCAAATACTACTACTACTACTACTACTACTACTACTACTACTACTACTACTACTACTACTGCTAATAATAATAATAATAATAATAATAATAATAATAATAATAATAATAATAATAATAATAATAAACTTTATATTAGCTCTCTTTTAGTACGCCTTTATAACACGTACCAGTATATTAACCTACTGCATCGCGCAGATTATGATGACTCTCTAAAGGAAAACGTAAACACGCTTGCGTCTCTTTTATCTCTGGCTCGTTGTGGCAGCCTGTTGCTAAAACTTGCAGCATCTTTTTCTTTCGTTATGCACAATGGATTGGCACTTGGCTAAAACGACCGAATTGCGAAATATCTTCCGAGTCGGTTTTTGCACTTGCGCACTCTTTGCGCTCAGAACACCTTCCGTTGCTGCCTTCTTATTCTCGGACGTCGTAATTTCTCAACTGTTTCCCTCTCCTCCCCAACCGTTGCCCTTCAGCGTTCGGTGTTCCGCTTTTTAGCGTTTTGCTTCCTGCGCCGTTCGCATTGTGTTCTATGCCGACTCCCGTCTACCCTCCTCCTCTCTCCGTCATCTCATCTCGCGGCTGGTGGGACGTCGTGGAATCCTTCGTATACGGAATGCGCATATTTGCCTCTCTCTCTACAGGCTTTTGTGCCGCGTTGGCCTGGCACCTCCGCAGTCCGCACGAAAAAAAAAAAAAAAAAAGTGCGGTACGATCTGGCAGCGGCGTTTTTTCCCATCTCCGTGCCGCTTCTCTCTTTCCTACGCGGAGCCATCGCTGAGGCGCCGTCGCTCGTGAAAGCGGATAGAAGAAGCCCTGGCTGCTGCTGCTGCGAGCGGCTGAGATGTGTGTATGCATAACAAGAGCACGACGGCGAGAAATCTTCGAGTGCTGCCCTCTCCCCTCTCGGCTCGTTGTGTCTCTCCATACCTTTCGTGCCGTTCCTCGCTGCCGGGCTTCTTCCCTCTTCGACGGCGATTCAAGACGGCCGACCTCAGCGTTCTCCTCTAGCGAGAGAGAGAGAAGGCGTCATATTTGCGACGAGAGAAAGAAGAGGGCTGACAGTGCGCGAGGAGAGGTGGTAAGCGGGCTTCCCGTCGCCGCGCATAATGAATAATTTCGGCATTCATGCAAGAGTGGCTGCAGCAGCCCTGGTCTTCGCGCCCCTCGAGCGACGCATATTTCGTTAGCGTCGGTACTCGACCCCCGACGGCGAGAGGGCAGAGGCGCCGCCGTCTGTGCATAGTCGAGGGCCTCTCTTGCCTTTCTCGCCGCCATTCTGTTGGCCTCGCTTCCTCCTCTGCACCGGTGCTTTACTCTTTTGTTTTGTCTCCATTCTGGCGCTTCGCGTGTACGTCTAAAGACGTGCATTCGCCTCGCTCTCTCTCTCTTTCCTAGCGCTGATCCATCGTCCATCAGTCGCGCCGCTTGCCGTTCGAGTTTAGCGTGTGTTCTCCGCGTTGTCCTTTCATTTTCATGGGTCCCCCCCCCCCCACCTTTACTTTTTCCTTCTTTTTTGTTTCCCTGGTCAAGAGGTCGTCCGGCCTACTCGCCATCGATCCGGCCTGCTTGCGTGCTTACCGGGTGGCCGCAGCGAAAGGACTGCGGAGGTCGCGACCATGTTCAATTCTGTGGATTGCTCTCCGAGCAATGAAAGTGCCACGGAGACGAACTGTAAGGGAAACAACCGGAGCGAAAACGTCATATCGGTGATTGTGATGCGTCCGCGGCGGCAGCGCTCGGTTGGCGGATCGTGATCGCTGCGTATTTTGTGCCGATCGTGAATGGCGCTGTTTTTTTTTTGTTTTTTTCCTCTCTCAAGCACGAGAGGCATCGTTCGTGTACCTGTCTGCGCCGTAGACGCGCACTATACCGCAAGACAAAACTGTCTAGAGCGAAATAAACAGCACGATAAGACAAAGACCACCAAGGGAACGACGAACACGGGCGCTGCAAGGTACAGTTTCTGTGCCGGTCTTCGTGTTTTCTTGCTATTTCGCTCAAGACGGACACACACCAACTCGCCCAACCCTCAGTTCTGACGCAAAACAAAAGTGCACGGGCGGCCAGATGCACTGTACTTATCTATAGACTTGCGTTCGTGGACATCGTTTGCAGCTGCAATCATTGCGAACATTTTGACAAAACTTCCCCTTCTTTCATTAAAGCTCCTTGTTTTTGAAGACTATCAATAAGTCAAAGCGTGTTCATGTCAGAAAATACACGAATCAGTAACATTGAAGAGCTGCCGTTGAGGCATCTTAACGGGTGGTCGTCACGCAGTTACAAAACAGTAGCATGAAAATGATACAATATGGTGAACATAGCCTTAGTAACCGTGTATAGATACAGTAGGTACTAAAGTAGGGCAATTCCCGCGTAGTATAAGAATAAAACACAATAACACAGAAACAGGAGCGGTAAGCGCACTTGATGTGATCATATATAAGTAGTCGACTATCGCATTTTCTCATGCAAAGGATTACATTCTGCTCGCGGTAGCTTCTTTCACTACAGATATAAGCAGACAAATTAAACAATAATTTTTTATTCCAGTACACATGAAAATAAAGTAATCTATCATTATAGAAAAGAACATTCTTTGTCTGTGAAGCGCTCAATTCAGCAAACACGGCGTTGTGTTCGTGATTTAACGTAAAAACTTTACAACTGTGTGTCCCAACATGTCTGTCGTTGTTAATTCATGAGGTAGCAGCCGGCGTTCGCAACTTCGCGAGCCTTCTTCTTTTCTCTTTAAGCATGCATTGCATTGCTGCACTAAAGCATTTGCCGTAGCATCGTTTCATTCTAAGTGTGCCATATTTCTGTAAAAGCGTATCAGCTCCGTACAATACTGCAACATTAGCTGTAACTCTGAGCACATTGTTAGTCCGGTAATTTTTTGTACATTAGCTGATGTGTCATCTTTGCCCAAATTGTTTGGAGAAATTCCGGCAAAAACTATCAACGATGATTGTCTAAGCTACGTCGGAGGATTCACGTGGCACGCACGCGTACGTGATTTATTAAAACTACAATACGTCAATGATCACCTCATCTTTCGCGCTCAGGACTGTTGTGCCAGGGCTTCCCACCAAAACTTCTTTGCTTCGGCATGGTATTCAAGCTGGTCGAATGTCTGGTGCAAGTGGCGTCAGCACAGGCGAGGCGCCTGATGCAACGGGCGCCAACCAAGGCGGGAGTCTCGTGCAACCCACGGCAACTACTGCGGTGCACCTGACGTAACCAGCGGCGATTCCTCATGCAACGTGTGGCAAGCCTTCTCAACTACTGGTCCGATTCAAACGAGCGACAAACAGCGGTTCCTGATTGGAGGCTTCCAACTACTGGCTGATGCCATGGCTATAAAATAACCCAGCAGCACGGAGAGACGGGGAGAGCGATCGAGGAAACCCTGAGCCGTCGTCGTACCTCAGTGCGAGCCCGTTAAGCTCTCGGTTCCAGTACCGAATATGTAACACCTCTGTTTATGTTGTATATCTATAAATGTTGCCTTGACTCACCGTTGTCTTGTCCGCTTCCTCTGTCAGCTATGCGCATATGTGGCTGCAGGCTGAGATACCCGACATCCAACAACGCCGAAGTGTTATACTCTCGATCTTGCTCCCGCTTTCAATTGTCGCCTTGCTGATGATAGGTACTGGTTCAGACTATGTATAATTTTCAAATTGTCGCGTCGCTGATAATAGGTACTGGTTCAGACTATGTATAATTTTCAAATTGTCGCGTCGCTGATGAGAGTTATTGGTTCAGACTATGTAAAATTTTCAATGTAACAAATTATCGTAGGTCCTCGGAAATAGCGAAGGCTTCCTGGTCGAACCATTGAGACATAGTGCTTGGGTAGCACGAAGGATAGCACGAAGCACCTGTTTTCAAGATGAATACCAACCACCCTGCCCAAATCTCTGTTCTCCTAAGCACGAAGCAGGATCGAACAGTTAGCCAACTTATTATATTGCGCGACGCTGATTTGCCATTTTCTCGCTACATCACGTGGACGGCCTTGCTTTGGTCACCAGTCTCCGTTCCTTCTTAAGTTGGTCAGCACAAGCGTGGAGCCCTCGCGACTCTCATTTACTTGTTACTATGCCGAACTTATCAGGCGTCGCAGCATAAAGGACCACGAAGACGGTCTTGCGGTTCTTACAAGCAACAAACCTGCTTTATCGCCTGTTACGCTGACAAGTGGCATTCTGTGCTCAGGGTAGCAGTAACCGTGTGCATTTGCTGGTTTTACACCGAAGTTGTATTAGACTACCCTATGCTGTCGTCGTCGCCGTCGTCGCCGTAGTAGTACTACTAGCAGTCGTAGTATCAGTCGTGGTATGCATCGCGCAGGTCACGTGACCGGGGGGGGGGGGTCAATAAATAAATAAATAAAACGAAATAATAATGATGATGATGATGGGTATGATGTTTGAAATGCCCACGTATTTCAAATCTAGCGACGGATTTACGGCACCACGTGATCTCGCTAGCCAATCACATACACGCGCCTGCTTAAAGCTTTGTTGTCTGACGGTTTTCACGGTTTGGAACTGGCTGATATTGTTTTCTCTCTCTCTCTCTTTCTTATCTTGCCCTTCCGCCACTTCTTAGTGTAGGGTAGCAAATCGGAGATTAGTTCTGGTTAATCGGCCTATATGCCATTCTTTTTTTTTTCGTCTATTTCTCTATGTATGCAATAGCTGTTTTAGTCTATCTCCGGTATTTGATATTGAAGCTGTCCTCACCATTCCATCCTGACCACCGCAGTATATTGCGGTCTGCCGCAACGCATGCGCATAGGAACAATCAACTGCGCGTGCCTACAGAACCTCACAGACGCACACGCTTACGCGCGACTTAACCGAGCGGGCCAAAGCCATGCAAAGGGGTCCGAGTGATGGCGCAGTTCTTTCTCTTTTGGACGAGGAGGACTGGAGTGTTTGCCGTGCGCACTTCTGCCGACCGCGCCCGGCAGTCGACGAGTGTTGGCGGCCGAACGGCTTCCCATTGGGGGCCTCCTCGCAAACAGGGAAAATGAGTTAAACTGCGAGGCGGTCTGTTTGCGCCGTCGTCTGGAGTACCCTGCAGCTCTGCCGTTTGTCGAAGCCGCGCGACAAAAATAGAAGCCGCGTGCAAAAAGAACGTTTAGCCGCATGGCCCCCGATCACGCGGCCAATAGTTTTCCAGCACGTGGAACAAAAAAAGAAAAAGAAAAAAAAAGATGTAGTGCACGCCTATAAAAAGCAGTGTTATGAAATTTGACACGAACATGTAATGCAGGTTTTTTTTACCGATTAGCATTCACCATAACCCGATGCTATACAGTAATGTAACATGTACATTTGCCGTTTCTTCTTTCTTTTTTACCCATGTCTCTCTCTCCATTGTTGTATATATATATATATATATATATATATATATATATATATATATATATATATATATATATATATATATATATATATATATAAATAATATGTATCTATTGTAGCGAAGCGTTCGTAGTCGGTAATGGGTCGTCCTCTCGAGCGCCTTCTAGTGGGTCGCCTCCTCTCTGAGAGCACGCCCCCTCGTGCAGAGAGTCGGCCCCGCTTTGATGTACGTCGCCGCCGACCACACAAATTGGGATGCCATTCTGCCCTTCGTCACGTACGCCTACAATACCGCCTCTCAGAGCACTACTGGTTTCTCACCATTTTTCTTATTGTACGGCAGGCACCCGTCGCACACAATCGACACCATCCTTCCCTACAAGCCAGATCAATCTGAATGTGCGCCTATTTCGGACACAGCCAGGCTTGCTGAAGAATGTCGCGAGCTTGCGAAGACCTTTACAACGCACGAACAAGAGCGGCAGAAGAGCATTCGCGGTGGAACCACCACTTCTGAGTCCACGTTCCTCCCTGGAGCGCTCGTGTGGCTCTCGGTCCCGACCACTGCAACTGGCCTCTCTTCAAAACTACTGCCCAAATACGAAGGCCCCTACCGTGTCGTGGAACGCACATCCCCGGTCAACTACCTGATCGAACCCGTCGAACCTTCTTCGGACATGCGCCGTCGAGGGCGCGACATTGTCAATGTGGAGCGCCTGAAGCCCTATCATGACCCGCTCATACTGACAAGCTGCTAGGTCGCCAGGCGGCTCCCTTTTCGTACCCGGGGTGATTGTAGCGAAGCGTTCGTAGTCGGTAATGGGTCGTCCTCTCGAGCGCCTTCTAGTGGGTCGCCTCCTCTCTGAGAGCACGCCCCCTCGTGCAGAGAGTCGGCCCCGCTTTGACTGTCGTCGTCGCCGAGTGCCCGCTAATAAACGTCTTGACACTATATATATGTGTGTGCGTGTGTGTGTGTGTGTGTGTGTGTGTGTGTGTGTGCGTGCGTGCGTGTGCGCCTGTGATGGACGATTTTAACGACATCAAAGTGTGTCTGGTGATCCCATGGATAGGGGTATCTAGTGTGTTACAGCAACTGTCAGAAAAGCTTTGCTGTGCCTGTACGCATTTTTCATGTAGCAGTTGTCCATCATGCTTCCAATGAGCCGCTTCAGTGAGCTCTTAAGACGTCTTCAGCACATAGAACCTAAACTAGCACGTGACTGGTGGTCGTCCTTTTGAACAGCTAGTGAGCTAACTGGCCAGACTGTAGACTAGCAAGCTAAGACCGATTAGGCTTGTTGTATTCGCGAGGTTGTTGCCCGAAACAAAGTCAGAGTGCGCACAATAACTTAATAAATATTTGAACGTTTGTTCACTCTCTTTCTTCTTGTGGTCTTTCTTCCTCTATACCGGGCATATTTCTTCGTTTCAATATTTTTCTCAAGCTGGCGTGGTGACTTGGCTGACGGCGCCCAAATCAGCCGGTAGCGAACGGCTTGATTGATTCAGAGATCACCGCCTTCGATCTTTGTTAAACCTGCTAATTGGCCTCCTAGCTTATTCACCACCACCAGCTGCGATGCATTCTATTTACTACGAAATAGAAAAAGCCACGTTTCCAGTTGTGCTCACTGCTGTCTTGATTCGCAACGTATTTGTGGTGTCGCTCTTGTGTGCCGTTCTCTTCAGTTGAATAAATCCCTGAGGTTTTCCCCGGTAGCTATTTGTCCCTTTGTGACTGTCGTGTGCCCGTGACGGGGAGGAACTGCGCGTGACGTCATCACAGCAAACAACTAAGAGCTACTCCGAGTTAAGATGGGCTCGATTTCGTTCGCATTTGCTGCGGTTTTCTCCAGGTACATGCGCGTGTATTGCTGAAGACGAAGAAGGCGGTGTAGGTGCAGAACAAGACGTATATTTAAGCCTTGAAAGAACCATAAAATATCTACCCAGAAGGTGATTACAGCGCGCACATGACAAGGAAAAGGGACATGCGGAATCCTTTTTCATATCCGCTGTAGACGCTCCCTTAATGATTTTCACCAACTCGCCCAAGCTTAAAGCCTTAGAAACAACTAAAAAAGATGGGATTGGCCACTCGTCATCTCGATGCACCTCCTTCTTTTCTTTCTTCGTAATTTCGTCGCTTTCGAGCATCTAACAAACGGCGAAATTTAACGGGTGTAATTCTTTGCAGACGTGACAGCCACCGCGTGATCTATGCCGCGTGCATGGCTAAACACGGTTCAACATCTTTAAATGTACGTGGGCGTAATGCCGCAATGCTGCGAAATCTCTGTTTCACTTATCATTGGGAGTTGTAAGGGCGGGTAGAACGGCGCCTTTTATGTCTCCGGTGTCCTTTCTCCCCGGCGACGGTGTGTGTAACACAATAAAGCCGTCTTGCCGCGCTGCCCCTGAGAATAGAGAGTTTTAGTTTAGCGCGCGCAAACCTGTACGTACGCAACGGCCTGCGCGCTGCGTACGTTAGAGTTGAGGCTGTCTCCTACATTTTTAGTTTACCGTACGCAACAACCGAAACGTGGACTGCGTCTAGGCGACAGCACCTTCGTCTCAGTGTGTTTTTCTGCGCCATCTAGTGGCTAAGAAATAAACTACAATAGCCGATCATAGTTGACACAAGTCAAGGCACGAGACAAGGCAAGATTTTACGATGGTGCAAATTTTGTTGAGGTGATCTGTGGTCAACGGTGACGGTTGGTACGACTTCTACGAGGCGAGCAGCAGTGAGGGAGGAAAAATGCCTTCCGAGAGCGGTGGCTTTTGAAGGGCGACTGCAGTCTCGACGACATCGAATATCTCCTACACCTTTGCAGCGATCACTGTCCACTGCACTGGGTCCGGGAACGGGTTCAAGCTACTCACGTAGGCAAGGAGCTCCAAATCGAGGGCAATTTTGAGATGGACGCGGGATTTATTCGCTGCCATGACCGCCGTGCCGCTTGTGCTGCTGTCGGACGCAGCCATTTTGCTTGTCTCGACCGGTCGAGATCTCGCGAGAGAAGCTCCCGTAAGGTACGCAACGGCCGTAGCGGGCGCAACGTAAGCGCCGAGATCTAGCGTGCGCATCTCTTGCGCGCGCAAACGCACGCATCTCTCTTAGGTTCAGCGCATGCGCAGTCTTGCTCTCTCTCACCCGTTGCGTGCGCAAGGCCGTTGCGCGCGCTAAACTAAAACTCTCTAATGTCTCGGTAATACCAGTGGTGATCCTTCGTTTCGCCTTGCTGCCCGCCGTGACTGTCCGCATCGAGACTGTCCGCCCGCTTTCCTCCGCTGCCTCTGCAGCGGACGCAAGCATCCACGGCGGCGTGCTCGCTCCCCGAGAGCTCTTCGCTGCGTCGACACGACGTCGCGTCGCTGATTGCGTTAGCCAGCTGGCTCCTCGCGCGTAATGAGGGCAGCTCGTCCCTCAGCGTGCGTACGGTTCTCGTGGACCAGCGGGGTGTTACACTTGGCCCATCCTTCTTCTCGCGTCCTCTCCCTCCGTTTACGCGACTTCCTCTTTCGCCACGTCGTGGATAGCAGTAGCGACTCCGACTCCCTCTCGGGTTATCTTTCCCAACTCTCTCTCGAGTGTCTACCTCGTCCATTTACGTTCGTCGCCTCACGTAAGAGCGCAGCGCATACCTATATCTGACACAGCCCGACGCGTGCATGTTTGGTATTTCAGCCAGAGCGCTCACCCGTTCGCTCCCTTGACGTTTCGCGAGGCAAGCGAGCCCTGTGGCTGTGAAGGGCACGCTATGCGCATGCCGCCGCCGTGTTCTCGCCGGTTTGTGAGGTGGCCCCCTTCAGCGAGTTTTCAGGGCTGCCTCGCCTGTTGCCTCGGTTGCAAAACGAGCGTGCCGAAGCGTGCTCTTGGTGTGCAGCGCGGTGTGGCGCGCGTCACGAGAGACAAATGAATGCGCACGACGCTGAGGCGGCTAACCTAATAAGCGTATGAAAGAGATTTGCATGCGGTGAACGGTCGAGTCGAGATGAGAGGCTGTGTGTTGGACTAAAACTACGTTACCGAGGCTTTACCAACACCGTTGTTTCTTCGTTCGCTTCTTTGTTTCTATTGGTGGCTCAGTGGTCGCGGTGTCGTCCTCGTTATAGGGCTGGCCGAGGGTTCGTGTTTAAAACAACGTTAGTGTGCGTTTGTCTCTTGCATAGGTCCAATTTTTCTGCTAGCTAACGCGCCATTTGAACACCTGGTAGCAGCTTTTGGGGCGGTCTCTAATGGCGGCGGCGTCCTGAAGAGTGCCTTTTTTGATGTTATATAGTTCCAAGGGCGATAATACCAATCTGCTGTAAAAGGTAATAATTAGTTTTTACACGATACCACTACACTGGACGCATTGAGGCTCTGTTGCTGTCAACGTCGGCCGTTGTTGTTCATGAAATGACCGTACCATATTCGCATGTTTCACAGACCGACATGCCCCGGTGCGGAGCGAGGCTGAAGCACCATCTCGATTATCGCCGGCAGCGGCCGCCATTTCTCACGTGCGAAGTTGCTTAAGCGTGGTCGTTGATTTTTTACGAGTCGACATTTCCCTTTTCTTATTTTTTATTTAATCCGCGCGCGTGCCCTCGAATTTCTTCGAATGGCACCGCGCATCAATACGCCTTTACGGAGTAACCGCATCTGCATGTGCCCCATTGCACGGAAGGGGCTTCATGGGAGACGTAGGAGAAGACAGCCACAATATATAAATGCATCAGTGCTGTCACCGTGCCGCGAAGCGGCAGCTACAGGTTAAAAAAAAAACATGGTTGATCCCTCCGTCATAGGAATTGGAATAACACGAAAGTAAAACGTGTCCTTACAGAAGTAGTTCAATGTTTGTTATACATTTATATGAGTTTGCACAATGTATATAGATGTCTAGCAGCTATAGCACCGTTTAACGTCGATGCACCCACTTTGATGCTGAGTGGTTCATCTCCATCCAGACGACTAACGTACACGTTCAATGATTAAACAAACTCTTGTTTGTAGCTGTAGTAGTTAACGGTGAAAGCGTAATCAGATAACGAGGTATGATAGCCAGAAGAGGGTCGCATATTGGACGCAGAACTTGGTCGTCATCCCGCGGCACGTTAAAGTGTGATTGAACACCACGGCCTGACTAGAGGTAAACGCAAAGCGCGTCACGCCGCCCCTGCCCGGCCGCGATTTTTCTCGAGGGGGGGGGGGGGGGGCGTAAGCGGGGAACGCGGTGCTACAGCTAGGTGAGGCAGGCGCGTGTCGCATAGGTATTTTTGGTTTGGATGAGCGTGATGTATGAGCGAGACCGTCGTTTTTACGACGCTTTAGGGAGCCTACATGACCGCCCGTATAGGCTCCCTACGACGCTTGGGCAAAGATCGCCACCTCACGGTGTGTTAAGGCATTGACAAAATTGCAGTTCTATTGCAAACGCGCCGAATGCGACGGACGTTTAGCAACAAGCGTTGCAGGTGCTAATCGCGGAGGCCACAGTAATGATGAAGTACTTTACCGCTAATAGAGGGCAACACCACCCCGCCGACCGGGAGCACTGTGAGAGGAGAGTGTGAGATACAAAAGGCGCGTTTGCAAAGCGTCTAGAGTCTGCGACTGTGGCGCAGGGGATAGCGTGCCCGGCATCTGTTCTTGCTCGACCAAGCCGTCGTGGGTTCGATGCCCGTTGACGGAACTTTTTTCTTTGCCATCTGATGGAGTAAAATTTTTCAGCGTCATTTCCGTGACGGAAGTACGTCAATGAGGTCTTGGTGGACCCCGGCATAAAACACTTTCGTCTCAAAAAAAGAAAAATATAAAGATAAGAAAGCATGGCTTGTCGCGATAACATAGTTGGGCGCCATGTTGTAAGACGCGTAGCGCCACCTATAGGCCGTGAAACACGCGAATATATTCGTGGAGAATTGTGATCAAGTTTTTCTAGATGCCAGCAACATAAATTTCTAAGCACATGTGTGTGTTTATTGTACTCGTCTTTATCCTTCTCTCATTCTCTTTCCTACCTTTCCGTCTCCCTTTACCCCTTCCTCAGTGCAGGGCAGCAAACCTGATATTTGTTTCCCGTTTAACCTTCCTGTCTTTCCGCATTTCATTTATCTTTCCCTCTCTAGATGAGCAACATGTTTGTTCGTTGGACTAATTGTGTCCCTTCTTTTTCTTTTTCAGGTGAGTTGAGCAGGGGCGAAACAACCTGCTGTTCTTCCATTCATTTGACTGCCAAAGAAATCGTGAGTAGGCTTGCGTCAACAGTATTCCAATAAAACTGAAATTCTTTCATGCACGCGGTATTATATCATTTTGCAACCACTAATGCGGTTTACTTTGTCGGAGAATTGGTGAATACCCTGCCCGTCCCTCCCTCGTGGATCAAGAAGTACGACCCGTGCAGTAACCGTAGCTGCGGTCAGGTGGCTAGACGTCCGCCTCTAGTGCGGGAGGTACTGGGTTCGATTCCCAATGCCACCGGGTACCCAACGGTTTTTGTAAGAGGGGCGAGGTACACTAGGCCTGGCGCTTGGTGTTGTGGGTACTCCTTTCCCGAGATGGTGGCGTCCCCTTTCCTCTTTCATTCCCCTTTCCGGTATTCAGATGTGCAGTACTCACTTTTTTTTTTTTTAGTGTGTCGAATGCTATCAGTAACTGATAGCGAGTAACCGTGTCATGTGTCTACACATCTGGGCGCTAAAGGCAATGCTGGCTCTGGTGTAAGGTAGCGTCAAAGTTGTGCCGATGTGACACGAACTGAAGGCGCTGGATACGAATGTACCTGCATTACTTAACCCTGAATTGTCGCGTTTCAATCAGTGAGTTCTGTACATTATCCTACACTTAAATTTTTTATATTCTCCACAGTACCGTTGAACTTAACAAAGCGCCTCTTTTATACTATTCTGATAACAAAATAGTTACCGACTTATAAAGTGGGCCTAAGACGCCCACTTTATAAGTCGCCGCTACTCCATGACACCGCTACTCCATGACGCCGCTACTACTCCATGACGCCGCTTAAGACGCCGCTACTCCATGGCACCGTGCTCTATGGTACGCCGCGGTTGCTACTGTCCTAAGCCAGGTTACATGCATATATGTGAGAGGCTCGCAGGGAGGCGTTCGTATCCCGCCAGCTGCGGCAGCAGCTACAGGCACGTAGCCAGGATTTTTTTTCGGGGGGGGGGGGGGGCCCAAGGCCCAATTATTCGAAAGAAAGTCTTTTCATGGCAAAAAGAAAAAAAATGTTGTCCGGGAATATAGAAGGCTGGACGAATTTCAGGGGGGGGGCGGCCCCCCCCCCCCCCTTGCCTACGTGCCTGAGCAGCTATGTAGCTGTTCAGGCGCGCGACAATTTGTCATCCCGCGAAGACGAAGCGGATAGAACGCATTTTCCGGCCTTTCGCTCCCGCAAGCCGGCCAGTGCACGAAAGAGAGAAAACCTTCGCGCGCGCTCTCCTCTCTTGTCGAGCGCTTCGCCACACGCACAAAAGGGGGCGCCAGGCGTTTGCCGGCCGATGATGACCATGGTGTTGGTGCGTCCCACTCGCTGGGGTGGCGGCAGCAGTAGCAACGGCGGTGATGACTGCGTCGGGCGCCACTTCTTATTGTGGCACTCTCTCGGCCCATTGTTCTTCTCACCCGCTCCAGATCGAGTGTCGGTCTGTCTGTGTGGTTTGCTCGCTGTGCGGTCCGACGCGCCGGTTGCATCGTTTTCTTCTGGGTGCGTAGGCTGGTTTGTGCACTGTGGCGCCTGTCCACCACCACTGACACTATCGCGTCCCCTTCACAGCACCGTGGACCTCGTTTTTAAAGACGATAGTCTTTCTTGGGGAACTTAAACGCAGAAATTTTGGTCTGTCTTTCTGTCTGTCTGTCTTTCTGTTTGTCGGCACGTCCCTCGATTCAGCCACTCGGCCAAAGTTGAACCACTTGCCCAAGGGCCAGCCGTCTTGAACTGGTGCGGCTGTTCATACTTGTGAACGTTGTCGATCAAAAAGTAAATATCATGCATATCTGAGGTGCAACATCACTAGGTAAGTATTAGGTGGCGTGTTCCTATAATAGAAAATGCATACATACGTAATTTTAAGGACCCTAGTTTCTTAAGCTGCGCTGAAAATGCATAAGAATGGAAGCTTGAGCGAGTTGGTATGCGTTCATCTTTGTTGAAACAGCGCTCACTAGACAACGACGAAGTAAAAGAAGGCACAGGACAGGCAGCGCCTGTCCTGTGCCTTCTTTTACTTCGTCGTCGTCTAGTGAGCGCTGTTTCAACAAAGCTGAAAATGCGACTGCGCTGACATTTGCCTTCCTCCGTGCCCTTCGCACGAGCTCATTGTTGTGTTTCGGTTTCGGTTCTGTATTGCACTGTACGAATGCCATGGGTTGGTGTTGAAAAACTTTAGTTTTGAGAAGGCCAAGAAGGTGAAAAAAAAAATATTTAAAAAATGAACAAGCAGCGTTGTGGGCGGCCTTCAGGCTGCCGGTTGTGGGCGCCGCTCTGGCGTTCCTGTTTTACCCAGGCGACGTGTAAATAAAAGAGTGTGTGGAGAGTACTCGTTGAGTGCGGACGTTTCTCTGCTTCAGCGCTTCGCGCCAAATCGCGTTTTCGGGCTGGCTGGCGTCCCCGCCGGTCGCGTTGGTCACCGCCGGTCTTCGCCTGCTGCTGCGCCGGGACTACCAGCACGCAACACAGCACTCATGTTTCCCGACGTATTGCCAGATGGCGTCCATATCTCACACAGCGCCTCTTCTATCGTCTTTACACGACATTTGCAGCGAAGCACGCAGATACGCGGCCAATTTTTACGCTTTGTTTCTTGGTGGGCATCTTTTCCTTGGCGAGCTATATCGAAATGAGCCCGAGCGAGTCGAGTGTGCCGCCAAAGAGCACCTCGGAGGGGGGGGGGGGGTTGGTTCTATGTGATGGCGCGCTAACGCTAGAACGGCGGAGAGGAGCGTGGATCGACGAGATGGTGGCGCGGTGTCGTAACCTGTGTCGCACGCGTGGTAATCGTCGTAGCCGTCCTCGGTGTGCCGCACCTCTTTCCCTCTGCATTTCTTCTTTCTCTAGTTTCTGCTTTAGACTTTTGTTCATTCATTTTTTATTCTTCTCTCTTTAGCTGATGCGAAAAGAAAGTGACGCTCGAGTTTCCTCCCATTTCGATGGATATATATATATATATATATATATATATATATATATATATATATATATATAATGAAAAAAACATGGGAAGGTAGGCTACATTAGAGCCGACTATCTCATGAACATAATGGTTGTAGTGAAAAAACACGCACAAAAAAAGAAACAGAACGAATAAGAGAATAAGAAAAGAGACAAATAATCAGAAGCACAATGATACGATAAGTGGCGCATAAAGACTTAGCAGAGTCTGAGGGCACAGTCCAATACATACAGGGTGGTCACATAGCTTACTGCGGATAGAGTCCGTGCAGATAGTTAGTTTTCTTTGCACTTGCATATGACATGGCTATGAGGTATGTTCATTAACAACTCAATTCTGTGAAAGGGAGCTTTACATTCACTGTTTATCTTTTCGCTGCATCAGCTTGCTCGCGCATTGCTTGGGTTTTCCTCTTGCTTATGATGAGATAACCCTAGCAGGTCGCATCCTTCTAGTCTTTCGTTCTTGTTGTCGCCATTGTTGTTGTGGCTGGTTCACCCACTCACTCCATGCAGGACTTTTAATTAACATTCATGCGGCCAAAGTTGTGCTGTGTCGGGATCGGAAATTGTAGCTTATTGTGAACCGCAGTTGCGAGCCCGATTGTGTTTCCTCGTTTTCTTTAATCTCTGTTTAAAGCGGGACAACGTAATGTTGAAGAAATGAAAGAAATTCGAAACCGAACATGATGTTTTATGATAGCTAAGAAGAATACGCAATGAAACTAAACAGCCGCTTTGCGCAAACAAACATTGCATGTGGGGTGCTGGTTACCGCCGTTGGATTTCAGATGTATCCGTGAGGGGGGTTTGGACCAGCGCTGAGCGACGCGTGGCGCTCGGAGCGTTGGTGCACGTGCGCAGCTTCCGGGTTCTTAGTGGTTACTTCACGCGAACATCCTTCTTGTAAAATTCACGGTTTAGAACACTTAAGTGCGCATACTTTGAACTAATACGAAAAAGATACGGCTCAGGCGTTTTTCCCGCATTAATCTACCCAACCAACACGCCATCTTTTGTCACACTCATGTATTCGCGAAGTAAATGCTAAATAGGAAGGTACGATGCAACCAGCAGTAACTGAGGGCAACCGGTTAGAGGCAGCTTGTGAAGAGCTTCTTAATCGGACTCTTTGCGTGTCCGATGCATAGCGCGGCGGAGAGCACGCGTCCACGCATGTCTACTGCTGCTTCCAAGCTTCGTGGTTCCTAAGCTTGCATTGACGCCTTCTGGTGCTCTTCAGGAGTTCATTGCGTCGACGCTCTGGTACAGTGGTTACGGTGCTCGGCTGCTGACCCCGAAGTCGAGGGCTCGATCACGCACGCGGTGCTTGCTTTTCGATATGGGGCAATATGTTAGAGGCTGGTGTTTTAGATTTAGGTGCGCAATGAAGAACTCCAGGTGGTCTAAATTTCCGGAGACCTCCACTTCAGCGTGCCTCGTAATCATGTGGTGGTTTTGGCACGTAAAACCTGATATATGAGTTTATTGCATTGTTGCTGACGCAGCTATGATTGTTGCTATAGTCTCGGGAGTGTATCGAGAAGTTGGCCGCTCATGAGTGTCGTTCGCAATAAATTAATCAATAGCCAAAGAATATTAATGAGAACTAACAGACAATAATGCCAAGGAAAGTATAGGAGATGTTATATGTAATAATTGGAATATAAATGTGAAGAAAGTAAAGTGGACGAAAAGATAACTTGCCGCCGGCAGGGACCGAACCTGCGACCTTCGAATAACGCGTCCGATGCTCTATACCACTGAGCTACGGCGGCGGTCATCGCCCCGTCCACTTTATAGGGTATATATGTGCATTTAAACCTAGGAGTGTTAGTCAGCGCCGGTCGCAGCCATGGCGGCGAGTGTGGAACACTCTTTTTTCTGCATTTTTGGCGTCACGTAGCACGTGATCTTTTGACGAGCTGGCAGCTGACCAATAATCCCTCGCATACTGCCTGAAGGCATCAAGTCTGCCAGAACGAGACCCTTGCTATGAATGAAGGAAAGAAGATGGCTTTTAAGGGCTCGTTTTCAAAGAAGTCACTCGAATTCAGGCACTTATGATAGAAGGCCTTTGGCATGGATATACCACCCAGCCTTATATTTTAAGTCACCACAGACGTGAATATCTAGACAACAGATTAGTCACAGAAAATGCATGTTTGTCAACACATTTCTAAATATGGCTCATCGTTACTGTTGCATGCACTTGGATTTTTAGCACGTTCTTTACAGCGTGGTCCACTTCTGAAGTGAATACATGAGTGTAGAGCTCGCGGGAATTTTTGCATCTCGCAAGTGTTCTCTCGACCTGCTTTGCAAAACATGCCATCGCTGGTATATGGCTGGCACTTTCTATACAGACTTGTGCGGTGCATCGCTCCAGGTTCTACCGACACTTGCATTTAGAGAGTTAATGGGGGAGACGTATGTTAGAGTGTTACGTGTAGGAGTGCATCGTACTATACGTCATGCGAGTTACTTTAAATTTGTCAATAGTGTTTCAAGCTCAGAGACCTGTCTTGAGATTTCTGTAAACTTTTCTTCTTCTAAGAGCGTCACGGCAACTCTGGTTTCTGTGGTATATAGGCTATTTATTCCTATGGCACTTCACGTTTCCTTCATTGTACTGTATCGCACTTCGCGCACTTTTTTTGTATTCCGTCCGCCATACACATCCATCTCCTCCAGCTTTCCTTCGTTCACTCGTTGGCCTCGCATTCTTTGTTTAGTTTATTTCTCGTTGCCGTTGTTTCGGCGCATAGATCCCCGGCTCCGTTCTCGCTCGATTTCTTACTTTGGCGCATGCAGCCCTCTGAAATCAATTTCGATCCACGCGCCGCGCTCCCAGACTAGCATTTTTCTACAAAAAATTCGCAAGAAAGAAACATCAAGTGTTAGCGGTCCAAAGAGAAGAAAAAACAAACATCTATATAGGAGAAAACAACGGAGAAGTTTTTGAACACGGAAGGTGTAAATCGCTCGCGAAGCAGTGCTACTGGAGAGTTGTATTCCCAATTTCTTTTCTTTTCTTTTCTTTTCTTTTCTTTTCTTTTCTTTTTCACTGCTGCCTAATTTTTTTTTCCTTGTGCTTCACGCAGGTAAATGCCACCCCTTTCTAACCCCAGGGATTTTTTTCTGTTTACATCGACTGTCCGCTTTGTCTTCTTCTCATCCTTGTTTTTGGCTCTGTACTTTTTTCATCTTGACACTTTCTGGGATTGTGCGGGGAGACAAAATGGATCGGCTTTCGGTTCGTTTTCGATTGAGAGAAATCGTTTAGCTTTTTTTTTTTTCAAGCTTTCGTTTCGCGTCCCCTTCGCGCGTAGCTTTTGAATCAAATGTGCGCAGGTGCAGCCTCTAGATGCGACACAACGCGTGGACTTACCGGGCCCATCTATGGAGGGGGCGTCGTAATTTCGCCTGTGGTCTCGAAGTGGTGTACTGTCGGTGCCTGTTAAGTTAAGAGAGCATTCTCACATTCACATTTTAAACGGAATTCTACTCATGGAGTCTAGGCATTGAAAGGAAACACGAATTATGTGTGCGCACAGCCTCCCGCATCTTTAGCTATACTGCGTGAGCGTCGACCTCAGGCTGTGGCACTGCCATGCAAAGGCGGTAATGTGTGAGACCGGCGGTTGTGCGCATAGGTCGGCGAAATATGGGGAGCTCACTCAGACTCACTCAAGAAGTATATTTTGCGCTAAGGGCTCACTCGGACTCAGACTCACCAAAATTTTCTTCAACTGGATTCGCTCGGACTCAAGTTCACCAAAATATCGCTCAGCTGCGTTCATGCAGACTCAGACTGTCGGCTCGATCGGAGTCTGAGTGAATCTGAGTGGACTCAAGAGTGAGTATGCCGAGCTGTGGTTGTACGTGTAGGCGCACAAAGCGCCTCTAATAAGAGCATCGTCTGCTACGCTCTTGCTTTCAAGACGATGCGCTCCGAATCAGTGCCTACTTCTATGGAGGCGTAATGGTAGAGGCCCGTGTACTCTGCGATGTCAGTGCACGTTAAAGAACACGAGATGGTCGAAATTTCCGGAGCCCTCCACTACGGCGTCCCACATAATCGTATCGTGCTTTTGGGACGTAAAACCAAAACAATTATTATCGTTATCAGTGCCTGGCCAGTGTATCACTTGGTCTCCTTAAAGGAATAAATAGAAGGCTGACATAGGTAATCGTTTTGCGACGTTGCTCTGAGTGATTGTGCGCACTGCGGCCTCGCATATAACAGAGGCACGGAGCGTTTTCCTTCTGAAGGAGACATCGTAGCAGGCGATACCATGCGCACATTACTGCCGACATCGCAGTTTATCGTCGTCGTAAAGACGCTGACATAACGTGCGATCCACACTCGCTCACTGTAGCTTGTAACGTTAGAGGCTGCGCGTTGCTCAAGCAGTAATAATTGTCGGGAGTTTAATTGCGAAAACCATGAAATGGTGATCAAGGACGCCGTAGTAGGGGGCTCCGGAAATTTCGACCGTCTGGTGTTCTTTAACGTGCACCGAAATCTAAGTACACGGGCCTCAAGCATTTTCGCCTCCATAGAAATGCGGCCGCCGCGGCCGGTATTTGATCCCGCGACATTCGGGTGAGCATTCGAGCGTCGTAATCACTCGACAACCGTGGCCGGTATTGCTCAAGCAGTGACGATATTTGGCGGCCTTCAGCAGAGTGGATCACTGAGTGAGAGTTGGTTTGGGCTTGAAGTATTTAAATGTAGCGTGAAAGGACGAAGCCCATGTAGAATCTTGGTTGTGTATGCCAATGGCCGATGTCCGTCACCGTGAAAACTACCGAAATTTGCAGTTTACCGATCTGGATATGTTAGTGTTGGCATTCCATAGCCGGGTACGTTTTGCGCAAAAGCAGGGCAGCGAAAGCCTGAGCGTAGGCTTTCGCAAGAATTTGATATCATCTGCTTGTTCTCTTCTGCTTGTGCGCAAAACGTCTATAGTTATGTCTCAGAAGGCTGCCACTAATCAAAATACGGCCGAAATTGACATTTAGCGTACTTCTCGAAACGTAAAGCTACAAGGTAGACTAGTTCATTCATTCTTAAGGCTGCGCGAAGTCTATAATTAACAACATTAAAAAAACAGGAGACGAGGACGTCTCGACCTCGCGAACTGTTCCTTTGTGTTTTTAATTACAGACTTCGCGGAGCCTTAGGAATCAAAGCTTACATGTTAAGCTGGTTGTCCTAGCTGCTGGGGCTACATGGTGTATCAACTTAACAAGATGCTTGATTATCCAGTGTATACATTGATTATAACGTACAAAACAATAAAAGCTAACTGTGAAAATGTCGTCTCACGCAATTTTCAATGGTGGACACTTCCTAGACACAACCTTCTCTTGGGGTCAGAAAGTGCTACCCATTCAGAGTAAAATCAATAATCATGGCCTGTACGCCATGTGAGAGGAGCGGGGGGCAGTGTATTCGCAGTCGCAACCACACGAAGCACTTCTTTATTCCTATAGAAAACAGTGCGCCATGCTTAGCACGGGTCGCAGTGAGGTGCGAAATGGCACGTTCCGCAAAGAGAACCAACCCCATTCCATTTGGGCCTTTTTACTGAGCCTTCGAAGCCTCAGTCTTTATATCATGTTGCGCTGTTGCGTTGTGCGTAAGAATAAAGGTGGTGTGCGGGCATGGAGCTGAGAGGAGGAGGAACGTGGCGCTTGAGGTAGAAGAAAAGCGTTCGCGCGTACACCTGCCAAGCATCCGCGGAAAAAACGGTAACATCGTGCTCTGCGCCTCTGATCTTGAATAAGAAGTAGAAGGAAGCAACGAAAGACAGGAAATAAAAAAAGGAAGACGAAAAACAATCGAATGGCCGGCAAAATAGTGACGAACCAGCCTCTGTATCTTCTGTTTGCCGAGGAATTGCGCCGCTATTGCACCGTTGATTCGCCGAGTATTGCGCACGAAACGTTTCTTTCTCTCTTTTTCTCGCTCTCTCACCATCTCGTTTTCCTGCTACGTGGCAACGGGGTTTCTTGCATTGTTTCATAATGGAATTCGTTTTGTTGGCGCCGTTGCGAATACTGTACTCTCTTTCCTCGGCTGTATCGATTGCGGTCTTCAATTCCGCGCGAGATATGCGCGCCCGCTTCTGCTTCTCTTTTTCAGCCGGTTATAAAAGGAGGCGCATCATTTTCTACAATCCGGCGGATCAGGTGTGTTAGAGGGGCGGCGAGTGGTGTATAGAGGGTGCGCGGTGTGGCAGCGAGGAACCGACAAACGTCGTTACAAGAGCAACCGGCGAACGGAATCGCGCGAGCGGAGGCCTGCAAAGAAAAACAAAATACACAGTCAGTCGAAGAGAGCTCGGCTTTCTCCCCTCGCGTGCTTACGTAAAGGTGGGAGACAGGGCGAGCTCGGAGCCAACGAAATAACCCTATTAACAAGTTGCTCTAATCCGATATACACCGAGGCGACCGTCAGCACCTCTCGTATACACAGACGATGCCGTGGCAGGTCGCGCGGTAATTGTTCGTCGGGGGCTCGATGCCGGGCCTCGACACTCGCTTGCCGCGCGTGCACGCACACGCTTAATTTATACGTACACCCGAAGCTGCACGGACGCGCCTAACGCGGCAAGCCGGAAAGGGCCGTTCGACTGCACGCGGGTTTTAGGTGAATGCGCGCGGTGTATATCTGTAGTATACAGAATGCGTGCTCGTGTGTGCATACGTGCAAGCCGTGACTGCCGCATATCTGCGCCGAGCCGCTCTCTCTTCGCCGTGTCGCGTTCATTAGGCGACGCACGGCGCTTGTCATATTTCACGTGCGCCATTATTAGGTTAATTATAACGCTCTCCTCCGCGTGGCGTTATACAGCGCGCGTGGATCGTTATTTGCGTCAATGAGAAAGAGGCGCCATTTCGGCGTGTTGTCGGGAGGGGTCGCCGGTCCCATTCTGGCATTCGCGGGAGCCTCGTAGAGCGAATTCTTCGCGCTGCATTCGTACTCACGGGGCCGCCGAAGGGATAGCCGTGGCACTCCGATGGCGGTGAAATGCTTCGACGGACACACGCGTTCGTATTACAGGTTTTAGGACCAGGATCTGAAACTCTATTAGTGGAGGAGCCGACAGGTGTAATATGTCGCAGTGCGGTGACAGCATGTATATAGCTGAACCAAAGTGAGCTTTGTAGGTGGAAACCTGTAGTTATGCTAGGCTTTATGAACTTCTGTGCACTGTACCTTGCGTCCGTGTGCACTGCTTGCCGCCAGCGCGAACTCTGGCCGAAAGGCGAAGTGACCAATTATGACCTCTGAAACGTCAGTTCTTGCGATTCTCTGGTGCGCAGAGCGGTCCCGACGAGTGCTTGAAGTGCGCCTACACACAGCGTTGTTGAACGAGGGTCAAACCTCTCTCTCTCTCTCACACACGCACGCACACACACACACACACACACACACACACACACACACACACACACACACACACACACACACACACACACACACACACACACACACACACACACACACACACACACACACACACACACACACACACACACACCACCACCACCACGCGCGCGCGCGCGCGCACTAGCGGAAGTAAGCAAAAAACCAAGGCCAGTTGTGTGTATCTGTACGTAGTGAAAAAATAATGCAAGATAGAGGCGCAAGAAGAAGCAGAAGGAGATTAGGATTCACTTTAACGAAAAGAAGGTGCTCCAAATAAATCTTGTCAGGACAGATTGTCGCCATTAGATGCGACACGTCGTTCATTCGTCGGCAGTGCGGGGGCGGGATAAGGTGACGAAAGAAAGAGGCGAAGGATAAGGCACCTTCTGTCGTGCCTTGGTTGCCGGCTCGCTTTCTTTTTCTCACTCACTTCTACTCTCTCTCTCTCTCGTGGGCCACGGACTCGGGTCTCTCAGGGTTCCCGTTGGCTTGCAAGCGAGAGAAAGAAGAAAACGAAAGAAAGAATACGCAAGAAAGAAGGACGACATTTAGGGAGACCCTTTTAATCTCATCTGGCGGCAGCTAGGAAAGGACGTTAGGCCGTTCTGCTGCCACCGACATGGCGCGCGAGGTGAAAAGAAATTGCGGTGGCGTGGCCGCTTGAGGGGGAGCCGCGAGGCGAGGACAGAGATGAAGTGCGCTTATGCGGGGACAAAGTAAAACGGGGCTTTCCTGCGAAAATGGCCCGCCCTAAGTGGATATTCAGAATTCCGCGAACAGGTGTCGGCGTTCGTGTGGAGGAAGTAACAGAGGCTAAATTAAGCGGGCAAAATCTCGTGCCCGCGCGCGTGTTTTCGGTCCTCCGTTAGCTTTTCGGAAAATTGTCGCTCCTCTTTGATGTGCACTGCTTGCCTTTTGTAGCAACGTAGCCGAGCTGTCTACCTTTATGTATTTATCTAAGTATTTAATTTGTTTTGTTTTAGTTTCTTTCATTCTTGTCGCATTAGTGTGCTTTGATGTGAGAAAAAAGTGGCGGTAAATTAGAAAAAATAAAATTATTCTCGTTTTCTTTGAAGGTACTTGTCGCACGATACAAAGTTGTTTCGCAAAAGTTTCCATAGGAGGGAAAATCTTATTTTAGTCCCTGGCCAATGAAAACGTCACACCGTTTATTACTTTATTTACTCCTTCCGAGATACGGTGCCTAAATGTCTGTTAGGTTCAATCGCCTTATAAAAAAAAGAAGAAAGAGAAATAAATCTTTCTATCCTGTCTTGTAAAGCACCCCCTTTTGTTTATTTCGTAATTGGAAAGCCAGTATTTCGGCAAGAATAATAACTACTTGACGGTGTACAAGCAAGTTCTTTTCGTTCACTTATTCCGTTATGCGCTCTTCTTTGTGTAATATTGCTTCAGATGAGTAGAACTCAGTTGTGCTGCGTGCTTCATCATTCATGAGTTCTTTTTTTTCTTCATTTATATCCTGCTGAGATTAACTTTAATCGAATATGACACTAACCACACGATTCACCATCAACGTTGCTTGCGCTATGCAATGGAGAGAGAGAAGTTTGTTAGAGTCAAGCGAGTGAAGCCCTGTGTGCCCTTCAATTTTTTTCTTAAAGTGATGCCGACTTTAATTTAACGAAGCGTTTGTGCGGCTTTATCGGGGCAAACGTTGCGTATCCGCTTCTCGTAACACTGTTGCTTTTATTTGGCTTTTCCGCACCGCTCTTTTGTGACGCGGCGAACACAGATCGTGCCAGAGGTGTCCTAAATTGCACCTCCACTGACGTATCAATTTAGCCTTTGTTAAATGTCGGCACAGCTAGCGCTTATCACGCATATAACATTCGAACGCTGTTATCATTATTCGTAGGTTTTGAAAACAATGAAAGCACTTTTGCGCGTTTTGAAAACTGCTGGCTTTTTTGAGCGCCGTTGTCTGCAAGACCGTGTTCCTCTTTCTGCTCTCTCCACTTTTATTCCTATTTATGGTTGCGCCAGCGTATAGAGGCCAACCGAACTCCTTTCCCGGTAACATACGCGTGCCTTCTTCCTTCGTTACTCTTTCTCAGTTATAACCAAACTAGATTAACTGCCGACATTGGCGTAACCAGACAGAGATGGAGGGGGGGGGGGGGGTCAACTCCCCCACCCATCTGTGTCTGGTTACGCCAATGTCGGCAGTTAATCTAGTTTGGTTATAACTGAGAATTTAAATACGTAAGGGGGAGGGTGTTCAACTCCCCTCACCCCTATGTATTTAAATTTTGCATATGTATATACACTCGCGCATACAAATACACGAACGAACATGCATAAAGGGTAGTTGACATCTTCCCCCCCAGAAAAACTTCTGGCTACGGCCCTGACCTCCGAAGCTTCGGCTGCTAAGTGTAACAATGAAAGCAGTCACAGATAGCTTTGAGAGCGTATTTTAGCGCTTGCAGTAATTGGCGCATACCTTTTTTGGGCCAGTAAGCATCGCGCGCCACCCTTTGCGCATCCGTACTGGAGCGCAAGGCCCAAGTGCTCTTCGTGCGTCTTCGTTTCCCGACGCTCAGTGCGCGGTCGCGCGAAGGTAAGCCGTTCGTTTTCGCGCGTAGTTGGCGCACATCGTGCGGCCTGTGGAGAGAGGCGTCGCCGGGCCTAAACCCGCATCGAGCCCCGGGCAGTTGTGGCTCGGATGAGGCAAGCTGCGAGGCGCATTCCATTTGCTTAATCACATTAGCAGCAGCAGCGCCGGTCGGCCGCGGCAGCCGGTGCTGCCGCGAGCGGCACAAATGACCGCAGCTTTCGCTCGCTGCTGCATAATAAATCGGCCCAGCGGCAGACTTCTTCGGGAAGAGGAGGAGGGTGTGAAGCGCCGTTTGAAGAGGGAGAGGAGGAAAGGAAGTGCGCGCTGCTCTCGAGGTGCGCAGAGAGGAAAGCGGTGATGAAGAGTGCGCCTTTTTTTATCATTGTCGTAGTTTGCTTTCAAAAGGCATACCGTAGGGCAAGAAGACGTACGCTTGGGTGTTCCGTCAGGTTTATGTTTTCTCTGAAGTCGTTGTGTGTTCGCATTGGTCGTTATGGGATCAGCGATGATAGCCGTACGTGCCGGCTATCGTCAAATGCACCGTGCACCTTTCAGAGGTGTTGGCGTTGCTGGCCGGCTGTGCTGTGCGATGAACCGCTCCGTGCTTAATTAAGCGGCTCCACCTCGCTATTATGGAGGGAGAGGTGCTTTAAGTTTGTTTGATTAGTAAGCAGAACAATAATAACAATACTATAATTAAAGAGGTGCCGAGGCGCTTATGCCGGCAACTGGGACAATGTGTATTGTATCGCGTGCACACCGAAAGATGAGCGTGCAGAAGCATATTCGCGTGGGTAAAGTTGACAAGCATGTCTGCGTCAATTTATGCTCGAACAGGCAAGAACCTGAGCGCCAAACCTCTAGGTGGCAGTTGCTAGTCTTCTCTCTCCCTATTTCCTTTGTGTCCTTGTGCATCTGTGTACGCATGTCAAAATATTATTAAAGGACGGCTGATATTAACCTCTAACTAGCTGGGCCTGCTTTTTTTATCTGTTATATATTGCCGAGACGTAGAATAATAAATTGGGAGTTACCTTCGTTAGGGCACCGTATTGCAGTAACATGGCATTCTCTGGCGTTTGCACTTGCGAAATTCGAATGACTTGGGAGCTCAGAAGCAGCGGATTTATTGGTGATGTTGTTGCTTGCAATGTAGAAGAATAGTGTTGTTTCTTGGCTTTTTAAAAGGAAGGAGGGCAAATAAGAAGGAATTTCTTATAGAGTCTAAAATAATCCCCCGCTGAATTATATTACATTTAAGTAATCCATAATTGATCATTTACAATTTAAGTTTAAATATTCCTTGACTATAGCAGCCCAGGAATTTTTAGGTCCTGAGGACGTATTGGAATAATCCACCGATTTCCTGATGAAATTGGATTTGAGCCGCCTTACACTGTGAAGAAGAAGGAGTTGGAGGAGGTCAGTGCATTTCCCTGGAATCGGCTTCATGAAAGTAAATAAATAAGTAAATGAATAAGTAAACAGACGAACTCGATTATAATTAACGATCAGCTTACTACCAAAATTGGAAACCAAGAACAACTATTCCGAGAACCGTACGACGAGATCCCGCTGACAGAAGCTTTTCAACTAGCTTCCGCCTGTCTCCCTTGTCCGGGGACCTGGCCCTGTGCCCAGGCCGAAACGTGAGAATAAATTGTGCGAAAACGTACGTCTTGCCCAAAAAACCGTGCTCTGTACATTGCGAGTTGGTGTCGATGCTTTCATTATACTCCGAACGCATCCCTTTCGAATGCCGTTCGCGCTACCACCACCGGCAAGATGTCGTTTGAACCCTGCAGTGGAAAGAGGAATCGTAGTTTGCACAAGCGGCGGTCGTGTAACTGCAGAGCGTTCGAGAATGATGGACGAGTGACGCGCCTCTTCTTTCTCTCTCTCTCTTTAGTGTCGTGCACAACAGAGAGATCCGTTTTCTCCTGTACAGCGTGGCACAACACGCCTCCGTGATCGTTACTCTTTGCATTTGCCTTCTCTAGCTTTGTTTGATTGTTACTTCGTCCGTTGCGCGGTTCGGGCGCTGCTTGTTGGGCTCTGCTGAGGAATGTTGCCGACTCGCGAGCTCGAGCGGTCCGCCGCCGCCGCCGTCGCTGCTGCTGCTTCTTTTGCAACGGAAGTCTGCTCGGCGGACCAGTGCAGCAATCCAAAGCCGACTTCCTCTCCATTTGGCCGCGTCTTTCGTTGCTTATTCTCGGTGTACCTTCCCCCTACGCTGTACGTATTGTTAGCTCGAATGGCGACCCCTCGTTTGTCATCAAGCCCCGTGGGGCGATCCGCTGGCCTGACTTAGACGAGAAGAAGAAAAAAAGGAGAAGCTATTAAACATTTGTGAAGAAACTTGGAGAAGATCCGTTGTTGATCGCTTTGTCGGACTCTCCTTTTTTTTTTTCCTGTTTTTTTGAAGTCTGGCTTCGTGCGCTTTCTCTTCGGCCTAGATGGATGGAGTGAAACGCATTATTCACGAGCCTCGGAGCAAAAACGTCTCTTGCTCGCTGCCTTCTTGGCGCGCGCGGAACTGGTCTGGCTCACGGAAATAGCCTCTCGACATTTTTATTTTTATTTTGATAGGATGGCTTGTATTGTTCGGGGTAAGATTTGAGTAAATGGGAAGAGAGTGGATGCTGGACAGGTTAAAGTAATGGAGTAAGTAAATAGAAGTTAAGCCAGTAAGAAGTATGTATACTCGAAGTACAGTACGTTGGGGCAAGTAAAGTGGTTTGGAGTGTAATACAGAGTACCGCGCGGTGTATCAGTATACGGGCGTCTATATAGGTATACATATCTGCTATAGTGACGGGTCCGGTCATCAACTTAACCGCTCGGGCCAGCGCTCGGGATTACACGCATCAGGTTGTCAACACGTTGCTCTGCTTTGCTCACAGATGGCCACGTGGTGGGCGGAAGGCCCGTTTGATTATTTTTTAGCGATTTCGCAATCACATTGTGCATTGAAAAAGAATTAGTGCTAACTCTCTCTCTATCCGTACTTGGAACAATGCTTGTTCTTTTTATGAATATCCTCGTTATATTGACACTATGCGTTCCTTACGCTGCCAGCTTCTGTTAAAAGTAGGTAGGTACTTCGATACATTCGGTATCGTGAATTCTGGTGTGCCCGAACATTTAACTTAAGTTACCAATGCGAAAAAGATTACTTTGCTAATGACATAACTGAGCGACGTGATTTGCGTGTACTCTGGCTTGTCTTGCTATTTCACCCAGAGAGGCGGGGTTGCTACAAGTGAGCTCTGAGAAATTACTGGGAGAAAAGTCGTAGAGAAAGTGCTACTTTGACACCTTATATCATGATGGTTTTGTTGCCTGAAGCGGTATCAGAACGCGGTGCATCCGTTCTGGTAGTTGTTTATTTGTTCATATGTTTCAGGCATTTGCATCGTACGTCTCAGATTCAACAGCCGCGTACAACGCTGTAGTGCACGTTCCATCTAATTGTCTAAGTGGTGATTGTCCCGTCAGCGAGCTTCGAAGAACATGGTCAGGGGATGCCGATTTTTCACTTCAGCACGATATGGGTTACGTGTGACTGCCACGGTTGAATAACTTTTATTGGACGATGTAGTGACACGCATGAGTTTGTTTCCTTTGGCGCCGCATAAAGTAAGGATGCACTTGCACTCTTGACGTGCACTTACGAACTATGCGTGTTATACCTAAACCACAAATCTTTGGCTGCACGCTGCGGGAATGCCTAATGCACACAGGCGAGGCTTCGCCTATATTTCCGCTGCCTGTCCAAGCAACGCCCAAGCAATGTGTCTGCAGAGGAAAGGCGTTGGAATTGATACGCTCTCCCTTGATCTTCTTTTCTCCAACTCTCTTTTTCATCGCCGTTCCCTCTCTGCACTGCGCAGCAGCTCGCGCGCACAGACAGAGAGAAAGGAAGAAAGTGCCGCGACAGTCATTCTTCTTGCTACCACACCGCCGTGGCTCCTCGGGAATTTTTTTACCGTCCTCATTTTTACGTTTCTTTTTCTCTCTCTTTCCCGAAGCTACAGTAGTTGCGCGGCGCTGCGGGAAAGCGTTTACCTCTTTCCCCAATGGTTCCTTCCGCTCCCTCTGTTGTCTCTCGATCTCAGGGTTCAGCCGGGACAGCGGCTTCCTTAGAGTACATAAACACACAGAGAAAGCGCAATCGGTGCGAGCACTACTGCGGCGGGCCCGTATATTTTCCGGACCGAGAAGGAGGCACAGCGGCCGGGAATTGTAGATCAGCCGACACAAGTTAAGAAGCTTCGGCTGGGAGGAAGGGGACGTTGGGTGATATCGGGAGGCTGCCTCTCCAACACCTCCTCCATCTCGCCACCGGGAAGTGTGCCGCCAGTTGTTCGAAACAAGCTGTTTTGCGCCACTGGCTGCGCTGGTGCGGCTGGCTCCTCTCGTTCGTGGCCCTGTTTTCTCGCTGCCGCGACGAGTTGCTTGCTCTTCATTTCTCAGAAGCACTGTTCCCTGTTCTTTGTTCCATGCTTTACCACCTCTCTTCCTCTTCCCCCTTCTCTCTCTACATATATTTTTATAGTTCTTAGTTCTTGCTGTCTGTGCTTGTATTTTATTTTCTCCTTACCGGCGTTACTTCTGGCTCTGTGTTTCTCTTCAATTTTTGTTTTCACGGTCTCTCTCTCTTCTCTCTTTCTTCTTTTGAAGGTTGTGGTGCTTCCTGCTTAGGAGAACAACTCCTGGTTCCTTCGTCTCTGGTCAATTTTGCGTTCTAACCTATTTCTTTTCTTTCTTTTTCTTTTTTTTTCCTTGCCGTGTACAGGAGGAGGCGTTGCTGCGATCGAAGAAAAATCCACTCACGACTCTGTCGACCGGATTGCCATCGTCCAGACTCCGAGGAAGAAAAAAAAAATTCCATTTTCTCTTTGTTTTCTTCGATCACTCACACTTGACTTCTAGTTGAAATTCCGCTCTAGCTATCTTTCTTTCTTTTTTTTTTTTTACTTAGCCTTTCCGCGCGGATTTGCTTGCAGTTGAAACGATATCGTGGTTCCTCATTTATAATTTATTTACTTATCCTCCTTCGCGCAGTCGAGTTCATTGTTCTTGCTCCGCGTTTCTTCCATCTTTATTTGTGGCCCCCATCCGACAGGAAAGCGCTACGCGAAAGCGAAACAGACAAACACGAGGCAGCCCATGAAACAACGGCGGCACCAGTCTCGCCGAAAGCGAGAGGGCGGGGAGGTGTCCTGTTTTTTCGGAGTCGTTTCCAATCCTTCGCGAAGAGGGCGTGCGCGCGAGGGAAAAGCGACAGAAAGTCGAGCCTCTTTGGCACCTCGTGCGCTTCATTGCGTCCGTCTCCATTTTTGCTTCTTCTTCTTCTTCTGCCAAGTGGAGACCGAACGAGCGTGTTCTTGACCGCCGTCGACAGCCTCGCTGTGCGCGACTTGGCTCGCGAAAGCCTTCCGAATTGGAAATGGGGCTTTGCGTCAAGGAAGCAGTCGGTTGAAATGCTAAGCGCCGGCCCTGCTCTCTCCTTTCCTCTTGATGCTCGGAGCCGCTGCTGCTGCTGCTTCCAACGCCGTGAAGCTTTTCTAGCGGTTGCGCCAGCGCCGTCCGGAGCATGTGTTGCGTCGAGCTCGATGCGCTGAGGCTCCGCTTTTTGCCCGCTCGACCTCGCGCTCTTGTTGACGCAGCCTCGTTGCTGCTGCTGCCGCCGCACGCGTGGGCTGATGGGAAAAGATAGAGCGAGTTCGGAGAAATCGAGCGCTATGGAAGGTCAAGGTCGTTCGGGATGTTCTGGTATAAGTCGCGAAGGAAGGCTGGCTGCCCTGATATGGCAGCCTTGCTCGATGAGAAGGGGCAAGTAACGTGCCGCAAAAAGTGCGAGCATTGTAGAAGATAGCAATGATTTTTGTTTCGCAAATCACTAACACTAGTTATACGCTGTCCATCAAAATCGTGTGTGCGGTCGCCATGGGCTCCGAACGCCTGTGATCCATAAGCGCGCCAGTGAGAAGCGAAACGTATGTCTTCAACGACTGTGGCAGTTTAGGCGTGCCTACAGGGCCAGTTGGTTGTGAGGCACTTACGGACCGCTGCTAGTGGACCGGAAGCGTCTGCGAGCGACACGACGCGTGTTCAAGAGAGTGGATAATCTTGTGATATAATCACCAAGCTAATACTGCAATTGCTCGCTTTTTGACGCACATTTGAACTCCTACATTGAGCCAGTGAGCTTGCTGCTTAATATGCTTAATAAGGGCCCGGCAATGTTCTTGCTGGGCCCATTTTCGCAAGACGCTCTTCCGCTGTAATTATCCATAAGAGTTAACCACTCCTGGCGCTGGGCATATGTCAGTGACGAAGGCTACAAGCCAAGAACGCTTAAGAACAGAAGAGTGAATAGGGTGGCTAGTTGTTTACGCAATGCCACTTGGTTAAGATAGAAGTGCCACTGAACACTCCGTTGAGCCAGTGCCGCCGGTCTACTGCGCTGGCTCAACACCGGTATGTGCAGTGAATGCGAGCATTCAGTTCAACAGTGTTATCGAATTCCGACGCAGAAATAACAAAGCGACCACTCTCACTTGCAGAAGGGAGTGATAAGCCAGAATAGACGAAAAATAAGATCAGAGATACAAGGGAAACCTGCGCTGAAGTCTAAAAGCATGCTAAGTTTGGCAGCCTGCGCTGGCTTCAAAATCCTGCTAAGGTGCACTATGTTTCCTTGTCGGCAAAGGTGAGCTCTATCGTGAAACCAACGATGTCTCAAGCTGAGAAATTTGAAAAGAGAGTGATCTGTTTATCGCAACTACCCAAATTTGAGGAAATACGTTGAATCGGTAAGATGGAACACTGGGCAAGTTGGTAAAACTTCATTGTGGATATACAGCGTGACATACACAGACGAAATGCAAAAAAAAAACAGACGCAACACGACGCAACACGACTGTCAGCCGAGTTGATAGTCGGCGCCGTGTTGCGGTCGTTTCCTTGCCTTTCGTCTGTTTCTGTTGCACTGTAGCCACACTGAATACGTTGAAGTCCGCGATGCCACTCTCACCGCCACTGAGGTTTTAACGCTGTAGTGTTAAAGAGTCCGTGTCGCAGAAATTCCGGTTTCGGCGGCGTTGGTTGTGAGCAAAAAAAAAAAAAAAAATTCGGCGCTATCGGTGAGCGAGAAATCGCGATTGATGCAAATAATAAAAATCCGGGGTAATTGTTGATCATCAGCCACGTGATTAACAAAGTGTGCAAGTGCATAGGAGCGCGTAGCGTCTTACGTACGCGTGGTGGGTACTTCGCTACTTCGCAGAATGTTCAATTAAAATGTAGTGGACACTTGGGAAATGTACTCGCAGAAGGCATTCTAGTAGAGTTGAAAACGCCCATTGTCGGGATCACAGACCTTCCTTCCCTCACAGTACTGTTGAGGTGTTCACGAAGCAGAGCGTGGCAAAAAAATAAAGTAATAATAAGGCGATACGAACGAAGCCCGATTACGATATCGCGTCCCGCTCTTGAAGGTGAATCTCAAGCGTCCTCCAAGTTTTGGCTCATGACTAGAAAGGAAGTGAGTCCGGCTTGTATTTTATTCGCGGCTAAAAAAAGTGTTTTGCAGCGAATGAATGCAGCAGATTTTTAGGGGCGAAGCTCCTTAAGGCGGCACCCGTTCGTCCCTCGTAGTCGTAGTAGTAGTGCGTAACCAGTCGTAACGCTAGTACCAGATCTTGACCTCCAAGGTGGTGCCGGTGGGAGATTTTTCCTGTGCGTTGTTGAACAATAAAAAATTCGCAGCGTGCGCGTTAACTAAAAGCCGAATTCTTCTGTCTCTCATTCCCCATTAGCAGCCATTGGCATGTTCCAGTAGGAAACGTTAGTAGAAGTAGAAGTGTAAGTGTTAGCTAAAAGCCGACTTCTTCTGTCTCTCGCTCCCATTAGCAGCCATTGTTTACCTCCAAGATAGTGCCTGGTGAAATTTCTCCTGTGCGTGATTAAACAATAAATATTTTGTTCAAAACGCCGTTGATTGATGAAATAAACCAACGAAAGACGCCAGATGTTTTCTAAAAGCAAAACGAAAGAACGCCAGATGTTTCTAAAGCAAAACGAAAAGACGCCAGCTGCTTAACGAAAGACGCCAGATGTTTTCTAAAGCAATGGTTTTCTAAACAATGAAAATTCACAGCGTACATGTAAAATCAAAGTGAGCTGCAAGTCGTCATAACTCATCAAACCTTTAGTATAAACGCGCCCGATCTCACGTCGTTGATGATGTACTGGGCAGAAATCACGGAAGATTCACGGTTTACCGATGAACCTCCGCAGCTTCGCCCACTCATCATCATTCACTCCGTGGATATGCTGTGATTTTTAAATCCTGCTTTCATCGTCATAAGCGTCACGCACACTTAAAAGAAAACACAATGTGCCCAGAAGAATAATACGATGGGAGTAAGCTGTAGGGTTACCCTTTGTATGCTGTGCTTTTTTAGCTGGTTATTGATTTTCGATAACGCAGTAATTGGTCCCGTTTACGACTTTGTTAAAGTGGCCTCGGGACGTCCGACTTTTGCGCAAGCTGTCTCGATATCGTTATCACTCCAAATAATTTGCTAGTCTATAATTACCGGATGGCGTATCTCTTTAGTGTTCTCCTAAATGGCGATGTGCCTCATTCCGGCTTTGGTGATCGCCGTAGTTTATATCGGGCGGAGCCCAGTACACCAGAGCCGCAGAATCCTCTCGACACGGCGTGTCTCTCGTATGTAGCCTGTCGTGTTTCCTATTTTTCTTCTACCCACTTGACCGGGGAGTGATGTGTTGTGAACGCGACCACTCTTCCTAGGACTAAAGTGAGGCCGAGTAGAGGAGACTCACGAGAGAGAGAGAGAGAGAGAAACAAAAGGAAATAAAGACCAGCACGGTTAGTGACGTTGTGCGCTGTCTGGCGTCATCTGCATTTAGAGTGTACGCAAAGCCCCCAAAGACGCGCGCTGATCCTTTTGAAATGAAACCAAGGCGCCTCGCGTGTGCTTGCTTACGCGCGCGTTAAATGTAGAAAGAAAGGCAAAACAGTGAATGAAATAAAATACTCACTTTGTGTTAAATTTCACGTCGGGAGGAGAGAGACTGGACAGTGTGTGCAACGCCGGTTGGTTAACGAGTGTAGCACAATGAACGCTCGCGAACGAAATATTCAAGGCGAAAAAGAAAGTTCCATTTAAGGACGACGTGGCTGAGCCGGAGAGAAAAAGGAGCATTGGGAGAGGGCTGGCTCATGGCGAGAGGGGTACAGGAGAGACAGTCTCCGTGCTCATTTCCATCAGGACGACAAAACACTCTCTCCCGATGGGCGGGAAAGGGTGAGACTCGCTGCGCATAATCCCCCTTCTCGCATCCGCCTCCCTTGTAAGACCCGCTCCTTTATTAGGGCTCTGGTTTCATTCTGCTTCCTTGCAGTGCCTTCTTGTTGCTTTCCTTCTTGAAGAAGTCCGCCGCCTCCTCTTCGATTCTTTGTTCTTTCCTATCTTCGCTTCGTATCAGCCTCAATCGAATGACGTCGTTTGCGATTTCTTTTGACCCTGAAGACCTTGTTAAAGAAGCTAGCCTCTCGATCATCGTCGTACAGCGGGTCACTTTGTGAATTAGACTTTTTATCTTGTTTTGCTCCTCGGAAACATTGTTGCCTTTGGATTCTGGCTACTTCTCCTCGCGATCCCGCGGCCGTGCGCCGATGTCGTCTATGCGTTTGTAACTTTGTATCCCCAGAAGCCCTGTAGCTGTTCGTGAAGCTCCGTCTGATGTGAGAGCTCTTCGTTCGATAACCTCCCACCAGTAGAAGAGCGCAAGTCCCAGATAATGATGTCGGCGCGAATTTGTTCTGCCTCGACGCTGTATTTGTCGCTTCAGTTCCGAGGCCTTCGTGTCACGCTTCTTAATTTCTTCTTTGTCTAGTTTCTACGCGTTGCGTGCGAACAATTAGAACTGCCTGGCGCTTCTCCGCTAAAATTGTGCCAACAGCCATTACGAAACGAGATTTACTTGTTTCAAACAAGATATTGTATATCTTTTTTGTTTAATTATGGGTACGTTTATTCATTCGGAATGGATATGCGAAAAAACGACTAAGATCAAAATAAAGCGACAGACCAACTCGTCAAGCCAGAAAACAGATAGCCTTGCATATCATTTTTTTCTTCCTCTCTTCATGGACATTTGTTGAAACGTCTCGAACGAAAAAAAAGTGTAATAATATAAACAAATAACTAGTCCACAGAAGCTTGCCGGTAATGACTATAGAAGATCGTGACATTGGTCGTCGTACGAAGTCGCTTGGTCGCCAACTGTGTAGTTCGTTTATCTACGGGGAAATGGGGACAGAATGAGGACTTGTGGGAGGAGGGAAGGGAGGTCGTGAATTTTGGGTGGAGAACAGTTGGCGTAGTCCTTGAGGCGACTGATATTTTCGGGTGTGCTAGGAAGCGTTTGATCCGCTTCCAAAATATTCGGGGATTTGACGCAGAATTTTAGAGCTTACAAGGCTATGACTTGTATGACTTGGCTATGACAAGGCTATGACGAGGCTATGACTTGGCTATGACAAGGCTATGACTAGAGCAGTGCTCTACATTAAGGACAGAATACAAGACGCAGCGTAGACGCTGGCTTCTGTGTTGTCCAGCCCAGATGTGGAGCCTTGAGAAGTCAGTGGCAGACAGCCACTGTAAAGGGTTGGCCAAGAACCCAGCAGTTTTATAAGAACTCTTTGGAATCCGAGATACAAAATCTCAATTATGGAAGAACAAGTGTAGTAGTAGAAGTTGAACGAAATATGAAAGCATAAAAATGAAATGTAGAGATACGTTACGTAGCTTTTTTTTTTTTCGTTATTATCTGTGGCACTTATTTTTTGGCATCTTGTACTGTGTTCGCATGTGACAAAAAAAAACAAAAAAAAATAAACAAGCAAAAAGAAAAACGTGCTTTGCGTGTTATTTAAAGACACAAGGAAAGGGACACGGGAGGATATCAAATGTACAAAAAACACGGTTTCTGCAGCCTTCATAGAGAGTTCAGCTCAGCGCCAGTCGGGTGAGTGAAGAGGTGAGTTAGATAAGAGTCGAGCGAGAAGGAAAGTGCTTAGATCTGAACCAACTGAGGTGCTAAAAATGAATCCCTATCACTCCCTCCACTACGGTTTCCTTCGGATCCTTTGTCGTCGCTGTGAAACGTGAAGCGCCGTAACTTCTCGTATCGTTGCCGCCAGTGCAGGCCCAGCGTTTCCGCGCGAGAAAGAATGATCGCTTCATTTTTCCCAATTTGAAGAGTGTGTACACGCAGATTAACCGCCAAACACCAGCGGGCTCATAGAATAGGCCGCATTTTGCGCACAAAGTTTCCCAGAGCGACGCTGAACTGTCGGCGGGATGAAGTATGGGGGAGGCCCATAATGCTTCCCTCCTCCTGTTCCGGCCCCCTTTAATGAGGAATCGATTACGACACTTCCGCCTCCTCTTCCCAGTGTGCGCCCTCGAAAGGAGTAGCGGTTGACAAAAGAGGAAGGAAGAGCCGAGTGGGCGAGAAAAAACAGTAAGTAAATAAACAAATAAAAGAAGACGGGTGCTCTCCTAGCGGCATATACGGGTTCTGAGCGGAACGAAGCCCTGTCGCATTGACTTGCATGAGCTTCTGGGGCCGTCTCTAGTTATGTCTCCTTCTCTCTCTCTCTCCCCTCTCTACACCACGCGCTCATGTGGAGAAAGCCAGCGCGCACGAAATAAAGTGCGTCACTGTTCGTGTGCGCGTTCGCTCGCGCGCGCGCGCGCGCGCGTGTGTGTGTGTGTGTGTGTGTGTGTGTGTGTGTGTGTGTGTGTGTGTGTGTGTGTGTGTGTGTGTGTGTGTGTGTGTGTGTGTGTGTGTGAGAGAGAGAGAGAGAGATGACAGTACGCGTGCCCCTATAGAGGCTAAGGCGTAGGTGGAAAGGGGCGCGAGGTCTTGCTGCGTGCTGTGCATGTGCAGCGTTGCGTGCGTGCGAACTTGTGCCCATGTTTGCCCTTAGATTATCGCTGCCGTCTCTAGAAGCGCAGCGAGCGAGCGCGTCCTATCTAACTTTTCTGTCTCTTTTTGAAAAGATGACTTTCCTCTTCCCCTCCTTTGCTTTTCGCGCTCGAGCAAAGACAGTTTCTCGCGTTTTTGTTTTCTCGTTTCTAAGCTGCGC
This sequence comes from Rhipicephalus sanguineus, assembly GCF_013339695.2. Lineage (NCBI taxonomy): Eukaryota > Metazoa > Arthropoda > Arachnida > Ixodida > Ixodidae > Rhipicephalus > Rhipicephalus sanguineus. The sequence continues at coordinate 49,085,015 of NC_051178.1, read as the reverse complement.
CGTTCGCCCCGCCCACTCCCCCGTGGCTGTATGTGCGGCCGTCTCGATTGGCTTTTCCCTGCACGCGTTTTGAAACTGCTTCTTTTTGTTTGGTCTATATGAAAAGTGTTACCGGCGCACTACTACGTCGCCCGATCCTCTTCTTCTTAGTAGCTATTCTGCTCGTCTGCTTGCTTTGTTTACGCTTAAATTTATGGTTCATCTTTTATGCATAGCGCGAGTTATTCCACCTGTTTTGACGCTATTCTCCACAACTTTAATCGAGTCTTACAATACAAGGGGAAGTCTGAGAGCCGAAAACGCTGTCCTTTTTTTTTGCTATCTTGTCTCGTAATTTTGACGTCCGCTGTATCTTTTTAAGGCGAAAGCATTAAGGGCCTCATCGGACGCGAAATTTGACCGTCGGGGATGACTTCATGATGAAGACACAGACTGCAAAATTTGTGATGGCATTATGACGTCATCATGACGTCACTGTGACGTCCCGCGACGTAACGTCACATGTTGACGTAACCACATGACATCGTAGCTTGGCCAAAGGTGGTCCGATCACGGAGGCAATGCAAAACCAGGTGAAGAGCCTACGGTCATTGAGGCAGTGCAAAACCACGTTAGGTGCAGAAAGCTTTCCAAGGGTGGCGGGGCTGGATCAACACATCGACAGAGAAGAAAAGCAGACGGCTTTCGCCTCGTAGTCGTCCTTAGCGAATGCATAAGGGACACTGTGAGTCTTTTTCCCGGCTCTTATCGCTACTTTTTCGTTTACTTGTTATGAATTAAAGATCGCGGATTTCTGAACTCCCTTTCCCCCGCATATTTCTGATGTTTATGCCCCTAGGAATGACAAGTGTATTACGTAACAAATGACTCGAAACGCTCACTGTGAAGTCGGATCTTCTACATTCAACACTCTTTCTTTTCTATCTTTATTCTCCTCATTACCTGCTTTTCTATTTCTTTTTTATTCGCTGAGAGAACTCGAAAGGACTGTTAGGAGAGAGCTCTATCAAGGCGTGTCTGGTCTTTTTTTTGTGTGTTTTTTTATATCCAGCCATGCGTTATTCTACGCCCGCTCAGGATTAATAAGGGTAATTACGCGCGAATGAGGGAGCACCGCGGATCTATTTTGCAAATGGCTTTTCAGTGAGCGCCAGTAACGATCTCCTCTCTCCGGTTGAGCGTGGCAGCGACGAGGCTGTACCCTGAGCAACTGGCCGGAATGAATTTCTGCACTCATCGAAAAGCGACAGCGTGTACCAGAACTCCCCATACGCGCCTGCGCTGTGGCCTAGACTGCCGCGAGGCGTTACGTTGCATGAGACAAATCTGCTTGGCTCGAAGATGCAGCGGGTGGGCTGGGCAAAGTGAGGATATAAAAGCGCGGGTGTTTCGTACAAATGAGAAGTCGCTAGCGACGGCTACGCTGGCAAACACTTCTTTGCCCGATTAAGCCACGATATTGAATTAATTTCGATATTGAATTAATTAAGGCCTGCGACACAGTTCGTCTTCCATATGTTGCAGAAATTTAATTGAAATAAAGCCAAACAAAAGGCACCGTAGAATTAGATAGATAGATAGATAGATAGATAGATAGATAGATAGATAGATAGATAGATAGATAGATAGATAGATAGATAGATAGATAGATAGATAGATAGATAGATAGATAGATAGATAGATAGATAGATAGATAGATAGATAGCAGTGCTGGGCAGTATCGAAGATACATGTATCTTCGATACTATCTTAGATACTCTTTGGGTATCTTGTATCTGTATCGCGATACGTCTCGCAAGACGTGTATCAGTATCTGTATTTCCGATACATTGAAGAATGTATCGTGTATCTTAAGATACAAGATACTGCGATCGCAACACAGCGGGGCGAAACAATAAACGTTGGTTGAACTCCGCTTCTCAAGCTGATACTGCTCCCACTAAGACACCAGATTAAAACTAAAGACAATGACATTATTTTATCTTTCCGCCAGAGTTTTCCAGCGAGGGCGGGTGATGAGCTCTGAGTGTCCCTAGTGAGGGAGCAGAGTCACGTGGTGGCCTCGACAGACAAACGCGCGAACGTCTACGCCCAGACGACATTTTGCTTTCACGTTTTTTTTTTCTTTTTAGTTGTGTCAGTGTTAGCGCACTTGGCTCTTAGCCACTATCCTGTGCCAAATACTCCAATGCGTGCGGTGTATTTTTTCACAAATTCTGATGCCGCTGTAGTCTCCTTATCCAAGTTTCTCTTGCGTTGTGCGTCGTTACGAAGTCTGAAGAATGCACGATAAGGGGTTGCTTTACGTCTCGTGGCTTTCACACATCGGCGATCTGACGGACCTCGTCGATGCAAGTTTGACTTACATGCAATGAGATTGACTTATATGAAAAGAAGATTCTAACAGCTATAGCACCACCGGTGCCGACGCTGACGCTGGATTTAACAGAACAAACATTCACTTAAGAGAAGCTATCTTGGCGTGCGTCTCCTTTTCTTTTATTCAATGAGTTTTCAAAATCATAATTGGATTGTTAGCGCAAGTAATTCTAAGCTGTCCTTTTCCATCCCATACATTACCTATGTCTCTGTATTGCTTTTTTCGGGTCTGCTTACGGTAATATGTCTTTAACGTGCTAGCAAGGTAAGCTCTCTGCTTTATTCTTACTTTAACTATCTGCATCATTTATGCTACTGTTTACAGGCTTATATTCTACTTAAGGGAGAAGAAAAACGGAAAGACAGGGAGGATATTCTACTTAAGTTTACTGTTATGTCAAGGCGGGCGACATTGAGAACAAATATATAATAATCTGCGCGTGCTTGGAGTATACAGTAACAAAAGTTCTGCTTACTGCTTAGTAAAATAGCAAAATTGAGTTTTCATGATAGCGTAAATTATCAGGAGCCATCTCAAAGGTATTAGCAAAGGGGTTGTAGAAACATTGTTATACAAATTGCTCCATTTTTTTAATGAGCTTCTCAACGAGTCGGTTTACGCTATTTTACATAGGCACTGAATTTTCTGTGGTCTTACCTTAAATGCCTAATTGTCATGGCTATTAGGGGCTACCCGCCGCGGTGGTCTAGTGGTTATGGTGCTTGACTGCTAACCCGTAGGTCGCGGCGGCCGCAATTCGATGTCCGTGTGCTTAATTTAAGTTTTATAACACCACGTGGTCGAAATTTCCGGAGCCCTCCACTATGGCGTCTATCATTATCATATCGTGGTTCTGTGGGACATTGAACGCAAGTTATTATTAGCTCTTGGGGGTGCCGCCTGTATCGTGTTCCTATACTTATTCGCTGTGTTTGATACAGAACCGCTTTTCTATTTTACTTAGTTATATTTGTTTTTCTTTTTTGTCTGTGCTAAATATTTTTACTGTTACTAATCACCAGGTAATCGGAGCTTCAGTGGCAATATAGTGCGAATAGCGGCGGTGTCCTGCGGAACTTTGTGCAACTATAGAACACGTTTGACACGTTTTCTGGGCTGCAGATGTTCTCTCATAAAAGAAAAATTGTTAGAAGATCGCGCTTTACTGAGTACGTCGCTACGAGCGCTTTACGCCAGCAGATAAGTAGAATATCAAACTAATTGCAGTTTTATGTCCTCTACGTAAACAAGAGGCGTCGCAAAGAATGTCGCTACCAGCTTCTCGCTGATGTACAATGTCCGGTGATCGGGTATTGCGAAAACCGTGCTACGTTTACGGGCAAAGGTATAAGAACGGCATTTGCACCATTGTGCGGAGGCTTCTTAATTGAAGTTCTTGCGATTAGATGACAGCCCGCTAGCTGGTCCGCAAGGAGAGCATCGACTCCACCCAATTAAGAAAGCGACAAGCAAAAACCGTTATCAGCGAAGTGTATAAAGAGCTGTCGCGGTAAGCAGCTAAAGCAACCCCAATAAGTAATATACCTTCAGCAAGAAAAACAAAACTTTTGAGATATTAACAGACATTTCATTCAAATAAAACAAAATGGGTCGCAGTTAATAAACTTTCAAGCAAATATTTTTTTTTTGCATCGGCGTTTAGTGCTACATTACCGCATATACAGATATATAACAACAAATTTCTGGATGTATCGAAGTATCTTAAGATACAATTGGAATGTATCGTATCGGATACAATCGGCGTTGTGGTATCTTGTATCTGTATCTCAAATACTTCTTGCCTGAGTATCTTATATCGTATCGCGATACAATTTCAAAGTATCTTTGCCCAGCCCTGATAGATAGATAGATAGATAGATAGATAGATAGATAGATAGATAGATAGATAGATAGATAGATAGATAGATAGATAGATAGATAGATAGATAGATGGATAGATAGATAGATAGATAGATAGATAGATAGATAGATAGATAGATAGATAGATAGATAGATAGATAGATAGATAGATAGATAGATAGATAGATAGATAGATAGATAGATAGATAGATAGATAGATAGATAGATAGATAGATAGATAGATAGATAGATAGATAGATAGATAGATAGATAGATAGATAGATAGATAGATAGATAGATAGATAGATAGATAGATAGATAGATAGATAGATAGATAGATAGATAGATAGATAGATAGATAGATAGATAGATAGATAGATAGATAGATAGATAGATAGATAGATAGATAGATAGATAGATAGATAGATAGATAGATAGATAGATAGATAGATAGATAGATAGATAGATAGATAGATAGATAGATAGATAGATAGATAGATAGAAGGACGGACGGTGCGGAAAAGCGAAAAAGAGTAGAAAGCAAATCACAGCGATTGCTCGTTTAGGGTTTATTCCTCGATATCGTTCGAAGGGCGCCTTCGTGCGGGCCCATAGGCACGCTGCCACTGCAAAACCTTCCATCTGACATCTTATCTTTACAACTTGGTTTATCAGCCATTGTGTGCGCGCCGCGAGAAATGCGCGGCAGTCAGGCCCTGCGTTACATGGGACCGAGCGAGGCCACCCTAATCATGCGCTTAGCGGCCCCATTCTGTATACGCGCAAAGTATATAATCCCGCGCCTGATCGATCTGATTTCCCGGTGGAAATAATGGAACAATACCCTAATCTGTCTCCGCTTCCTAGGGCCGCGCCTGACAGCCCTTTTCAATCTTGCTATAGATGTTGCCGTTTTCAGGCGTAGTGGCACGCTTTATTATTTTGCTGTCCCCTATACATTACCGATAGCGGTGTCGGCTCATTGTATCGTGGTGCATTCATTTGATTTGCCTTTATGTTCGCAGTGTGCGGTAAAATAAAAATAAATAAGCTCATTTCTTTTCACTGCCCGGCGATAAATTTCCGAGCGAACATTTCAGTGTGCAAAGTTATTACCTTTTCTTTTCTTTTACATGTTTCTTTTAGTACGTATTAGCGCCCTACTTATTGGTTTAGAGTTGTCCGTTTAAATTTCAAGGTTACTGATGAGCAGGAACCACATTCAAAGCTTTAAATATAAAACGGAATACAAAATGACATAATGGTACTGAGTGCGCACTGGCGAGGGGCGCGAAGTGGAAGGGGTGGTTGTTGTTTAAAGTTTAATGAATTGAATGAAATTTACGTACCATGATTGTTGCACACTGTGCAGCAGTGCTAACGGCTTCGCGTCGTGGAGTTTTTTTCTCCGTGTTCACGTTTCAGTGTGCTCATGCGCCAAAGATGCTCTGGAAGCTAGCTTCTCCTCAGTAAGAGCATTTGTGGGGTGAAACCTGCTTTAGGTATGCATCTCTGTGGTAAAATTGGGAACTGAGGGTGTGAGCAGCCGTGCTTATGGTCGTTATGAATTAATGAATTGTAGGGACACAGTCATTCGACCACATAACTGTTTTTATGATCTGCCAAATATGCAATAATTAAATGGCGGGATGACGAAAATTTTACAAAGGCACCTTTTATAACTCGGGGAATGGTGTATTCTTCTCTAGCCAATACTCCTCGCGCTGCTGTATTATGACCTATGCAGTCCTGCCCGTGTATAATATTCCATGTAGTTAATTAAATTTTATATTTACATTGATGGGTTAATTGGCGTGACAGTACTAAAATTTGTCACAATTCGTACCTAACGTTGTGTGGAATCGGCACTTTCAGGCAATGACATGTAATATTAAAAATGGAAACACTGGTCTCATATCGCGCTCAACCTCAACGTTTGGGCAACGAATGACATATTTGGAAAAACACGACATGGAATGATTGTGCATTAGTTCTAGTTTTCTCGTGAACTAGGAGTGTCGCACTTCAAATAGGGAAGGGAGTGTGGTTCTCCCTTTCCTATTCCTATTAATATTATTTGTGCGGAAACTTTTTCGGTCATCGCTGTCGGTATGCGTATATCCCTTCATGCCCCCCCCCCCTCCTTCTTGCTCGTTTTGATTTCTGTATCACTGTGTCCAGCCGCTCCTCTTCCGCAGTAACTTGCTTCATATTAATGGCCATCACAGGCACACCATAAACAATTTGAAGGTAGTATCAGGCCGTGTTGTAACCTCGTCTTCACTAAAATGTCGAGATGCCAAACATTCTGCAATTAAACTGCGCTCGCATTCACAAAATATGTAATGGAATTGCTCCTGGGAGAAAATTAATGAGAGCAGCATTTTGGGCTAGTTCGTGATCCATGACATCAAAGAAATTGCGCGACGAAAACACGGACAGAAGAAGACAAGTACAAACATCAGGAAATCAGGAAAAGTACAAACAATCAGGAAATTCCTGTCAATTCTGACGCTGGAATTACATTCCGGGTTTTTTATTGTTGTTTTTTTATTGCCATCCATGATTTCATAGGAAAGGTTGGCGCCCTTGCCTGCTCCTTGTCGTTTGGCTTACAAAAGGAAAGAGATTGAAAAAAAAAACGCACACACACGCACAAAATCAGTGTTCCACAGTGCAAACACTCACTACGTGAACACACAATTTTGTACGTATGTCCAGAAAAGTACACAAGCACAAGGAAGGAAGGAACACACGAGAGAGAGCAAATGCAGGGGTGTTATACATGCACAAACGTATTGAATGTTTTATGCTGCATTAAAAAAAGTGATGTGAGTAGTTACACATGACGGCTTTATTACCCAAGACACTTTTTCAATGCAGAGAGAGATATTAGACACAAAAAGCATTGTGATTCTGCGCATTGTCTCGTGATGAAATCCGTAGTTCACGCCTGCGGATGTAATTTCGCGGTCAAGGGGTTCCTTAATGTTCGCCTCTATGTAATTACGCGAGCATTTTTCAAATTTGCATCTGTCAGAATGCTGTGGGGAGTCGAACCGCGACTCCGTACTCGGCAGCAGAACAAATACGAAAGTGCAATGTGATCAACCAGGTTCAGGGTGCTTAACCTCCTTGCCTTTGTTTCTCTCCCTCTCTCGGTGAGCACTGACTGCTCCACCAGTGCAGGTGCATCGCGATGGCGTGCATGACCAGGATTTGGGGACATGTGCACGTAGCGCCATCTCTGGTCGTTGACAGCAGTGGCCTGCCGTAACTAAATGGGCATTAGGCGTAAAAAAATCATATCTGACGAAAGAAGCTAGTTATCAAAAACGGCTCTCGGTAATATACAGCAGATACTTATTTTAATATTTTGGTAAAATTACAGTATCGCACTACAAACCGCGTGGCTTCCCAGAGCGTTTAATATTTAACATTGGGCCCCCATGTGTTTCTAATGGGCGGTGTTCAATCGTCCTGGGAAGCCACACGTTTTGTAGTCGGATACTGCAATTTTGCCAAAATGTTCCAGTAGGTCTCTGCTGTATAGAACCCGGAGTCGTTTTTGATAACCTGCTTTTTTCAAGAGATATGATTTTTTTCGCCTATTTGCCATTCAGCTATGATAGGACGCCGTTGCTGCCGCCGAGAGATGGCGCTACGTAGAGATGCCCCCAAATCCTGAGAATGCACCTCGCCATGTCGCGTTATGACGCAATACATTGCTCCGTTGCAAATGTATAGAATGTTGCGGGGTCATCATATCTGCACCAAGATGGCGGCGCCCTCTCGATGGCTTCTGATTAAAACCTTCTATAAGCGAGCGCCAGCGTTTCCCTGGAAATTGGTGGCCGGACGATGCGGCTCAATAGCCGGGTCGCTGGCTGCATTTCGAGCTAAAGCGCATATTAGCGCACGCAAACACGGCAAACGCGGGGCGTCGGCCCATCCAGACGGGAGACGGCAACGGGGAGGAAAGGGAGAGGGCAAGCTGGCCCTCGGCTAAGCGGCGTAAATGCCTGCCCGACTGAGCGGCGATATTAATGACCGCGCGCACATATTGCCTAGCTCGCCAGCGGGGTCTCCGGAGGTCCAGAGGGCGCGATCTACGTCGCACGCCAGCGACGAAGCACGCAAAAGAGTTCGGCACAGGCAACGTGGCACTCTTATTTGCCTAATATTGCTTTCTTTTTGGTCTTATCTATTTCTTACGTCTGCTTCGTATCGCATAGTTTGTTACTCCACTTGCCGAATTTCTTTCCCTACAGGAAGCTCCAAGATGCTCGACTAAAAAGCAAAGGATGTAATGAAGCAGTAAAACGGGAAGTAAGCAGGACTCTAGAAAAATAGGCCCGATTAACCGAAGAGGCGGAGAAAAAGGAGAAGGGAAAAATACTTACTCTTGGCTGCCGCTTCCTGGCTCAACCTTTCTTGCAGCTAGTTCTTCGCGACTGTGTTTCTGTTTATACCGCTTGGTGCAAAGATCGGCAATTTACTGCTTCTTGGTTTCCTGACCGCCCTGGGAAATGGCTTTTCGCGTGACCGTGCCCAGAGCCTTTCCTTCTCCCCTCCCTGTGCTCTTTTGAATGATAATACGACGAGACGGGAGGTGGCGCGTAATATGACGTTCAGGGCAGACGGCAATTAATGAAGCGCGTGGTGTCACCGCGGTGGTCGCCACGTGAAATATGGCCTCGGTGGAGCCAATTCCCGGGGCGAATTTCGCACGTGAAAGACGACGTCGTCTTTATTGTTATTTTTTTTCATCTCGTTGTTATTAATTTTGCTTCTCGACAATGCGCTTGCGATCGTGCATTTTTAGCCATCATTAGAGCCATCATTCACTGAGCCTTTTCCATCGGAAGCCTCGCCTCCCATCCTTTCCCGTACCTGCCCCTACCGTGGGGGCCATTACGCGAGGATAGCGTGTTGTGCTGTGGCACAGTGTTCGTGTGGCGTCGTCCTTTCTTTTGTTCTCATCGCCTGTTCGCGTGCCGCCTTGGGCGATCTTTGCTCGTCGCGTATACTGCATGTACGAGCGGCTTAGCGCGATCATTTGCATAGGGCCAACGCGTTCCCTGGACCCACTGGTGCTCGCCGACGATGTCGCAGACACGGCTGGGCTTACGTAGCATCGCTGTCCTGCGTCTTCACATTGGCAGAATTGTCGGGCTTCTGTTACATCTAAGTGTAAAGCAGAGGACGCGTACGAGGTGTGTTCGGCAGCTTACTTTTATATCTACATTCAATACGAGCGCGCGCATGCGTTGACACGCACACATGCAAGAACTCGACCCATTTGCACCCTTACCGGCCAGTGAATTGGTTGGATGGATGGATGCTATGAGCGTCCCCTTTATAACGGGGCGGTGACATGTCTGCCACCAGGCTCGAAGAAAAAAAAAACCTTCCCTGTTTCATGTTGGCCTAGTACCTTATCTCCATTGATTAAATCTATGTTATTATACCAAAAAAATATAAATTCACGGTCCATCTCTCTGCCTTTTAAGGCAGAATCACCTTATTTTTCCCCATTATTCATTTTTGTACTTTATCTCTACCTTTCTGCCACCAATACTCCAACCGTCTCTTACTTATTTCTATCGCGGACGTGTTCAGCTTTCCATTGTTGTCCCTAAAACCCAAGGCTCCCTGTAGACTCGTGCCCACACGTATACCTGGGTAAATATCGCCACATTCAATTAGTACATGTTCCATCGTTTCCTTAGTTCCCCCGCAGCATGTACATTGTTCTTCTTCGTTACTGAATCTCGCTTTATAACTACGCGTTCTAAGGCAGCCCGACCTTGCTTCAAACAGCAAAGCGCTTCCCCTTGAATTATCATAAAACCTTTCCCTCCTTATTTCGTTTTTTCCCTTTCGGTAGTTACTCAGAGCCGGCTTCTTTTCCATCGCTGCCATCCAATAAGTCCTCTCCGCCTCTCTGACCTTCTGCTTAATGCTCCTTGTTGCCATATCGCCCGCACTGCTAGCCGTATATTTACTGGTGAGCCTCCTAGTTCTTTTTCTCCACTGCTCAACGCTTTTTCTATACAAATACCTGAAAACCTTCTCTGCCCATCTACTGTTCTTCATTTTCCTCAGCCTCTCTTCGAATCTCATTTTGCTCTGAGCTTCCCTCACTTCAAAGCCTGTCCATCCCATATCACCCTTTACAGCCTCATTTGTCGTCTTCCCGTGAGCGCCCAACGCGAGGTGGCCCACCGTCCTTTGATTTACATCCATTCCTGATTGTACCTCGGTACCGTCGGTAGACTGCGCCATCTACTTTGATTTTGTCGTGTTTGTATTTTACAAGTAAATGCGTTAGTAAAACCATTTCGTGTGCGCACACGGAAGTACACGCGCTTGTGCATGCACGAGGTTGGCGCCGTGTGTTGTCCCATGTTTTTCCTTTTGTCCCTGTCAAAACACGCTGTTGCACTCACGAACTTCGGCCTGCGCTGCCGTATTCGTGGGGATGTTTTCGTTTTTGCGCACTGCCTCCAAAACTCGCATAGAGACGCGTGACAGCTCACTGTGACAACCGTTCTCCTGATACCCCTGTTTCTTTCCCCTCCAGGGCGCACTGTGTAGCAGAAAAGGATACTTATGAAACTCTCCTGGTTTACTCAAATAAATTCTTTTCTCTCTGCTAAACTGGCAAATTGTACCTTTTTTTTTTTTTGCTTTTTGCCTGAAATAAAATTCTACTTCTTCTTCTTCTTCTTCTAAACTGAGCTGCGAAGTTCCTAGTGCTCGTCTTGCCCTGTTGCCTTGATGGACGCCTAGTGTGGAGCCGCTGAAGTCGCAGTGCACTCTTCCGCCATGGATACTTCGCGTCTCTTTTTCCGATCTCTCTCTCTCTCTCTCTCTCTTAAGTTTAGCCACAGTTTCTTGCGCAGGAGGTAAGCGCCCGTCTGTTCGAAGCAGCTTTGTGCCCGTGTAGAATGTGCGGGGCTTAAAAAGAAAAGCGGAAGGAAGAACGTGGCTGGCTGTATTCAACTTTTGTTTCGCCCATCTTCCATCATCATCTTGCTCGGCGCAAGTTTCACGTGAGCCGCCGCTGCTAGCGTTGCCGCCGGAAAGAAGTCTATGAGCCGTGACCGCAAGCCTAGGCGAGCGTAAAGCGTGCAGTGTGAGCGAAATCGAACGTTTTTCTTGTTGTTTATTTCTCTCTCCTTCTCCCTCTCTCTCTCTAGTATTCGTGGATAAAAGTGCGCTTGCATAAAACAGCCGAAAAGGTACGTACTGCAGGCGAATGGGAGAGCTGATGGGAAGGGTTGGTAAAGTGAAGAAAATCTATTGGCTGCGCGGCGGAAAAGAATCTGCTCGAGGGAGCGAACGGGCGCACGTCACGTAAAAAAGCTGGGTGACTTGCCTTTGCGGCTTTTTAGTATGCTCGGTTTAGCTATGGAGTGATTGTTTCGCCTATGCTGCCAGGAACGATGCCTATCACCGGCTGCCTTCCGAGCAACCGTAGTGGGTGGCGGTGGGGATTTCTAAGGGCTTTCATTTTTTCCTATTGTACTTGTAACAGAAAGGCCGCGTTTTATTTGGATAACATTTACTTATGTTATTTTGTGCGAAGTTCCTTCATCGCCTGCATGTGCTTCTGAAGAACCTAAAAAGTGACTGTTTTAATTAGATACTCACGAACTGCTATTCTATGGACAAGGGGGTTGATAGTACAACTACTGTTAAAAAGCTGAATCGAAAAAGAAAATGAGACTATTTCTAGAAAATGGCGCAGCATTAACGATATCGAGCAGACTCTAGGAATGATAGGTGTGAGACTGAAAGTTTATTCAAAGATCAGGTAGAGAATTTGCTATGTCTAACTGAATGGGAAATGTTTTCGTATTACACACACATGTTTTGTGCCGCGATCTTTTTCGACACAGGTGCTATTGTTTAAGTGCAACGGGTTTGATAATGTTCCAATTGATAAATGGAATTGTACGGAACTGATGCTCGAGCCTCGTGCCACTTGTACTGCTATGAAACACATATGTTCCAGTTTGTCAGTGCCCACAATCTACCACTGTCAGTATCTGTCCATGTATGTTCCAGTGAGCCAGTGGATTATCAGCGGAATGAAATTGACCGATTTGTGCAGTAGCGGTGCACGGCAAGAAGTGCCGTTGCTAATGTAAGGAATTGTTCCACGCATATAGTGCGCGTTAAGAAAAAAGAAAGAGTAAAATAACTCCTTTTTTTTCGTGTAGTTTCATAATGACTAAACAAGAAGCCTTCGGCGTTGCTTCCAAAGTTAATTTTCATTTCCGTAAATTTTACAAAACGGTTTACATTCAATTCGGCCTAACACATTCGGACTGGGAATTTAATAAGCACGCTCGTTCGGTGCAGCCAATCGGTTTCGTTGGTTAACTTTCCTGTATCTCCTGTGGCTTCCTCTCTCTCTCTTGTTCGCTATTGTTTCTCCTTTCTCCCTCGTCACCCTTCTGTCCTAGAAATCCGAATATTCGTCTGGTTAACCTCGTCACCTTCCCTTGCATTAACCCCTCCGCTTCCTTCTATTGCTGCCTTTGTGTCGATTTGAGAAAATATAACTAAAATAAAAACGTAGGTACACGATGTATACGCCTTTCCCTTTGTACTGCTGACATTACTGTGCCGTGTTTGTATGCAGCCTGTCGAGTGAAATCCTCTTCGTCGAACACAGTATTTGGTGAGCCACAAAACACCGCAGGCAAACATCCAGCACACGCCCAAATTTTTTAAAAATTAAATATGTTTAAGGAGAGCTTGGTGCCTAGGTATGGCTCCGGCGACTCCTCTTCTCGTATATAACAATTTGAGTCATGAAGTTATCAATAACAATAAGGTAATACAAAATTCACGCACGAAAATGTCCGTTCGCGACATTCATGTGAACGGATAAAGCCGTGAAAGGTGTTATCTGTTTTAATGATTGACTAGTTCGGAATATTTGAGGTCTACACGTGAGTTAGGATATAATGAAAAAGTTGTATTACACGTACAAAAGAACACGCGTCTTATTTGCTCAAGTTCACGGTTATACTGCCCCACCCAACCAAATTATTTCCATGAGGGAGCACACTCTTTCCTATCGAGGTTCGCGCCACGGTGCGTCTGGCTCTTGTTTGTCAACAGTTCTGCGTTCGAAGTCACAGGTTCTGGGAGAGCCGGCTTTTTGTTGCTTGTTAATTCGTCTGCCCGTCTCTCTTGTGGTGTTCTATCGTTTTATTACAAAGGGGGCTATGTAACCCTCCCTATAAGCAAGTTTCACACTCGCACAATCAGCCGAGAAAGCTGACAGGTGAGTGGTTACCGCGGTAGCGTTACGATAAGTAAAGCAGCTCACCTACAATATGGATGATGCTAAACTCTTTAACGAGACTTGTCCTCTCTGAGGGTTCCCAGAGGCTGTCATTACGCCATCGGGCGTTCATACTCTCCTGACCCTTTGGTATGCAACGGCGGAGATTTGAACTCCAGACCTCGCTCTCATAAGCCAGCGTTGCGATATGGTCCGTACACTATGCCTAATTTACATAACTGGTGCCTCGAGTGCGTGCGCATGGCTTCACACATTCCTTCTCACGATTTTTTTTGTCGACGTTCCCGCCTCCTCTGTGTTTCCCTGCGAAGCGTCGTACGGCAGTGGACGATGTCCGGGCGCGCCCTTTCAGCCGTTATCTCCAGCCGAGACAATATTATACGCGACACTCCGTGTGATGAGATTTCTTCGAGTCGCGCAGCTTTCTTCGCTTATATTTTAGGTGCTGGCGCGAACAAACCTGTTTTCCCCTAGTCGTCACGCCCGTGTCTTCCGCACCAAGTGTCCCCTCTCTGCGCCGATATAATGGGCGCGTCCTTCTCCCTCTCCCCGATTATTATTTAACGGGTCCTGCCGGGCCGTGCGGAGAAAACGACGCGACGTTCACGCGCGCGCTCGTTCTTTTCCCCTCAGCCTGGACGAGGAGCGCACTCGGCGTGCGTTCACGTACCCGTTGATGCGCGATATCAGCGACTCAGGGACTCGCTATTCCGAGTGGCCTGTTGTACCCGGTGACGCAGGCAGGCGTAACCCGCTCTCGCATGACCCACCAGATAGCATCCTTCGCCCCATAGCTGGGAGTTGGCTCTCTTCTATAATTACGGGCTCGTCGCTGCATCTGGCTAAGTAGTGCAGCACGAACGAGTTTTTGATGGCGAGCCTGCATAGCCAAGCAGGAGCCTCTCATTGTTTCGCTATCACGCGGCGCACGCTCGATGATGGTGGCCCCCCAGTTGAGGATACCGGGACGCGAGAGGGAGAGGGTGTGCGTCGTGCCGCCATTGTCGCGAGTGGGTCACGGTTGACTCGACCATCCGGAAGAGTGGCCGACCGGTCCGGGCGCGAATAGCCGTGGGTTGCTCTCGAAGCCCGGCGCAGATACGAGCTGCGTCTCCGGCTTGCCCATGTCGTGGGGCCTGTCATTTATCTATCTCCCTCCTCTTTGTTCGGGGGACTCTACGTTGAAGTTGCTCAAGTGGCGTGGAAATCTTGTCGGTGTGCTTAGCCAAATCCTCTGGCGTATGGTTCTGCAATAGTGGACACCAGGCAAAACGGGGAATTGGACGAATACCCCTCATCCACTTCCCCGGCACAGGGTAGCCAGCCGGTCTGAAAAGTGGCTAACATGTCTGTCCTTCCGTCTTTCTCTTCCTCCTCCTGGACGAATACAACAGTATACGCAAAAAAAAAGAATACAAAACAGAGCACGAGAGAAGCAGTGGGCACATGTGTGCCTGTTCTAGTAGTTTCTCTTGCGCTGTAGTTCAAGAAGGTGGAAACAAGCGCGCTCATGTGACATTTTTTTCTGTCCATGTCCCGTTATTCTGCGCTCAATGTGGCATTGTGGCTATTGTTTTCGCAAACCTTCTGCGAAGTAAATTTTTGCATAAGCGTTCTCGGCATCTATATACGTGAACACACTTTCGATGTGAGCTTTGCATGTATTCTTCCGATCCACGCATGCTGTAAACCTGGCTATTCTGCGCTGTTCTGAATTTGTGTATACAAGTGGCCGTTACTGACGTTGAAAGACACTGGCCTAAGGCTTAAGGCGTTCATCTGGTATGTATAACTAGTGTAAGCAGCTCTCCACGACGTCGCGATCGGTTACATTGCTTTAATTAACTGCATGCCACACTGTCATTGTTAACCCATATACGCTAGAGTATGCCGACACGTTTCGAGACGAGATGTGGACGGTCGTATGAGCATGTTTCCAAGAACCTAAAGCTTGCGTATTACCAATTAAGTCGTCGTAACCATTTTGGTTAGCTTTTCCGCTATCTCTCCCGCCATTCACAGCGGTCTGCCTTTTGCGGAGCCGACATTGTGAGCAGCTGCTCATCATCGCAATACATATCGCTCCAGCCCAAAACGCACTCGGCCGAATGGGCGCACGACGCGAAATGATTAAAGCACATACATACGCGTACATAGGCTCCCACCAGTCGTCAAATACGCCCTCGGCTAATGCGTTTCGTCCCATTCTCCGAGAGATCGTTTGTGATGCAAATCCTTCCTCGAGCAGACGTCCGCACTCACTGCAGCGCGCGAGTTACGCATCGCGGGAGCATGCCGGGCTCTCTCGCTCGCCGCTTACGTATTCAGGGTATGTATACGCGCTGTACAATACGGCACAGACGGCGGCTGCTGGAGACGATACGGGTACAGAGAATTATGAGGCCGATACGCGCTGCTCAATCTCGTGCAGTCGTCGAAGGAGCCGCTGTCTTCTCTCGCTGCAACTGTGCCTGGCTACGTAATTCCGAAGTTACGCCCGGAAATTTGCCTTAGTGCGTGTACGCGCAAGTGTTATATCGTAATTTTAAAGACGAACGGTCTTTCGTTGAGCTTTCTCCTTTTGCACTGGTGGCGGTTCTACCGTAGTGCAAGTTGCTGCGGGAAAGATAGATAAACTTTTTAAACGTTTGTTGAAAAAAAAAAAAGACGGCAGATCCCACGCATTGTGGGAATCGATGTAATGCGAAGCAGCCAGCAAAGAGCTGCATACATCGTCTTGTATGTAATTGAGGAAAATTCGTGTCATGGTTTTCATGTTAACTCCTGTTATTTATGTTCGTCACACAGTAACGTCGCGCAATACGAACTTCGGGGTCGATCAAGCTAGAGAAACGGCCGCCAGCGCACCATGAGCGTGGCACGTAAGTCATGCTGTACATGACATGTGTGTCATGACTTTCATATAAACTCGTGTTATTTATGTTCGTCACACAGTCACGTCGCAAGATACCAATTTTGGTGTATATCAAGCTAGCGAAACGGCCGCCAGCGCTCCATGAGCGTGGCACGTAAGTCATGCTGTACATGACATGCGTGTCATGATTCTCATGTTAACTCCTGTTATTTATGTTCCTCACACAGTCACGTCGCAAGATACTAATTTTGGTGTATATCAAGCTAGCCAAACGGCCGCCAGCGCACCATGAGCGAGGGCATGTAAATCATGCTGTACATGACATGCTTGTCATGATTTTCATGTTATGACTTGTCATTTATGTTCGTCATACAGTCATGTTACGCCATACCAATTTTGGTGCACATTCGATTAACCAAGCCACCAGGAGAGCCCAAAGTCGTAGGCGGCTAAATAGATAGATAGATAGATAGATAGATAGATAGATAGATAGATAGATAGATAGATAGATAGATAGATAGATAGATAGGCAGGCAGGCAGGCAGGCAGGCAGGCAGGCAGGCAGGCAGGCAGGCAGGCAGGCAGGCAGGCAGGCAGGCAGGCAGGTAGGTAGGTAGGTAGGTAGGTAGGTAGGTAGGTAGGTAGGTAGGTAGGTAGGTAGGTAGGTAGGTAGGTAGTAGGTAGGTAGGAGGTAGGGTAGGTAGGTAGGTAGGTAGGTAGGTAGGTAGGTAGGTAGGTAGGTAGGTAGGTAGTAGGTAGGTAGGTAGGTAGGTAGGTAGGTAGGTAGGTAGGTAGGTAGGTAGGTAGGTAGGAGGTAGGTAGGTAGGTAGGTAGGTAGGTAGGTAGGTAGGTAGGTAGGAGGTAGGTAGGTAGGTAGGTAGGTAGGTAGGAGGTAGGTAGTAGTAGGTAGGTAGGTAGGTAGGTAGGTAGGTAGGTAGGTAGGTAGGTAGGTAGGTAGGTAGGTAGGTAGGTAGGTAGGTAGGTAGGTAGGTAGGTAGGTAGGTAGGTAGGTAGGTAGGTAGGTAGGTAGGTAGGTAGGTAGGTAGGTAGGTAGGTAGTAGGTAGGTAGGTAGGTAGGTAGTAGGTAGGTCGGTAGGTAGGTAGGTAGGTAGGTAGGTAGGTAGGTAGGTAGGTAGGTAGGTAGGCAGGTAGGTAGGTAGGTAGGTAGGTAGGTAGGTTGTAGGTGTAGGTAGGTAGGTGGGTGGGTGGGTGGGTGGGTAGGTGGGTAGGTGGGTAGGTGGGTAGGTAGGTAGGTAGGTAGGTCCAAGGTACATTTATTTCATACAGCAGGGACTCTGCCCACTTTGGAGTGTTCTGCGGTACAGTGACTTCATTAGACAAACTTTGATCTTCCACATTTCCGTGTTACAAATTATAAACCTGACACGGTTGTTAAGAGAGAACTTCAGGTATACTGGCTGACTGTCCATATGCGTGAACACGGTGTTCGCGCATTCTACATTAAGTTAAGGACTTGAACTGTAGCCATTGTAAACGTATGTATCAGATGAAGCAAGGTGTTCGTCTCCTCTGGCTGCATCGCGTCTTGTTAGCTCTCAAAAAGTAGAAAGTCGCGTCGTGTGTTTCTTTCCCATAGTGTTCGCAGGTATTTATGGATTTAGCCTCAAGAAAACTGCGTGATTTAACGCACGAGAATGTCATGCACACGTGAATGTGCTGTCTACCGTATTTTCTCCCGTTTTTGTGTTTCGAGATGTCAAGTATTATGTTTCAGCTAGCTCGCCTTAAAACCCGTCTTCATTCGCAGACATTATGCGTCGTCTTCGCGTCTATTTTGAAGTATCTACTCGCGTAACAGTTGCCCTTCATTTGACCTTCAATCCTCACTGTCTCGCTAATATGTGCTGCCTTCCATTTTCTGGCGCAAATTCCGCGCCGCTTGTACTCTTCGCATTGTATTTATTCTTTTCCCCGATTTGTAGGCGCATTCTTCCTTACTTTATTTTTGCAGCTAGCTCCCTTACATATTCATAACCATACGCGCATAGTATGAACGTACGCTGCTTTTAAGACGGGGCCACGCGAAATAGCAGCGGCTGCCGTCTGAGAAATGCGGAACGGGATGAAAGAGAGAGAGAGAGAGACGGCACACGACGTCAGTGCCAGCAAGGTCTTTTGCATTAGGTGATGAGGACACCGGGCGCAAAAAGAAAGTACAAAAGTCAAATAAGAAAGAGCCGTAGAAGAGCACGCAGAAGGGGGACCGTGCGCTCACGTTTTCGAGTCATATCTTTCAGTCGGTCGCTTTTTCTTTCTTTTTTTTTGCTCGAAAGCTCTCTCTCCTTGATTTATAAATCGAAAAGGAACTTATTTTTCGGTCTCCCTCGTGTTTGTTTCGTGTCTCTGTTTTCACATTCTCGCTTTTGATTTTTGAAAAAAAAAAACTAAATTTCAGTCATTTTCCTCGCTGATATTATTGCTCGGTAGGAGCTCCGACGTCGACGACGACGCTCTGTTTTATGCGTGGCGCGTTTTAATCCTCGGGGATTGCGAGCCGTTCTCCCAGCGGGTAGACACGAATAAAAGTATTAAAGCTCGCACTATAAATAAAGCACGGGACAGTTTTTGTTTTTGTTTTTTAAAGCTTACTGTTCACCCGCACTTGTGCTTCATGGCTTGATGGCAGTATACGCGTGCGCCGCGTACAAATTCCTTTCTTTCATTCTTCATTCCTGCTGCGTGTTCCTTTATTCTTCTTCCCGAATTTCCGCCCTTCTTTTAAGCTCCCTACCTTCTCTTTTTTTTTTCTATTTAACGCTGAGTTATGAGTTTTGGAGAAGATTTAATGCGGAGGCGTGGATCGCATCGGGGCGGAGAGAGGATGGAAGGCCGCCGCCACCACGGCTCGGGGGAACGCATTATAAGGACGCTCGTGCTTCGTTCTGCTGCCCTACGGTGCGCGCGCTTTACTATATGCGCTGCACTGTTGTTGGACCCATCTTTCACGTACGCTAGTGCTCACAATCTCGTCACTATACCTACGTGCTTAGGTAACCGCGAGCGGTTCGCGTAATTTACCGAAAAGCGCGAGTCGCCGAGCTTCCCCTCTGCGTTCTGTTATTACATTTGTTACGCGTTTAACCGCAGTCGCATCTGTCTATTAAGTGAATATCTGTTTTTGGAAAAAACGTGCATCGTTTACTATTTGTATTCTCGTTCTTATGATGAATTCAGCGTAATTACTGACAGGCAATAAAGCCTTCGTCGTGTACTTTCGATGGAAGTTTATTGACCCCTGCACCTGGCGTTTGATTTTGCTCCGGAGGTGTTCTTTCTTTCTTTCTTTCTTTCTTTCTTTCTTTCTTTCTTTCTTTCTTTCTTTCTTTCTTTCTTTCTTTCTTTCTTTCTTTCTTTCTTTCTTTCTTTCTTTCTTTCTTTCTTTCTTTCTTCTTTCTTCTTTCTTTCTTTCTTTCTTTCTTTTGTGTGGCAGCCGTTGTTCGCCTTGTTCGGCTTGATTACATTTGTTGGTCTTTGTATAAGTTAGACCAGGCTGGTGCGCACAACACAACCCGATAGTGTTACTCTGCTTTCTATGCCTTCTTGCTTAGAAGCGAGGACTCTCAGAAGACGCTGATACTGAAAGTAGCCCTCTTCAAATCAGTGGCAACGGAAGCAACCTAACATAACTCGTTTGAGCGTATATTAGCGTGCGTAATCGACAGCATATTATTTTCTGTGATATTCCTAAATATGTAATCACCCACTCGAGCGCAAGTGACTTTATACTGCATACATACATGCGGCTCTCCATAGACATATGTCGAAGTACTATCAGCGTTAGTATTCGTTTCTTCTGTCCATCCTCTTGTTTCTGCGCTCTGTTTCACAATGGATTAGCAGATATACAGGCCCAGTCGCTCACATTGCCGAATATCGTAATACGCATTTCGTTTCGAAGCTGTTTGACCCGGCGAATAGACTGATTTTTTAATTTTATACCACGTGATGACGCCGCTACATTCAGTGTTCTTCGTGCATTGCCTCTGTCGAACACATCACATAAAAACATTTGGGATGAAACTTTTTACCTGGTTGCGGTTGTTTCGGAGGTTGTTATATTATTATTAGGAGGTTGTTATATTTATCAAAGAAAGGTGACGCTGTTTTTCACAACCCCCAAAGGAGCCCGGCTCAACGCCGTATGGAAGGGAGTAGGAGTTTTAAATAATAGAAGGGACAGGAGCCAAGGAATGAGGCCTTCGTTGCTTGATCGATGGAGCTCGCAGACTTGCGGATACGCGCTCCCCACATTGTTGTTGTTGTTGAATTAACTTTACATTGGTTCAACTATTTCCGGTTGTATTGCTTACCAACACAGAAAGATTTAAAACGCGCTGTAGAAAGGTGCAGTCCTTCCCTGGTTCTCCCCCTTCAGGTTTACGCTATACTCTGAAATGAGTTCTCACTGTGCACGCAGCTTACCACCACCTTACTACGGGGTCCATGTAATACAGCGTGTGTCTTCAACTTACGCTCCTCACGTTGATAACCTTTTGATAAAGTGGGCTCAGGCGCATGACTCTTCGCATCGAAACAGGTAAAACGCGTAGAAATGCTGGAAAACATAAGTGAGAAACGTAAAAGAGAAACGAAATTAAAAAAAAAAGCCGGTAATCCGACGCATATACGCGCCCAAAGAGACCGCACCCGACGGAGATTGGCGGCGCCCTTTGTACCGCAGTACACACACACACGTGCGCGCACGCGCGGTCGCAAACGCTGGGCGTGGCGGCGGTGTACGCGCGGTTCTGCTGGGCGCATGCGGCGCACGTCTTGAAGCGACTCTCTGAATGGCTGATCATGGCCGCTGCGTACAGCACACCTCGCGTTCTGCGGCTGCCGAAGGTTTACGGGAGAGGGCGTTTCCCTCGTTCAAGTGGCGCCCCCCGCACACGTGGCTATCCAGCACCCCCTGTGTGTACTCCCAGCATACTTGCCTGCTTTTTAAGCCTACTTAATTGCCAACCTGAAAAAAGAAAGAAAAACAAGAAAGAAAGAAAGAAAGAGAGAAAGAAAGAAGAAAGAAAGAAAGAAAGAAAGAAAGAAGAAAGAAAGAAAGAAAGAGAAAGAAAGAAAGAAAGAAAGAGAAAGAAAGATATAATTGTTGGGCTTTTACGTCCCAACACCACGATATGATGATGAGGGACGCCGTAGCGGACGGCTCCGGAAATTTTGACCACCTGGGATTCTTTAATTTGCCTTACCATCGCACAGTACACGGACCCCTAGCATTTCGCCTCCATCAAAATGCGATTGCCGCGGCCGGGATTGAACCCGCAACTTCGGGTCAGCAACCAAGCACCGTAACCACTGTACCACCGCGGCGGACAAAAGAAAAAAAAAAGAAGGAGACTAGTAGAGGGGTTTATTTAGCAGAAAATCCCGTAATGCGGTGACCAATATAGAAAGAACAGTGGTGTAATGTGGCGTGCTGCCAGAACGATGACAAGGTCGACGACAGCGCCACGACGGTTAACGAAAAGAACGCCGAAAATGAGCACGATGACGAAGTGCATGCGACGACAAGCGGCGTGGCGTCATGACGACGGCAATGGCGGCATGGCGGCATGATGGCAACTTCCAACACCATGCTCGAATAACCCGCCTATCATGACGTCAGCTTACGGATCGGTCTGTTTCTTTCTTCCTTTTTTTTTTTCTGGGTTTGGCGGTGGGGGGGGGGGGGGGGGGTGAGGTTGGCTATTTCGGACAGGACTTTGCCAAGTGAGGCTGAGGTCAGCTACTGTATGCTGTACTACTTTGACTGAGGTTGACAATATTGTTACACTGTCGTGACGTTGAATTATTCAGCAGTTAAGGCGTGTACTAAATATTTAAGCTACTTATTGAGCAAGCCTGTGCTCAGGTAATCAGTAATACTCACACTAAAAGGAGAATGGCGAGCGCTGTCGTCGAAAATGTGCCCATTTGGTGAAAGGCGTTGGCCTTCACTCTCGCATCATTCTACTTTTTTTTTATTGAAGCAGCCTAAATGCTTGAGCAGACATTGCATAGGGTGGTTACAATACAGTAAATCGGTGACAGTTACAGGGCACATATTCAAACAGGCACAAGAACACAAGAACATTATATATCGCTGGCGCTCGCAGAAATTCCAGAATGGACTCAACGATCAGCTTCGTGCACGCAGCCTGATTAGAACAATGGAACAATGATCGAGAAGGTTTTAATACATTTAGGTGTGGCTTGAGCCGAGCGATGGCACGTGTAACCACACGTGTAACTCAGCTAGACAGCCTAAAAAAAGAAACGTCCAAATGCATCTGTACAGCGCAAGGGCGTTTTACGCTTTCTTATCTACGTACATAACAAGGATCATATTGGGTGAATCTCTACTGTTGCCTTTTTTGTACACTTTTTATATACCGCTGGGTAATATTCGTTGGGAAAGAACTGCCGACCACGGGGAAAGAAGTGACGAACTAATTGACGTCAAGGGCATTTAACTGTACTCCAGCAGTTGACGAAAGAAAGAAGCGCGAATGCGTCTAAAGAGCAGGCAGCTTAGGCGAGACGTAAAGTAAATAGTGCAAACTGAATTGTAAGCGCGGCAGAACATTCCACCAGGAAGTGCCAACATTCGTCCGTCCACCTCTTTTTCCTGCTCTTTCGTTCGCTTCCACGTCTGTCTGCCTACTTCGCTCTCGTCTTTTCTTTATTTATATATTCAGCAGCTTCGGCTAAAGAGTGTTTGGACCCTCGACCCGGCAGCAGCTCGGCGCGTCTCCATTCATTCGACATGCAGGGCCTCTTACTCGGGTGCGCGACAGCGAGGAATTCTGGGCTCGCGCTCGCCCGGTCGTTGTGGACTCCTCGCGGCGCCGCTGTCACCGCCCGCAATTGGTCGCGCTCTTATAAAGCGGAACTCGGGCCCATTCAGCGGCCTCGCACAATAGCGCTATATACAAAAAAAAGAAAGCACCCAGAGAGCTTGCACCCTGAACCGGGCCGAGAAAAAGGTAGGATCGCCCACTCGACTCTTCCCCTAAATTAACCGGGCCGCTTGAAATCGTCAGAGCCGATTCGAGTTTCCTTTCCGGGTAGTCGCCAGTTTATCCCGGATCCTCGAGGGACATCGCTTGTTCGTTAAGTGGGAAAAGCAATCACGACACGCGTGTGCGTTCGGCTCCCCACTCAATTTGCGGACCGCCTCTCTTGTTTTGCAGTCCAAGTGGCTGTGGTCACTTTCCCCGTCTATTTTCTTCTCAAAACGTGAAAGAATGCTAAGGTATTACTGTGGACGTCACAATTTTAGTTTTATTTGCGCTCGAGAACTCCTTCTCGGCTACTCATTGTGGGGATCGTTTCGCAGAAATTCAGGTGTAGGTGTCGGTGCCGTTGGTTGTGACCGAAAACTCCAGATAGATGCAAATAAAGAAATAGTAAAAAGTATGTGGGTCGAGTGAGAATCGAACCCAGCACTCGTGCATGGCACGCAGGTGTTCTAAATGGCTTTGGCAAAAAAAAAAAACACCTTATAAATGTGATGTAGTGCGAGGAGTGTCATTAACATATTGCGCGGCAGAAGCGTAAAATCATGCCAGGCGTCAAACCATGTGAATCCCGCAACGAGTGGTTGGTTTAAAGGACCACCAATTATAAAACACGCAGGCATAATTAATTATCATTATCAACAACAGCATCAAAAACCTGTGCACTGTGCCGGTGCGCGTGTTGCCTTACGGACGGGTAGTGCGTACCTTGGCAACTCGCAAAAGGAAGAATTATGTCTTAGCGAGCATTTCGCAATTGTACTTGCAGTAGGCATTCTACGATAGTTTGAAAGGGCCAATTTACAGGCGGACAGAAATTCCTGTCCTTACGGCACGGTCTAGGTGTCCACCTAGATGCGAAGGCAAGGCTACCGATTGAGAAGGGGATGCGAACGCGGCCCGATTACGCTGTCGCGTTCTACTGCTGAAGGCGAAGCTCAAGCGTCCTCCAAGGTTTTTTAACAGTGGTTACGGAAGCTAGTTCCATAACTAGCGCTGTTTTTCAATTTAGTTGGTGCCGATGGAGCACTGACTCGAAGCAATTCATTCAGGCGTGGTACACAATACGCGTGGGTTCCAGGAGCACTCGTGAGAAAAAGAGGGTTGGTGGTGCTTAAGGACTGCAGCAGAATGAAAGCCACCATCGTTGGATGCCGAAGGAAACGCCGGAGTGTTCGCTGAGAATGCGTGGAATCCCCCCTTCCTATCCCTCTTCTGCAGACCCGGACTCAGAGACCGGTGGCTCACTCAGCAGCGGCCGTAGATTCTGGACCCCTGAAAGGCCATAGCCGCCAACAACCTGTTTCGAAGAAGGCGTCTCACAGCATTGCCCTCTCTCCCTCTCTCTCATTCACCTCCTCCACTTTCACGCCTCCATCGCTCGCTTTCTTCTTCATCTTCCTCTCGTTCTCGTATTCTGTCTTTCCTTCCCGGCTCTCTTGTTCCCAGGAATGTTCGGCAAATTTATGCGCCCCGGATGAACGTCACTCGGCCGCCGCTGCCGTCCTTACTGCCTTCCTTCCTTCGTCTGCTCGGCGCGAGGAGTGGAGCAGACGACGCTTTCGCCCGTGCGGCCATATTGTAGTCGCCGCCGCGGTCTCGTGCGTCTCGCTGTGTTTCTTGCCTTTTTTTTTTCCGCGCACTTTCGTTCCGCGAAGGATTCCTGGGACGAAGCTGGCTCCGGTCGGTCGGGCGCCCCCGTAAAACGCCGGCACGCGCGAACGGAAGGGGGCCACGAGGTTGCGCCAGAGGTTGCCTGAATTTATGCCACTTTTGTTGCCTTCCTCGGCGGGCAGTATCTCGGTACCGCCACCTCCATTCTCTCCTCGTAGTGATTCTTATTTCTGTCCTTTGCCTCGCTCTTTTCACCTCGTATGCAGGCGAACCCTTTCTTTCTTTCTTTCTTTCTTTCTTTCTTTCTTTCTTTCTTTCTTTCTTTCTTTCTTTCTTTCTTTCTTTCTTTCTTTCTTTCTTTCTTTCTTTCTTCTTCTTTCTTTCTTTCTTTCTTTCTTTCTTTCTTTCTTTCTTTTCTAAACAAGGCAACTTCACAAAAGATCCGTTTGCTTGCTCGTCCAGCGCGCTATAATACCGATCTCCTTGCCTGCCGAGAAGTCTGGCATGTCACCGCGAGCTCTTTAGTGCACTTCGTCCTCCCTTTGTCTGTCTCGTTTTCCGACTCGTGCTGGCTTCTTAGGCGGCTAACAGTTAGTCGACGACGTGCGCTTTCATTCTGCGCGGGAAGGAGAACGAAGAGAAGTTTTGAAATTCATTAGCTCGAACGGCTCCTCCGTAGCTTCTTTTTTTTTTCTTTCTTTTTTTCTCTCGTTGCCACCACCACCGCGTCGGATGCGATTGTTACTACGGCGAAGTTAAATTTATACGAGTGCAACAACGGGTCGATCCTTGCATAGAGCTCTATTGTTTAAGGATGCAACATCGTCGTTTGCTCGCGGCATAGAAAGGAGCTTGAAGCATATGAAAGCTGCGTGTGATATAAAACGGTCACTCGTCTTGTAGCCAAGGGTTAGAGGATTAAGTGTGGAAATGAAACGGTTTTCACCACCTGATCTAGAGGAGTGAAGTGGACCACGAAGGTTTTCAGGGCACGCTTTTTTTTTTTCGAGTTCAAGATAACGTGACTTCTAGTTGGGTCCGTCTGACTGATGTCACCCGTCGGACAAATGCTTGTGAGGGCAATAAGATGCAAACGCCGTTTATTGCGGGGAAATCATGACCCCCTTGAGTGCGCGAGAACGACTGCCGCTGTTCTTAAGCTATGAAACTCCGACTTCTACAGAATAAACGCATTCGTAGGAAGACGCTTCACAGCTGGGCAGGGCGTGCAGTTGCGCTTGAAAAGGCGTAGTGAAACTCGTCAGTGGCGCTAGACGTGCGAAAGGAGCAACGTTCCCGTTAGTGGGCGACGTGTACGAGCTGAAGGACATATGGCGGCAGTGTACTGTGACACAATCGCTGTGGTCGCGCCCGGGCCTATAGCAAGCGCGCCTTCGCCACCTCGGAGCAGCCCGTGATCGTGCGGGTCGTGCTCCTTACTTACAAGGGACGCACTATTGTGCCGATCCTTATTAGACTTCATTCAGGTAACCGACTTGTTTGTTGACGTGTGACGCGCCTCGTGTTCTATTATGAAAATATATTATGCCTAAGGGCAACCTGCAGATTGTGTTGGGGGCAACCGCTTCCGGAACGCATCGTCTCTGAGTCATCAACGTCAGTGTAGCGCGGCCGCACGCGCAGGAGCGTACCAACAGGGTTCGGAACAATACAGTGGCGCAGCAGGGCCCCACCATACGAAGGGTTCCAATGGTTATTCGTGGCATCAGCTGCTCATTTCCAGCATGGTTGGGCTGCATGCTTCACAATGGACGAGAAAGCATTGTAGACGCATAGTTTTCGGGACATCCAAGAGGCTTGGTAGGACAGCTTTTACATGATACCGAAGCTGCTGCGAATGAGTGCGCACACGTCCGTGCGGTGACTGAAGCGCTGCGATCTGTTCAGCCGGTTTTTGATAGCATGTTCTCGCGTGAGTCTCGTAGAGCGAAGCACTCATGAATACTATGTATAGAATAGCGGACTTTCAGGGGGATCTTCATCAGAGAACGAAGGGACGCAGGAGTGATTGAGGAGCCGGGATACTTTTTACACTGAATAATCCATCTTCGTAGCATCATATTTCGAAGAACAGCGCGGAACACACCATCACCAGCGCCCCTTCCGCACATTAGCGTTCCCGACCCCTTATTTTATGAGCGTTCTTTTTTCTTTTTTTGTATATGTTTTAGTGCTTAGGCAAGGGCCCGCCCCCAGCAATCAGCGCCTTCGAGTAAATTGATTGCCTTCTACACCGCTCTTCTTAAGGCTTACTTCTCGGTTTGGCATCGGCCACATACTTATTTTTGTAGTTTTTTATCATCAGATCTTAAGAGATTCCTCTTTTTGGCCAAGCTTCTGTCTCGGTTTCCTAGTTTATTTGTTTTATTTGTTCTCTCTCTGCTATTGAACCTGCATATACGGCGCTAATTGCAGCGCCGCCTTCCGGCCGTCTAGACGAAGGGGTTAGCGGAGCCAGTTGAACCGTTAGAGTAGGATAAGTGGGCCGCTGAAACCGAATGACTTCAGGGGGAAAAAAAGGGTGCAATGAAAGGGTTGAGAAAAAAACGTTCTAAAGAAAGAAAGAAAGAATCGGAGCAAAAAAAAAAGAAAGAGAGCGGTGAGGGAAATTGCGGCCGAGGCCACCAAGTGGTCCCGAAGGGAACGCTCTGTCTGCGTTTGTTTGCCTCCCCGCAAAAAAAAAAGTAAAAAAAAGAGGCAGGAAGAAGAGCGAGGTGGCGCCCAATTTTACTTCATCCCCCGTTCTTCTTCGTGGCGTCGCGCTGCCGCCCTTTTATTACGCGTTGGTTAGGTCCTCGCCGCGTAGTCAGTTCCTCTTCTTCTTCCCTTCTTAGTTCCTCTTAATTCCGCTTCTCCTTAGTCCACCGTTTCGGGCCGAGACGGCGAACCGCCTTTTGTGTTCGTGTTGTGACGTTCTTCGTTGAAACTCGTTCTTTCCTTCTTTTGTCGCCTGCTTTCCTTTTGTTCTAAGCGTGCGCCGAGCAAGAGGCCTCATTACCCTGCCTTGATCACGTCTCGTTAAACTCGCTCCTCGCTTCCCCACGCGTGTTTGCCTCCGGAACCAACTCTATAAGAGAGGGCCGACCGGAAAACAAAAGCGAGGTCTCTTGCCGCAAAGAACAAAAAAAAAAAACAAACAACTAGAAGTAAAGTAGGAGGCGGAGACTCCGAAAAGTTAAATCACGCGTCGCGCGTTTAATTTCACCTCGTTCTATTTCTGAAATTTTACTTCCCGGGGCTCGGTGGTGAAATCGTTGGCAGGAGATAAAAACGGAACTTAACAGCTTCCGGCGGTACTCGCAATAAACAAGGGTGGATGGGAATACAAACCCGCGATGCCTCGAGAGTTAACGAAATACCGGGCGTTCGCTCCTTTTCTGCTCTTGCAGCGACGCTGCAGCTGCGATTCGATTGTTTCCACCCCCTCCCCAAACGCCCCATCTCCTTTCTTTACTGCTGTTCGGCAGCCGTTCCGCAGCGTCTACTCACTCGCCTCCGCTCAAATTTTGACGTTTATCTAGGTTATCAGTTCTTTTCTGGAGACCTAGAGTGACTCGATCGGGGACGGAAAGACTTGTCGAAAGGCCTAATTTATCTCAACTACTCCTTTTGTCTGGCTGATGCTGTTCTGCCTTTGCACGCGCCATCGTGTTTGTCTCGTTTAGGTTAACGCGTCACCGCCTCTCGCATACATTTATTTCGCCTCTTTTTCTCTCCTTCCGTGGTATTCAGTGCCAGTAGCGCGCTTTCTAACACCGCGCATTGTTCCTGCATGCAGGGATAATGAGGGCGGGGCAGTCCTTGATTACTGCCTCTGTTAGCTCCTCCCCGGTAGTAGATCGTTAGTCTCCTGCGTGTTTTTTTTTTCTTTGTGGTTTGTTGCGGCGCTCCTTAATAGTACTCACACGTTGCGCCTGGATAATACGAAAGAGTGAGCCGGCCTGACGCAGGTAGTGTTCAATTGCCGGTTAGTTTCCTTCGTTATCTAGTCTGATTTAATTGACAAGTCTACAGTTTCAAACACTTAACCAGACGAAAGATTAAAATGAAGTGACGAACAGAACGAACAGGCCACTTGTTTCTTTGCTGTTACTTCATATGTCCCATTAGATAAACAGGACGCCTGAATTGATGTCTGCGCGGGCAGCCATTCTGCTTCCGAAACTATCTCAACAAATCTTTGTCATGGAAATGTGCATCTGTCTCAGGAAACGAAAAAGGGAACAAAAGAAAGAGGTCATTTTATTAATAATACGTAGTAATATTTTGCCGTAACAACGATGTTGCCTGTCTCAGTACGCTTCGGTAACTATGTGTGTGTTGTTGATTCTATTGCTTAACTAAGCTGTGTAATTTTTTTTCCTTCTCTTTTTAGGTAAGTGACGCTGTCGTGGTCATTTACTTTTCCCCAACAAATCCCGGTAAGCGTTTTTGGTCGGTACAGATTGTATATATTGTCCGCTCTATCCATACACGCCAGTTCTTGTACGCTTGTCATTTGGTTCACACGCAATCCGACCTACCAGTTCTTATGTGGGCGTTTATTTTTATTCATTATGTATAACCTAGATTCGTTGTTCCGCATGGAAATAAAAGTTAAACATGCGAAGTTATTTAGATAATATATTATGCTGACTTGAATGATACGTGTGAGATTTTAACTACGAAGATGACCAAGTAACAAATGTACGTACTCCATGGCTACAATGAGCCCCGCGTTTCTAATGGATTGATGCTTAGTTTTTAACTTAAAGTTTACAAGTTATTTAACGGTGGATGTGTGGTTCCTATTTACCCAAGCTTTGCTTATCTGCTATTGACGCACCAATGCGTAACTATAGAAATTCCGGCAAATTGTAGTATTGTAGCCATTAACTTGCCTCACGTTGTTAGAGCTGTTCCGAATTCTTAAAGATACAATATTTGGTACATTTCATGCCTTTAAAAGTACCAGCCCAAAGCTCGGCCTCGTCTACATCTTCGTCGGCGTACCTCCTGTACCGCGGGCCGCTTTATTTTGGTAAGAAAAATCCCCGCCACGGTGGTCTAGTGGTTATGGCGCTCGACTGCTGACCCGAAGGTCGCGGGATCGAATCCCGGCCGCGGCGGCTGCATTTTCGATGGAGGCGAAAGAGGCCCGTGTACTTAGATTTAGGTGCACGTTAAAGAACCCCAGGCGGTCGAAATTTCCGGAGCCCTCCACTACGGCGTCTCTCATAATCATATAGTGGTTTTGGGACGTTAAACCCCAGATATTATTATTATTATTTTGGTAAGAAAAAAAAATTCTTTGATCAGCACGTGTGACCTGTAAAGCTGGCTTTTCTGAGAGGCACTTGCACATTGAAACGAAGCCATTTTCCTCTTCGCTGTGTACAATATCTTGTTTGCGGTTGTTTTCAAACCGAGGAGTTTAAGGGCGAGAACACATCGTAGCGTTTCGAGTAAATTCGTGACGGAAATATAGCAAACAGTGGCATATTTTTGGATTGTTGTTGCCATTACGTTCGTGCATTGGTTTCTCCTTAACGTGTCTTAAGCTCCTTCTCCTGCTGCGTTTTCTAATGAACACTGAATCCGAATTCAAATTCTTCTGTATATTTTTAACATCTTCAATGTGCTAGAAGCTAGAATACAACATTACTTTTTGCCTTACGAAGAATTTTGAACGAGATGGCTGCAATTGTTGCTCAAGCAAAAAACGAAATAAGCTTTCTTTCTTTCTTTCTTTCTTTCTTTCTTTCTTTCTTTCTTTCTTTCTTTCTTTCTTTCTTTCTTTCTTTCTTTCTTTCTTTCTTTCTTTCTTATGAGGATGATTTTGTGCATCATTTGTGTTGACGCTGCCGATGCCGAAGGCGACGGTCAATGTTCACGTTTGATGAGGCATATAAAGGTTTCGCCTTAGTATAAATGGTTAAGCCGCATGCATTGCCGCACTTGAGCGCTCACTGCAGAGCTTTGCAGGAGTTGTACACTAGGAGACGGACACTGCGAACTTTTCTGAACGAGTTATTTCGCAATGAATGTCCAGTCACCACGAGACGGTTTAGGGCGTGATTGAGGTAGAACCACGATGAGCCCCGAATCGCATTGTCGCTGCGACCTACAAGGAAACAAAAAGAAAGTTGTTTTTTGTATGTTGAATCGCGCCCATTTTTATTTATTTATTATTATCTTTTGTTTCTTCGGCTTGCGTGTCTTCCTGCTACGATCATTCATCGTTGAAGAATCACCGGGGATTAACTTCTTCAGCCAATTGCACAGGAACGCCGAGAAATGCCGGCCGCAGCAAACCAAGTCAGGCTTCGTGAGAGCCTTATATACGGAACACCGCCGTTCTGACTTTGCCAAGCTCCATTGGCGTTCAATGATCCGCGGTTCGTCTGCTACTCGGATTCGTCCATTTTTCTTTCTCCTTTGTCGTCTGCTGTGGGGCAACCCCTTCTCTCTTCTTTGTTGTTGTTTTTTTCTCGATTGTCGATTATGTACGTCTATACTTTTCTAACTGAGCTGGAAATTGTATGAGGACCTCTTTTTCGAACTCTCGGTATCGTTCGCTTTTCATACTCATGTCCGTGCGTTGCTTTGTTTTCGGTTCCAAGTTGCGCCGACGTCCCACAGGCCTAAAGCGACCGCCAAGCTCTTACGCTAGGCCTAATTCAATTGTGAAAGTCGCGGGCTCCCTCTGTGCCTGCACAGCTTCGCTCAGAGGCCGCAACAAATGACGAGCGGTGCCTTGACGTATTTTATGTACGATTGATGGTTGTTGTGTGTAACAATTGTTGTTGTTGTTGCTTTACTACGTCTACTTGTTACTTTAGCCTAGTGTAGTCATAAAGGACTTGCCAGGAAGATTGAACGATGCTAGTGCGGTCAGTGGACACTGTTCTCATCAGAAGAATACGGGCCAAGCATGTCGCAAGCTATTAGAGAATAATTCGCACTCGCGAGTGTTTATCAAGAAGCTATTAAAACACAGATTCGCCCAATGGATGCAGCTTTGTGCATGCAACGCGTATTCTAACTTGTCAGAATTCCTTCTTTTTTTTGTTGTTTTTTCGCAGCGCATGAATGAGGTTTTGGAACAAAAAGTAGAGATCAGAAATTTCTTGCAAGTAACTATTTCGTCTATTGTTTAGCAATCTTCTGACTTGCTGTTTTCACAGCTGCAAAAGCAGGGGCTGCTTGGAATAGATTGCAATGAAAATAAAAAGCAACCTTGGTTGCTTTTCCTTAGAGTGAAATATATGATATTCATTGTTGTTTTGAGCTAGCTGTGAAAGGTGCGAGTCCTTCGTCAAGCGTTTTCCTCTTTTAGTCTCACGATTATTATTATTATTATTATTATTATTATTATTATTATTATTATTATTATTATTATTATTATTATTATTATTATTATTATTATTATTATTATTATTATTATCGCGCCTACAGCCCGAGATCTTTGACAGCCTATCTTTTTTCTCCAATTTTAATGATATCGGCTACATTTCTCTAAGTTTTGTCAAACAACCTTACTCATCAATCATCGAATAATGATTCTGCAACGCAGCCTTCAGTCAATTCCAAGACGTCTCTATTCCTGGAAATGCACTGTAACAAATACTCTGTACGATCCCAGCGATGACAACGTGTGTCAAACTCATGTGAGACCGGTTGCGACACGTGCGGCCTGTTTCGCAAAACGAAAGTACGCCGTAGTGCGCATGCTCCCTCGTCTGTACTGTAACAGACGACCGACCTTACATTCCTGGCCCATCGCGCTCACCCGTTCTGGATCATAGGCACTGCTTCAGTGATCACTGGTTACGAAACAGTGGTTACAATGAAAAAGTGCTTACGAAACTGACGGGGTACGACTCCATCAAACGTTGTGACTCGCGCGAAAGAGCTTCGAGGAAACGTAGTGCGCGAGGAGTGCGGTGGCGGCGTTTCTCCGAGTAGGTACTTTCTTTATCGCGGCAATGATTGGCCATTACTCGACTGGTCTGTTTGGGCTCTCGTTATTGGCACAAACAAAGACGGAGTAGCTCGAAGAAAACAAGAACTCAGATCTTCAGCAGTAAGGCGGCACGTCCACTCCACCTGAACGGCCTCTTCCTGTTTCTCCTTGGTCCAAGAGAGAGGGGGGCTTAGATGGCGAGAGCTACACGAGAGCTGGGTCGAGAGCACGACAGCGCCAAGTGTGCAGACGAGTTCTGCCGCGTATCGAATCAGGCACGGCGGCGACGGCGGCGGCCCTGTGCGTGTGCGGCCGACCGCCGGCGCAGTTACGGGCGTTATTCCCACTTCGTTACGCTCGCTCTCCCGCACGGATGGAAGCGCCGGGGAAACGTGATTCTCTTAGACAATTTGCCGACGACTTCGTCGACGTCGTGCGTGTGTGTGTGTGGCACCCCTCCCCGAAAGGAGGAGGTCCTTCTCTTCGACCACTGGCTGTTCTCCGGCGCTCTCGCTTCGCTGACCGCGACGGGGAAGCTCGGAGAAGGCGAGCAGCGGGCCGGAGCTGCTGCGTCGGCTCGGCGCAATCGAAAATGGGAGCTCACGCATATTGAACGGAAATTTGGTTACGCCGACCCCGAGATCGGCTCGGCGACAGGTTGCGCACCGCCGCGGTTGGTCTCGGAGACCCGGCCGGCACGGCGGCTCTGGACAAGCAAAGAAATAGACGCGCGCAAAGTGTGGGCAACGCAGAGAGCGCGAAAGTATCTGGCGGTGTAAAGAAGGAACTAACAAAAAACCGACAGACAAAATGGAGGAGGCTGCGGCGAGGGAGTAAAGGGATGGAAGGAGAGGAGTCGCGGAAAGGGGACGGGATGCGTCGTGTGCTTGGAGCAATATGCGACGTTTTCTTTCTTTCTTTCTTTCTTTCTTTCTTTCTTTCTTTCTTTCTTTCTTTCTTTCTTTCTTTCTTTCTTTCTTTCTTTCTTTCTTTCTTTCTTTCTTTCTTTCTTTCTTTCTTTCTTTCTTTCTTTCTTTCTTTCGTCTGTTTAGCATTGCGCGCCTTTCATCGGCGTTGCACAATGCAATCTGACATTAGCATGCCCGTTGAATTTACTACTACCTGTTTTGACCGCTAACGAAAACTGAATGGATGTTATGGAGTTACAGAGTGTGACACAGAAAAGCGTCACTGCAGCAGTGAACCTTTAAATGTTACCGTCCTTCAGTAAATCGTATTCATTCACTGTAGCAGAAGCGGAGGGACTTTCATAGCTTTCGTTCTGTTAACATGCATTCGAGTAACAGTTTAAGAACGCCTTTTAATGGGGACGAAGGTGAGCTATCAACAGCGTGATCAACACGCTGTTGTGGGGGGTCGCGCATACCCGGACACCGTGCACGGCGTGTAAGTGGCCTCGGAGATGGCGTTTTAAGAAACGCCTCGAACGATCATTTTCTCCACAGTATCCCATCCCGTCGTGAACTTGTCACTGCAGTGATAATAACTGCGACAAACGTTTCATTACCAGGCAATACCAATGACACATGGTCGAAGCTTTGTCAGGCTCGTATCAAGCTTTCTCTTCGAACGCCGCACAGACTGTAGCGAAGTAGAGTGTACTTTATTCTCTGGATACGCTTAAATAGCGTTGACCATATGTCAGTGACATTGCAAAATGACATCGATTACGAGTTTTTACTTTCTTCTCGTTCTCCATAGCTGGCGTCACTTGATATCGGTGTTTGAATTCGTAGCTTTGAATGTACATACAGGCTTTTTCTTCTTTACAAAAAAATATTTAATTCGTGCAGGCAAGGAAGTAGGCTGAATTAAGAATAAAGCTTGGTGGATAAGGATGTGGCTACACGGAGTAGTTATGTCATTTGAAATGCCGCGCGACAACCAAGTTTAAGAAGAGCTTGGTGGCTCACAGGTCACGTACCGCCCCGCTATAGGGCAGACACTGACTCCATCCATCTGTTTGTTCGTGACTTAGTTGAAGTGATAACGCAAGGCAAGTAACGGGAGCAATTAAGTTATGCAAAATAAACATGGCTCGCCACTGTAGAGGTTACTGCAGTTTGCGGCAGTGAATGCGAGAGCGTAATTTTCTACTTTGAGCTTATGCAGATGTTTCGGCTAACAGCTGCTCGGGCGCTGCGGGCCTATTTGGGAGTATTTTGGCCATACGTATTTTGAAAGTCGTTTGTAAGCGCTCCTCCGGTGGTCCGGTATACGCCATCCGGTAATCTGGTACGCCACCGCGTAAAGCGAAATCCTGGACAGGCTAAAAAATGCTATCTCGCTTCTATTATAAACACAACGTTTTTACATTGCAAACAACCGTGTGTATAGTACAACGTACATCGCGCAAGAGTGCACCCTTCTTGTAGTAATTGATCGTGCTGTGTATTGTGCGATTCTTAAGCGGAGCGGAATGACGACAGTTTGAAAAAGTGCGGGAGGAAGTTTGCCAGTGGCTGTTTTCATTGCCTGTCCCGATATTGTGTGTGTGTGTGTGTGTGTGTGTGTGTGTGGTGTGTGTGTGTGTGTGTGTGTGGTGTGTGTGTTTGTGTGTGTGTGTGTGTGTGGTGTGTGTGTGTGTGTGTGTGTGTGTGTGTGTGCTGTTTCCGAACCGACACACATCTTCCAGCACTCGTTCTTACTTCTCACGTTATCGCTTGTAACGTGACGTTTATTGGATAATGTAAATTTCTTCCTCGCGGCTTTCGGTTGATATAAAAAAAGTGTCCTTGCTTAAATTCTAGGGCTTTTTTTTTTTCGCTTACGATACTACTCAGCCACCTCAACAACTTCGAAACACTAGCTTCTTTTTTTTAAATCGATTTATTGGCCGCTATTAGGGTACGTCGCCTCGCGTCGCGAAGGCAATGAAATTTACGGAAGAAAAAATAACTCGCGAAAAAGAAAGACTGGTCTGTCGTCATAACTTCCTTTCCTAGATTAAAGGAATGGCCTTTTCAAGCTGATGCGAAAGTACCGCTATGTCGTCTCGGTCTCGGAAAGACTAACGCAAGATCAAGGAGAAGACGAAGAAAACAGAGAAAAAAAAAGAAAGAGAAAAGATGTGCGAAGTAAAGGAAGGCATTCGAGCGCCGGCCCGACCGGGAACATAAGGGCGCGGCAGCAGGGCGGAGATTATCTCAAAAGCCGTCGAGATTAATTCTCGCTACAGGGCGCACGATGCATTAGTGTAAGCGCTTTTCTATCGGCTGTTATTTTTCTCTTCTTCTTCTTCTTCTTATTCTATTCGTTAGCGTGCTTCGCTTCGATTTCCTGATGGTTCGGGCGATATAGCTTAGCTGCCTTCTGGTGCTCGCACGTTTCTTTCTCTTATTTATTTTTTTCGCTTTCTTTTACTGTCGCAACGCTTATTGGTTAGTAACACTTAGGAAATGTGTGCTCTATTTCACACGATGTTCGGAAAAAAATTAATGTGTTAGCCGTGTTTTCGGCTACGATGAGACCGAGGGGAATTAAGAGGAAAGGTTTGACTTCCCAACGCAGTGGGAAGAGGCTCGGAAATATAGAACTTGGAAAGGAGGCTACTCGTTTATGTCGTTGATATACTTTGATGAGGGACGCTTTGAGGAGCGGCAGTGCGTCAGTGTAATTATCTTAAAGACGGTCATATGAAAGCTGGTTTTCTATCAATATTTTGCGAGAGCATTTCTGAGTCGCTATTCATGTAGAACTGTTAGCACGATAGAAAACGTGGTCGATACGAACACTCACTCACTCACTCACTCACTCACTCACTCACTCACTCACTCACTCACTCACTCACTCACTCACTCACTCACTCACTCACTCACTCACTCACTCACTCACTCACTCACTCACTCACTCACTCACTCACTCACTCACTCACTCTCTCACTCACTCACTCACTCACTCACTCACTCACTCACTCACTCACTCACTCACTCACTCACTCACTCACTCACTCACTCACTTCCTTGTTTTTCTTTTTATCGTCCTTCACACATATGCGTGGCCTATCACCTTTTATTTCTATCGTCTATGGAGGCTTTTAAGGAACAATGAGACCAGTGCACTAACATGCTCGCTTTCTTGCCAGTGTCGCATCAGCATTTCGCGCGAGCTGTTCTGAACACACGCACTAGGGCGGGCACTTCTTTCCTTAATAAAGATGACAACTGCCCGTTCCTTGCCGTGAGATGGAAAACAATAAACGTGGGAGGAGGTCGGTTATAGGCCGGGACATAGGGATGTAGGCCTAGTCAACAAACAGTTATGTCTGTTTCCTTTTGTCTAATCTTTGTGGCATGTAACATTGCTGTGTACACATGGCAGAATAAACAGTATTATTGATGTCGGAAAGGATTAATAATGACCGAACAACCCGGCATTGAGCCTTCGTTTTCACGAGCGGTTAAATCAGAGTGCGGAAAAAAGGAAAAAAAAAAAAAGAACCTCACAGGGTCTATTATGCATTCGCCTAAGACGACTAAAAGGCGAAAGCCGTCTTGTTTTTCTTCTCACTCGATGTATTGATCCCCCGCCCACTCCGAAAGCTTTCTGCAGCTCACCTGACATGACGTCATCATGTGACGTTACGTAATGGACGTCATGCCATGACGTCACACCTCTTGCCGATTTTTGACGTCATATGGCGACGTCATCACGTGATGATAACCTTTTGCATCGCTCGTGTTGACGCCGCTGTGGACTTACCCAGATCTGCATTTAAGCCGTCTTCGCCACCTCCGTGCAACAGGCCTCAGGCCTGGCCAACCACCCAACCTTTATCGTTGGATCCATGCAGGATTTCATCGTTCTCTGCTAGACTTTTCGTACGGATCAAATTCGTTCGTGTATCTTTGACACCGTCTTTTACTATGCCTAAGGGCAAGCTATCGGAATTTAAAAGAAAGACAAATTCACAGGTCGCGACAGAATCGCTTATTCCGTTGCGGTAGATGGTATTTTGTCGAATCGGCTTCGTTCCAAGAAGAGAGCGCCTGCGTTCCGAGAATGCTTCTCTATGTAAACCATATAAGGCGTGCTTGCAGGCTGCGCAAACAGACCTTCTTGCATTTTAAGTGTAGACGTTGAGCGCGTGATGCGCTTTGCCTGTATAGGCGGCGGGATTTGGGTCACGCTTTACCGCTGTGCTTTCATCCAACTTCGACGAGGGGTTTGGAAAACACACGCACACACACTCACATAGAGGGGAGCTGGTCGTGCGATGCGCTGCATAAAAATATTAGCTGAACGTAGCCAACAGTATGCTGACGCTAGCCAGTACTAAGTCACATGTAGCTAATAGTTTGGCCATACTGGCGAAGGTTAGGCAAGAGTTGGTAAATCCAGGGTTGGCGACCATTATGCAATGCCGATATTAATCGCGCATGCTAGAGCGCCTCATTCCTCACGTAAAGTGCGCAACGGCTAGTAGAAGCACTTTTCTTTGAAAATAATTTATTTTATTTTTTATTTCGGCCTAATTATATAGTTATATTACCGTATGTATGTCCTAGTTTACGTCATCAGCAATTGCTTCTGAATCCTGAATTTACGCCTCATAGAATGCTTTGCATATAAAGGTTTTTGAACCCCGCCTCGTTTTTTATTGTGTTGGAGTTTGTCGAATTCAAGATGGATGACATTCAGACCACGCGAGAGAGCGCCAGGTTTCTGTTCAACTTTGTCACTAGAAAGTTTGTCTATTTGTGACGTAGTGCGGACGCGCATTGTCACAGCGTCAGCTGGATTCCTATTGGCCTCGAGGAGTTACGGAGTCGCCCTCTATCGGACGCGCCTCGATTGCGTGCTAGGCAGGATGCCGCCGGCGCGCTCCCCATAGGTTTTGCTGTCGGCGCTCTACAAAAACACCTCGCGGAAGCCCTCCAGGGCATTTCTGTAAGTACTTTCGAAATGAACTGTGTTCTTTACTGTCAAGATAATCATTTTCGACGAGCTGAAAGCACAAGATAGTCTACAGTCGCTGTCTCTTCGCAGAAAACCGAGCACCCGTTTCACGCTGTCACCGCGTTGGAGACCCCTGAACCGGCTTCTTGCGTGAAAGGTAGTCACTCGCTGAGTGCAAACTATGGGAAATATCTCGTTAGAGTAGACTGCCTGTATAACCAAACGGAGCATAACAGAAAGAAGCCTCAAGCCAGCGATCGCACGGGTTCGCGACGACTGACGGTGCCTCTACATGTATGAGCGTCTGCATGTATGTTCTTACTGATGGTTTCGCTTTTGCTACGAGCGCGTTTTGGCACCGCGCTGTGAACTTTAGGCCGCAAAACATGAGAATTTGTTAGTAAACAAACAACTACTGTTGCGCGGACGCTATCAGAGCAGTTCAAAAACAATTTCCTTACAACTGCGGCTTCGGTGCGCATGACAACTTTGTGATCTGCCGTCCCGACTATTCAGTGTTTTTTTTTTTTCTTTTTCGGTCTAAATTCGGGTACGTTTCAATGTCATTTGACAAGTTGTCTCGCACTGCGTATTGATCGGTCTTCTCAGCGAGCAAATGCCGCTGCTTCTGTTTCTTTATTCAGCACATTCGTTTTGTTTGGTGCTCACACAAAACGTGAGCAAATGCGACGCCTTTTTTAATGCTCCTTATTATCGTTCCATTTGCATTCCAGTGAACTTGCCGCTCTCTGTGATCAACAAATTCATAGACCAAAGCTTCACCACTTCGAGATTGCTGGTGGAAGGAGAACCAGTCTACGAGACCGAGCATGTAGTAGCATGCGACGCCTAGGAAAAGAAAGAAAATACAGTAACGCGGGAGAATCAGTACATCGACTGACAAGATGAGATGGCTTTCGCCTTCTAGTCATCTTTAACGAATGCATAAGGGACCCTGTGCGTTTTTTAATTCAACGTATCTAAACAATGACTTGCGCATCTGCAGCCGATTTTGTGGACGCTGAGCACGGGGCCGACGATCAAGAGGTCGCATTGGAGAGTTTTGAGATGGCATCGCACGTGGTAAAATGTATCGCTTTTACCATCCTGTGGCAGATAAGCATCATTTGCCGGCGGGAAGCGCGCGCGAGCCATCGTCTCAGTGCGCGCTGTCTGCTACTCACCGAACATCGCAGACCCGACGCAGTAACGAAGGTCTTCGTCGCGGAAGTGCTCGTTGCACACAAGACTCGTAGCGGATGGCTACTTGCTGGTTCTTAGCTTTACAACCCATGCTTCACGCTGTTTCTTGTCCCGCGGTTACCAGTGCAGGCTGACACTGGGTTCCTTTGCGTAAGCGCGGCGCTGAGGCACCGAGCGGTAGAGCCCCATGTTCGTCGCCTTTGGAGGCAGCCACTCTATTACAGTGGCTTCAATTGAGTAGAAAATGAGAGAAAACTTCCGAATTTGAACAGACCGCAGCGCATGTGGGACTTGAAACTCGTTTTCAAAGCACGCGGCAGTGCGCCACAAGCAGCCGACGCGGCCGCGGAGACCACATGATCCTGCCAAGTACGTCACGCCGACGGTGGCGCCGGCATTTCCAGTGGTGGGCCTCGAGGCCAATAATCACAGCTATGCAGTTCCTGAGAATGTATGCCAATTCCTCATCGTTAAGTTTATATCTCGCCTGGAACGATAACGTCAGTGCGTACGATGTTTTTCGTCGAATGATACATACATACATACATACATACATACATACATACATACATACATACATACATACATACATACATACATACATACATACATACATACATACATACATACATACATACATACACATACATACATACATACATACATACATACAAGCATCATGAAGGCCTCGGTCTGTGTGTCGATACGTTTGTGTTTTGTCGCAGCCTTTCATTTAGTTGTGTCTCTTCTGCACCTTATGTGTGCGGCTTTAATCCACTGAGTCGCAATGTAAGTCTGGTACTGACGTTACTTTCTTTTTATAGAATCTTGTGTCTGACACAGGGTGTACACGATGCAGCTTTTTCTTAGAACGTCGCTGTCAACGAAATAGCTACACGGACTGCTACATTGTCTGCAAACTTCATTGCGATAGTTACTAGATTCAGTACGAAGCTCTGGTCATGTGCAATCTCGCTGACGAACTGCATTTTCGTCCGGCGTGATTAAGGGCGCTGAGAAATTCTCCGCATATTATAATTAACCTCACAAGCAAGCCAACTCACGTCCGATCCTTAAACTCGCGAGGGGACTTCTTTTTTTTGTTCCGTCTTTTTGCGTAGGTCTATGCGGAAGCCATGGAGAAACCATGGAGTGGCTGATGAATTCTACTTTTTATCGCAACTTTTAATCGTCCCAGAAATGAGCAATCAGCGGCCCGATACCTTCGAACGTCAGCACACGCGTTTATCGCTTCATTTCATCTCGCTTACTTAAACTTTTGTGGCCCCTTCTCGCTACAGTGTGTTGCGTCCAAAAATAAACACAAAAAAGTGCGCGTTCGTTCGGCGTCACGCCGTTCTTCCCGCATCGCTAATCCATCTCGACGTCGCCGCGCATAAACGTAACCCCTTCCTTTCCTACACGGCGCCACTAGCTGCGTCGCGGCTGCGCCCGCGGCTCTTCACGTTCGGGGCTCAATAAGTTCAGCCCCGCCAGGCCTTTCGCTTCGGTACACTGTATCGATTTATCATCGCCTCCTGGAGCGCCGCGGCCGTCTCGGGCTTTTCCCTCGTTTTATGCAAACTCTGATTGAACGACACGGGAACTCAGTCGAGCCTGCGGAGCTTGAACCGCGGATCCTTATCTCAGCCCCCAATCTGGTATTGGCTGCGCGCCTGTTATCCGAATTCATCCGTTTCGTATATCTTATTTTGCGTCATCTTAAGCTGACAATGCCTAAAGAGACACCGTAGAAGCACCCGGAGTTCGTTTACTACGTCCAGTTGCTTATTTCATGCCGGAGTGCATTCATTTAGGCGACGAGAAAACGCGGGTTACCAGCGCAGAAAATCAAGGACGAAGCTTTATGTCCTTCCTTTAGAATTTCGGGGAACTCTAAGAAAAAAAAAAGAACACCTGTTACTCTTGTTTTGCGAGTCTTGAGTTGTCACATATATTACTCTGTTTAAAGATACACGCGTTAACTATCTTTTGGAGAACCGCGACTCCGACGACTCTGCGAAGAGGGTACAGTAAACTCCGAAGAGGCGGCAACGAACAGCGCTGGACAAGGGACGGAGATATAACGGCACACAGGGCCTTGCGCTGTGCCTTGCGCTTTTTGTTCCCGTCTTAAGGACGCGCAAACCAACCCAGTTAGGTGAACTTCTCCGAAGATAATTAACGTGTATCTTTAAAGGGAATTCTTTGTGTGTCAAATCAGGACCCACCAAAAAGAGTCAAAGGATTTTTTTCTCATTGAATCTATGACGTCACAAACGCTAGTGTTTTGTCGCATGCTTCGGCCGTTCGTATAAAACGTTATCGAAATTTGTTACGTTTAATGCTTAGTTTACTTAAATTCGGTTCGACCGTTATTCGGGTCGATAAATTAGCCTGACCATGCAAAGCAGACGCTGTTGAAATCGCAGGACGGGGTCACAAAGAGCTGCAGCTATGGATGACTTGAGGTACGTCTGTCAATTCTAGGCCTATTTTAAGCTAGCGAGAGCTCAGCTCTCGGTAAGACTGATGTATCTGGTGTTTCGGAAGTGTACTTTGTCAATACAGCTTTACAGTGCTTCCTGAGACCCCTCTAGGAGTTATGCTTGAACATGTCTTTTTCTCGATATAAAAAAACACACGCACAAAAATTGCTACGCTAAATATTGTCGGTAATTCAAGTCGGCCAAGACATGTTTGCTGCCTCAGCAGTGGACACGTTCTGTACGGAAGAAAGGCGGAATTTATATTTCCTCGGTGCGCGTATAAAGGGCCGTAGTGGCACGTTGCGGCGCAGGGGAAAAGTCAAACGAGGCCAATAACGTGAGCTGGGCTTCCAACTCAGTGATAGAGAAATTCGTCTCGCTAAAGACGCAAACCGCTTTAAAGTAAATGTGGAAAAACAAAAATTGCGCCCTGCGTGCTCCTTTACAAGCCTCTGCCTGAGTGGCAAGTGCTCCTCAATGAGCGTTCCTATATAGCACAGATTGGTCGGAAGTTAAGGGACGGAGAAGTAGGGTGGCGGAGTTGTCTATCCTTTCTGTGGGTGTAATACATATATGTTCTCATGCACACTGCTCCTTACGCCCTCTTTCTCTTTACACCGTCTCTCGCCTCGTCAATTCTCGTCCCTTGCTCAATTTCCGCCCACGATATCGAATCTCTGCTCGTCCCATGTTTGACTTTCGCGTGCGTGGGCCGTAACGCCGCTGCTCAATGTTTGCACATTTTTTCAGGTCTCGTGTTAGAGTCAGGTATACCCGCTCACGCGCTGCGGTGTGACTATGAGGTTTCACTGCTGCGTATGCGGTCTCTTTCGCCGGTTTTATTTCCTTGCCACGTAGGCTTAATGTAGGTGGGAGCAGAAATGAGTAAGCGATACTGTACTTAGGTTTACGAGCATAGTAGGCTACCGTGTGCGGTCTAAATTATTGTTCAGCTCTTCAACACCGCTTCCGTAATCAATTCTGGGGGTTTAAGTTGAAAAGGCACGATGTGATTATGGAGCACGCCGTAATTCGGCACTCCGCTCAGATTTACTTTGACCGTTACGGGTTTCTTGACGAGCTCCCGAATCTAACTGCATGGGCGTTTTGACATTTCGCCCTCATAGTATAAACGCCGTCACCGTGGTCGGGAATCGAACCCGCGTCCTCGAGCTCAGCAGAGGAACACGAAACCTTATTTATTTAGAGCGTGGTCGCTTGTGCACGCGCAGTATTTGCAGCGTGGCCAATATAGATTGTAAATACTGTGTATCTTTTGCAGTACGGTGTTTCGATGCATTGCCTTAATTTCTAATTGCAGCCAACTATAACGGAATTTCACGCCGACAAAGTCTATTCACGATTAGTTTATACGACTGCTAGCAACGCGTTGTGTAATCCGCAGGGCTCCCAAGCATTAAGCTCGTATACTGTTGGGCAACCCTTACGTGCCACGTAAGCAAATTACAAATGTACCTGGAGGTCGTCGCCTTACGCCACTCTCATGATTTCGTCTCCTACGTTAATAAACGTACCGCGGGCCGCCATGCGTGCAGAAGTGACCCAGAGGTGGCGCCGAGGAGCCGCGCCTTCTAGCGCATTCTAGGTCATGCGCCTGATGAACGTCGCGCCTATCGCTTGCTCTCTCTTTCCTTATTCTTCTGCACCCTCCCCCAGTGTAGGGTAGCAAATCAGGCGCGATCTGATTGAACTCCATGCCTTTCTTTCTCCATGCTAACCTTCCCGCGTTTCGTGAACGCTGGTTTTCTGGCCTACCGCTTTTATACT
Organism: Rhipicephalus sanguineus; assembly: GCF_013339695.2. Taxonomy (NCBI): domain Eukaryota; kingdom Metazoa; phylum Arthropoda; class Arachnida; order Ixodida; family Ixodidae; genus Rhipicephalus; species Rhipicephalus sanguineus. The sequence continues at coordinate 49,040,559 of NC_051178.1, read as the reverse complement.
GAATTGCTTGCTTAAAGGAGTGACTGAAGCGAAACAAAGAATCGGTATAGATTGATAAATTCTACTCTCAGAATTCTAAGGTCGTTAATTTCACCATCGCAGATTTATTATCAGAACAGAAAACCAAGATCAAAGTTTCATTTTCAAATATCGCGCCGAAATCTCCGCGCGTGACGTCACGGATTTCGAAGTGTATTTTTCGTATTTTCGCGACATTCGCTCAACGAAATTTCCTGAAACTTGGTATGTTAAGTCTATGGCCCCTTCGGAGAGCAATGTGCTTCCATTTTACTGATTAGAAACTACGTAAGACCTTGTAGACGCAGTCAAAATCTATGGCGTCAGGGCGTTTGCGTGTCGCCACCCGCATTTTCTTCTTGCGCGTTTTCTCGCTTTCCAAACGTCTTCTCGCGACAAGCGTAGTGATTTCGGTATTGAGAAAGGTTAATTTACTAGTATGAGAAAAATCCTTTTTCTCTTTGTTGTCCCTTGAAGTTTTTGTAAGGGCATGTCTTCAACGTAAGTCGATCTAGTGTTTTGATCTCTAGTGCCAAATCAGGGTGGTATCTTGATGCCGCGTTGGTGGAAACTATGTAGCCTTTATAAAACAGTATATCCTTTTTTCACGTTAATTAACTATCCTCGTCTCTTCTCTAGATGACTATCTGACTTTCTCTAAACCTTCATCAGCGATGAGTCACCATGCCATAAATATCTCAACCGTTCTCACCCCCACTGACTTTCTTAAATGTGTTTTTCCCCGTCAACAATGGAAGCCTGCAACTCATCACCTGGAAACATGCGTTCACTAACTCTGAAAAGATTCATGGAAGCTTGTTTATTAATGCACATTTCTTTGTTGATCCCACTCTTGCAGTAGCCTCACTGAGGCCGCAGTGCGTGTAAAATGAAATAAGTAAATGAAATCGACGCTGCCTGCCTAGACGACGTGCTCGTTGAAATTTTCTTGAGTAACTGCGTCGTTTCCTTCGAAATGAAATCTGTGATTCCTACGGCTTCGACATGCGAGTGAGTATAGAAGTTATGCACAGCTCATGCGGCGCGTGCCCATTACACCGCCGCCGTCGTCGCTAGGCGCTGCGCCTTCTCTACTCCTCCCGCCAGTAGCAGTAGGTGGCATGCAACTGACGGCGGTGACATTTTCGCCAAACATTTGCCCCCTCGTTCGCTCGATTCCCCGGGTGTCGTTAATGCGATTACATGCCCTCGGGGAAACGAGGCGTCCCTTCTCCGTCCGGCTGCTCTCACCGAACCGAGGCGGGGAGGGCGCCACTGTTTACCGGGGCGCCCTGCCGGCATCAATGCAGGCCGCGCGCTAATGCGCGCGCGCGTCGCAAACGCGCACGGACGCCGAGTGCTACACGAGTGCTGCGACGACTGGTCAGTGAGGCGTGCGCAGATTCTAAGTGGCCCAAGCGACCGCTACCGTATGCGGACAGGGCGCCATCTTTAGCGATAAGCCTGCCCCTGAAGAACAGCCGACTGCGGTGTCGTCCGTCTGGAATCACTACTTCTTTCTTCTCGACACGGTTTTTACACGTCTACCTTTACAGCATTTATCTCTCAGGAGTCGCATCCGTAATGCCCCTTGATGGATTTTGTTTCGAAATTACGGGTGCAGTTAAAGTTGTTCCCAAAAGCAGATACGTCTGATTTTGCAGAAATCAAAATCGCTTCTTCTCCATCTCCTTGTCGAAACGCGCCACACGCTTCAACATTTCTCGTTCCCTGGTGTCAGATTTTGAACACGCAGCCGATATTCATCTATCCAGCGCGTCGGTTTTGAAAGGCTTTCTGTGAGTGAGTGAGTGAGTGAGTGAGTGAGTGAGTGAGTGAGTGAGTGAGTGAGTGAGTGAGTGAGTGAGTGAGTGAGTGAGTGAGTGAGTGAGTGAGTGAGTGAGTGAGTGAGTGAGTGAGTGAGTGAGCGAGCGAGCGAGCGAGCGAGCGAGCGAGCAAGCAAGCAAGCAAGCAAGCAATCAAGCATCTTCTATTCTGCTCCATCCGTAGCGTCTCTGTATCTCTTGACGAATAAAAGCATTCCGCCAGGCTTGCGGAATGCGACAGCTTCGAGGCGCTCAAGGTGACGAGGAAGCTGCGCGTAACCAGGTCTCGAACAAAAGAGCCGGTTCTGCCTTGCAACGCCGCGTCACACTCTGTTATCTCTCGGCCAGTCATTTATTCCTTCCTCGTATTTTTCTTTTCTCGTAGCCCCTGCCACACAGCGGCCCTGCATGCAATTCGGCTGCTCCGATCGGCCACCGCCATAGCCCGGAACTCACGTCTCTCGATTGTTTCAGCGCTGGAAACTTTGCAGCTGCCCGTCTGTGCATCGAGCGGACTAATTAGTCGGAGTGTATCCCTTCTTATCTCGGTCACGTATTCGCGGAACGTGCGCGGACCTCCTCTTTGCTCCCGCGTCTGGAACGGCCGCTTCGGCCAGGAGGATATGCCTCGCCAACGCTGTCTTGCCGCACACGGACGCTCTACTGCTTCCATTGGCCACGTGAAATTTGCCTTTTGTTTGCCTTCGTACGTCGCTTTCCCCTCTCCCTGCTCCCCATGTATCTGCTACTGGTACCTTTCCGTACACGGTGAGGACGTGCGGCTTTGACGTTTGCACCGTGCGTTGCGCCAGTCAGGCTTCTCTGGTTTTTTTTCGACAGTTGTGACACTAACCGCAATCTCTCTCTCGACTTTCTTTTTCTTTTCTTCCTGTTTTTTTTTTTCGTGTTCATCTGTCTAGTTGCCATTCCTTTCACTCCTCCTCCCGTTGGTTACCGGTGTCGCTAGCGCGCATTAGTGAATTCGCGGTCGTTTCCTGCCTGTCGCTATCACTGCGTCCTTCTTCGGTGACTGCGTGCGGTGTACGACCACTAATCTTTAGATGCAACCAGCTTCGTGGTATGTCTCGCGAGCGGAACGATTTAAATGAAATAACATACTCGTACCGATTTCTGCACAACGAAACAACCAAGGAGTCAACTAGAAATGAAAGAATTAAAATTCACTAGTTCTAGTTTACGCTCTCTGAAGCAGTCACAGAGCTTACAACGTGCCGGCACTTAATCTCTGAAGTGAAACAGCGAGAAAAGAAAAAGCTCACAGAACTCGTTATTCTTTGCCCATATAGGACGACTAGAAGGCGAAAGCCATACGGTGACGCTAAGCTGGAGAGATGCCTTGTACAGAGCCCGTTTTAAGCGCTCTTCGGGCGCTTGCGGCATGTGAAGTTACGAAGTACCCACACTACACCATAATTCAATATCATTTTGCGAAGCAGCGAAGTACCCACTGCGCGTCTGTAAGGCAGTGTGTGCACTACGCAGCTGCACACTGTGTTGATGATGTGGCCGATGATGAAGAAATATGGTAAAGCCCTTTGTAAATGTTGGGCAGCTTCAAACCGCCAGCTCGTTATGCAATTCAGATAGTGTGGCGCCTGGTGCTGTTCAATGCTTCCGCCACGCAATGTCACATCTGTCAACGTGACTACTCGACCAACATGAGAACTAGGTCTCTCTGCGAAAAAGGTTCAAGCGCTGGCGTTGCTCTGTCGTGGAATGCTTGCCTGCCACGTAAAGTGCTTGGGTTTGATTCTGGGTCGAACTCTTGTTTGTATTTCTCAATGTATGCGAAGTCGTGTGAGCTTTTGTACCGCATGCCGCGGCCAGAGGCTGATGAGGCACTTGAGGCCTTCGCCTTAATAAAAGAGAAATTGAATTCGCCTTCACAATGGGCGATGGAAGGGGCTCGATGATAAACGTGGTGGTCTGTTATCGCTGCGTTGCTTCCCAATGTTGGTAGGGACAGTGGCTGCCACACGCGCCCTTAGAGGTATGAATATATGTACGTTTTTAAGCCGAACAGGAATATGCGAATGTTTTATTCATTCTGATAACCAGTAGGAAGCCGATTTCTTTTTCATTTATTATTATTTTTTACACAAGTAAGTCAGCAGACAATGCAGAAAGTCGAATAATGTGCTTTTTAACCTCTACAATCCGTGTTGATTTATCAGTTATTAGCTAATAACTGATAGATACAGCCGTACTCTACCGTGCACTTACTGAACGTTGCACTGTGCGATCCGTATAGACCTAAATTTAGGCATGGTGGCCGATCATGTATACCGAGATGTCATGTAGTCCACACTGTAGTAACGTTGCCTATAGGCCGCGCTGTTTATCGGTTTCATCAAACTGAAATCGATAAATCGACACAGCCTCTTATGATAAGTAAGGCTTTGCGAACTAAATGGTTTCGTACGCCGATGCTGAACAATGTGTTAAAGCTGTATTTAGCGCCTCGTTTATGCTCGGCATCACGCTCGTTCGACAGGCATAATGGGTAGAGCGAAAAAAGGCAAGAAATCGTGGAACCAGCTTCGATTGACTTTTACGTCATATCCGCCTCATTATTATGTAGGCGCATGATTGCCCATATGCACGGATAAACATAATAGACCCGCCGAAGTACCTCTGCGCAAACGTTGGCAGTGCAGATCTGTCTGGATGTTTTCACAGCGGCCTCGCTTATTTGCCGACGCCACGTGTAGCTCATGCATAACTCATAAGGGAGCTGCGCCTTTATTGGCTTAAAATATTAACTGCAAATATTCGCAGCCCACGGACGCTGTCGGGACGACGTTGCAATAACAATGGCGCTGCAAACGAGGTTGCGGTATGTCATCACCATGGGAGACGTCTATGCATCTGCATAAAACAAACCAGGACTAATCAAGATTAATTGATTTCTTTCTGCTGGGGTGTATTCCATTGCTAGTGAAGTACGTGTCTTGCGATGCGCACTGTACGTGTCATTTGTCGGTGAAAGTGAATTAATTAATCAATTTTATTCAAGAAAGGTGGGCAGGAACCTATGCCATGCCGCTTCGCGGTCCTCACTACTTTGCCAGCATCACTACTGCCAGAGCACGGGCCCCTGGCACCAGGCAGAACTTTGCCCATCGCGGCAGTTAGACCAATGGCTATATTGTGACTTGCATCGTTTTGCATAAAACCACTTCCGGTATCGGCGCACTCCGTAGTGAATATGGCATCGCTATTTTTTGAAACGAGCTCTGTGATGCTCCCATACTTTCCTTGGCATTATTGTCTCTTAGTCCTCACTAATATTGTGTCTAACAAAAAAAAGCGAACCCTTAAAAGCCATCTTCTTTCCTTCATTCATAGCAAGGGTCTCGTTCTGGCGGACTTGATGCCTTCGGGTAGTATGCGAGGGATTATTGGTCAGCTGCCGGCTCGTAAAAAGATCACGTGATACGCGACGCCAAAAGGCCGAAAAAGAGTGTTCCAGACTCGCCGCCATGGCTGCGATTGGCGCTGACTAACACTCCTAGGTTTAAATGCACAGATATACCTATATAGGACGGGGGGATGACCGCCGCCGTAGCTCAGTGGTAGAGCGTCGGACGTGTTATTCGAAGGTCGCAGATTCGGTCCCTGCCGGCGGCAAGTTATCTTTTCGTCCACTTTATTTCGTCACATTTATGTCCCAGTTATTACAAATAACATCTCCTATACTTTCCTTGGCATTATTGTCTGTTACTTCTCATTAATATTGTATCTAACAAAAAAAAACGAACCCTTAAAAGCCATCTCTTTCCTTCTTACGAAAGCCTTAATACAGTTTCGTGGCCGTTCGTTCCTTCCCTAAAAACAGCGATTACTGAATATTTTCCCGCAAATTAACGTCTATTAGGCGGTATAGTGCACGAACAGTATTTACAGATGGATTCATAGTAGCAATTGCAGCTGCCTCCACCGGAGCGCCGCTTGCGGTGACACCGAGTTATTCGCCGCACGTGCTTCGCCTCTCGTGAAGGCAAGACGTCGTGAAGCTTCCTTCTAGCTCACGGGCACAAAATACGAAAGCTATTTGTTCAAAAAAGACCACCATTTCATCTATGTAGATCGGGCATGACCGTAAAAAGTGTTCGCTGTGCATTCGTTCTACCTTCACGAAGTGCGCAGGGCAATCTCGGACGTGTCAGTGGCACGACTATACGTCATCCATGCATGCCTGCGGTCTGACGTCACGTTCGGGACGAACAACAATATGACGCCGATGCTTTTTGCCTATGACGTTACCGTCTATTTGCCGCCGCGCATCGCAATACGGGTGTAAGTGACTGCGTCTAAATATAGTGCGAGAGAGAGAGATGGCACTACCGTGCGCGGAATACGATACGGGCTTCGATAAATTTAGACCGCATGAAAAGTGCGATCACGGTGAGCCTCCGCAGAATCTGACATAATGGGTATGCTGTTAGAACCAGGCAAGCATCGTTCCACGTATTCACCTTTCGCGCAGTATATACTACATGTATCGTCTCTTCTTTCTTTTCAACGCTCTCTCCTTTCCATTTCCTCGGTCTGCAGCTTTCCCGTTCTGTCACCTATCCGTGTTCTCACGCGAGCATTTATTTCTTTCTCGCGGTGAGAGCGATTGAAAAGCGCGCTCTAAGATTACATTTCTGCATCGAGGCCTTCTTCTCGTTGGCGGAGTATGAGGCGCAGCAGATTGTGTTCTCCGTTCTGCACGCTGTGGGCGCACCTTTCTTCGCGTCTTGCCGCTGTTCCGCCCACGGTTCCTCCTTTCGGAGAAGCATTCTAGCTGTTACTTTCCTTCGTTCCTTTTCGCCTTTCTTCCTTTTATTTTGTGTATTTTTAACGCGAACTTTCATGTAACTGCGGTGCCCGTTGAGCGCCCGGGAAACGCATTAGAGGACGAATTTCAAAAAGCGGTTTCGTTTGCCTCGCGCATTGAATTGACTCCGTCTTTTTTCTCACCGCCGCTTCGTCCTCCTTTCCTTTTCCCTCGTTTTTTTTTTATCTCGCTGTTTACACTTATTGCGAGCGCGCAAGGGCTGCTTCTACCGTTTTCTTGAGAAGGCTCTGCTCTTATTTTGCATCTCCCATTGGTTCTCTTCTTCTGTACTTTCTGTTCATTTTACGTACTCGAGAAATCGTTTTCTTGGTGCCGCAGTGCCACCTTATCAACACGACCGGCAAGAAGGAGTCATTCAGTTCGCGCCTTCCTTCTCTTACCTGCGTTCCTTCTCGCTTACCTTTTTCGAACCACCTTCGACGCCATTTCCCTGTGCCTCGTATCTCCACCATTCTTTGTTATACGTTCATATACGCTGCACCACCAGCGTTAGCCTCCACGGCGTCTTCACTTACCATTTATTTGGTTGTCTCTCTCTCTCTCTCACTCTACTTTTCGCTTTCGCTTTCGTGTTGCACTATACTGTTCCACAGTGTGTCTGTGTTGCGTAACACGAGCGCTACCTTGTTTCCTCGGCTTATTTCGACTCTCCGCGCCACCACTCTCTGAAAGCCGGAGTCGGTGCGCCTGCTCTCTCTCTCTATTGCATTCTCTCCCTCCTTCTTTGCCGCTATTGAAATGGCATAAAATGGGCCCCATGTTCCGTGTGACTTGCGCTGAAAAGTATAACTCGCGCGAGTGCCCTTTCCTAACCGCTCTTTCTCCGCGATGCCATCTCGGTCGCTCCGAAAATACGAGCAGGAGAAAAAAAAGTGTTTATCTTTTTATACTTCTTTATGTATTTAACTCTCTCCACTTTTCGCGAGTTTCCTTTGCGTTGATTTTCCTTCGCCTCTCGAAGCTCCTTCCGACGATCTCACTTTGCGACGTTCTCGCTCTCGTCTTCTGCAAGCTGCCTCGGTTTACCGCGCGCTCTTCGTGTAGAGCCTCGCTCGCCTTTTCAGCTCGCTAGATCACCTGACCATCTCCGTCCTCCTTTTTTATTCCCTCCCTCTCCCGTGTTGCCCGTTCTTCTGCGGCTGCGCAGCTTTTGTCTGTCGCTGCACCTCTTGTATATGTCTCGGTGCGAATCGTATATCTCGCGGATGAATAAGAGAACTTTTCTTTTCCCCGACTTTGTGCTTGTCTGGCCACCGTCGTTGGCGGCGCGCGGTTACAACAGCGAAGAGGATGTGGAATTCCATTAGGCACTCGGCGACGTGTATGCGTTCTCCCGGGACGCTCCATACACTTCTACGCGCGCGCTCACAGCGTATATTCTACGCGGCTCGCGCTCCGTTGGAGGGAGATCACTTTGTGCCGCGCTGCGTCAAAGAAAAAGCTTCCCGTTCGCCTCCCGGTTCGTTTTCTTTCCGGTTGCATATTCCTCGCCCTGACGGCAGCGTTGTTCCGCCATTGAGCTCAGTGTGCATTTAGCTGGGCTCATATTGCTCTCACTTCCTTGTTTATTTCCCTGTTTGATTCTTACGCTTTTCGGTGCGTCCTTTACTCTGTCTTTCCATAAGTTTATTAATACATGTCAACGCCTGCACTGATTTGCGTGTGTACACGCAACCGTGCATTCGCGGGCGCCGTCATGCAACTCCTCAATGTTTGAATGCAGTTTTGACTAACGATGCGCGCAAACGGAATATAAAATACTGGTTCAGATTGCGCAATCGTTCTTGTGTATGCCAAATGTTTTAGTTCTTGGGAAACGGATACGCATTACTCTCTGCATTGCGCGGCTCGCAGACCTCAAGTTTCTGCTGTTTGCGTATCGTATGCTACCTTATCGTCAACAGCCTGGTTTATGCTATCAAGGAAGAAGGCATATCTCCCACCGATCTGCGATAACCACTGTCTTGCGTCAGCTTATTCTGCCGTATGTCTGTAGGTTTCCTAACCCGCACATGATTCCCTGCCTTCGATTATTTTTCTAAACATTCTGTTATCCACAGCGTGCCGCCTGTTGTACCTGCGGCATCTTTTTTACTCCATTTCTTCGTCCTTTTGTTGAACAATAGTGCATTACGGGTACTCGCGTTTGTTTTGAAATCTACGAAACCGTAACCATTTTTCGTAATGTTTCACTAAATTTTACGTTGCCCAATTCTTCGCGCTGTCAGTATATAACTTCGCATTTCATGCTTATGCATCAAATCTCGGCGCCGGAACTTGTTTCCTGCGGAGTTAATTGATTGTGCACGTTTCCAGTCAAGCGAATCGGTGCAACATGCTCGCAGTATGCAAGGCGTGACATATGTACACAGGCGACTAATCTTAGTGACAAAACAGTTAAGGGCTCAACACCGGTTATGCACTGTCTGTTTATCCTGGCTATTTGTTTTCGTTTCGCGAATATGACACCGTGGTATTACTTTGAGAGATTTTGCGCAGAAGTACTAGACATTATGATGATGGTGGAGTCATTGGCGGTAGGGAGGTGTAATGGTCGTCTTATCATGGGCCTCGCTTAAAAAGAGATAAAATTGTATACTTAATGATCGTTTGGGGAATGTTGTGCCGTCTCGAGCGTGTTCTTTCAAAGGAAGCGACAACACACTAATGTGGACAAACAAAACGTTTTCTCTCTCTCTCTCTCTCTCTTTTGTCGGATTGGTGGAATCAAGTCTGCACACGGGCATTAGCACCGTCCGGTGGCGCTAGCGTTACAACACTTGCATCATATCTCGTACTACTCAGTTGCAATCAGCGGACGCTAGAAGGCGAGAATCATGCGAGAAACACACTACGGTTATACGATAGAGTCGAACATCCCCGCAAAAGGTAAAATGAGATCAGGCTGAGTGGAATTTAACTCTTCACACGCAAAGGCTAAAGTTTCAGGCTGATCATAACTCACTCTATATACACACGCGAAGGCTAGAGTTGAAGAGCAATCATACGGCGACTAAGAGGGCGACAAAACGTAGCAGTACGTTAGGGGAACCACAAGGAAGTTAAAGGAGTACTGACACGATTTTGAAGTGCAGCAAAAGGGACGTTTTTGGTTTCCTTGGCATGTAGTGTTAACGCTCTCCCCACACCGCATCCGGGAAACACGTATAAATATTTAAGTTTGATTTTAAAGTTTTCATGTCCCAGCATCTGCAAGGCAGCTTCACCGCATGGAGAGCCCTATGACGTTTCAAGTCAGCTCACTTGGTTTGCGAAGTCTGGGTTCTGCATGCAGCCTAAATCACAGAAATCGCTGTCGGAGGCACTGGACGACAGTTCACTCATCATGAACCACGTTCGACGGACAGCAAAGGACAGCAGGTGCATATTTCGTGGGTTGCAGTCTGCCCGTGACGTCACGGGCAGACATGACACGTCACTATGAAGCCGCCCTCTCAAAACCGAAACCGAAACTGCTGGTTGAAAGAAGCGGTATTAAAAGTATATGCAATGCATCCCCAGGCACCACGACACTCTTTTTAGGGTTCTCGACACCCGTGCTTTCATTTAGAGCAACAACCCGAAAAATTTTAAAATTCATGTCAGTACTCCTTTAAGGAAGAAAGAACAAGCGATAAAGACTGTCTATACGTTACCTTGCGATTGAGCTTCTTTCGAGCTACTTTCCGTTTCAGTACGTTCAGCAGACCGAGTCATGGAAAATTTCACTAGACAAAGTAATATTTAATCGAAAGCTGGAGTGAGAGTATAGGGAGAGGATGAGCTACATTGTCATTATCATGCGATGCTCAATTTAATGAGCAGTGGAAAGGAGGAGGACAGGCGCCGCATTAACGAACAGAAAGACTGCACGATGCATTAAAGATCAAGCGGCCGTAGGTCTCGTTGTCATTAAGTGTAGGGCTCGCGTAGTGCGTGTACCATACGGTGATGGGTGCTCTATTAGGTAATGTGTGCCGAGGGAGTGTGACTGTGTCCTACGGCAGGAAAGAGTAATACGGAGTGATGAGGGTGTAATTAGAGGGTATGATGCTGTTTTCGTTGAAACAGCACACGGGCAAATGAGATCTTTGGGAGGAGCTTTTTCCTAGAACTCGTTTCGTTACGTTGATGATTATAGGCGAAAAAGAGTGGGGTATTAAAAGGAAAAGAAAGAAATGTTCTTGAAGTAAACGAACGCTATAACAACTCGTTCAGAAAACAATGCGCGGTCGACATGTTTTATGACCCGGTAGTAAAAAAAAAAAAACTGCCTTGATGATGCATCTTTTTGGGCATGAACGTGCTTGCAGATTTTGTATCGCAAGCCAATTTCGTTGCTTCTTATTATTACGATCCGTCCCTTGCGATGTTTGAAAAGTGGAATAATAAGCGTGGAATAGTTTCAGCTAAATTATTCTTTCGTGTAAATACCTACGGGGCTGCAGCCTATAACCGCACTGCGGTGCACTACCATTTTACACTGTTGACAATCCCGCTTGCTCTGCACATCTTTCAAAATTCCCTTATCGCTTTGGTCGATTGCCATCCCTGAAAGTTCTTTCTGCTCAGAGGTAAAACGCGGTAAGTTTCGTTCCGGCACTTGACATTTCCGCTGATTGACGCACTTTTCCCAAGCGCGTGCTGCTTACGCAGATGAGGTTTGCCGACGATTGCAAGTTTTGAGCGAAATAAGTCGTCGGGTTCAGAGATTAGAAAAGTCTGAATGTGCGCGCGCATCCTTTACGCGAGGGAAGGAAGGAAGCCATGGACCTTAGCACGCCGCCTCCCGAGCGCCAAGACCGCTTACACTTATCGTCGTGTACGAATGCGGCGCTGAAAGATAGCGCTCAAACAAGCAGCCGCCACCGCGAGCCGGACGTGAAGAAAAGGTTAGGATATGCGTCGACATCATATATGCAAAGCTTCTCCGCGCTGTCTTTGCAATTCGTGGCGATGCATCGCGCCTTCGGCAGAAAAAAAAATGACAAAACACGACGGAACATAATAAAACACGGCGCGAATGGAAGCTCGCAGTGGTTCTCGTGGCGTCCGCGGTGCGCCCGGAATGTTCGGCTTCCGGGGCCAAGTGGCGCGCAAACTTCCTTTCCGGAAGGAAGCCCCGGAACGATGTTGTCGCGCCGGTGTTCCCCAGCGCGCCCCCTTCTCCCGGCGACCTACAGGGCGCGCACCTCCCATATCTTTCTTTCTCTCTCCCTCGCGGCTGCTGCGAGGCGGAGTGGTGATCCCGTTCTTCGCACTGGGGAGTTCTTGATGGACAAGCCTTTGCTGTGACGTTCGAGTATAAACACGGAACGTGGCAAGCGCACTCTCTCCTACGAACCCAGGGCAGAGGAAAAGGGCTGTCCGTCTTCCTGTCCGTCCGCCCTTCCGGTTGTCCTGCTCGCAGGAAGAGGAAGGAATTGCGACGAACGGCTCCGCTTGAAGGACGACTTCCTCTCGGATTTGGTTCCACGTGGCGGGGTATTCTTTCGACGAGCCTCCCCTGGTCGTCCGAACGCGCAGCCTTTCGACTCAGGGCTTACGTAACACGTCTCTATCTTATTGAAGCGACGAAGTATTCGTATAAAATAATAGCGCCTGTAGCTTTGAGAGTTTGGAGATAAGAGCTGATACGAAAGCTTAGTGTAATAAATAACAATTTTGGCGCCTGCTTCTTTGGAGAAGGAATTGAGCGTGGAAGATTAACACATTCATAATGAAACCTCAGCATGCGGTAAAGGGAAAGGGAAAAAGGCGAGACAGGATAGCTGTCTTCGTCCTGCTTCTTCTTTTTCCCTGTCCCTTTCCGTGCGCTGGAGTTTCATTACGAATCTGTACCAACACACCCAACTGCATACCCTAACAAGATTAACAAATCGGGAGCTTGTTGAGTGTTGTGCAACGAGAATACATCACTACATCCTACTTAGATATCGATGTCTATTGTAACTGACGATGTATTTCACCAACCGTATACCGCACTCTCCTACGCCGTTCCTTTTCCGTTCAGCGCAATTTAGTGTTTCTGAACGAACAAGTTGTTGGCGATTGTCTCCGTTCCGCTTCTCGCAGCGATATTCCAGGATATTGTTGGAGTATCGCACCCCGATACTTTGTGTCAAGCCCTTCTTTCGCGAAAGCAACGTCACACAACGCACAGCCTAGTGAAGTAGTGAAAACAAGCTGTGAAGAGACCATATTTTTATTTATTTATTTATTTATTTATTTATTTATTTATTTATTTATTTATTTATTTATTTATTTATTTTCAATACTGCCAGTCTCACTTGGAGACCAAGGCAGGTGGGCATACAAAATAAATAACAACGTGAGCATGAACATATTACACATATTGCAGAATACAATTGCGTTTCATACACAGAAATGTTGTTATGTCTAATACAACATCAATATTTACAACTCAACAGTGAAACTTAATACAATCTAATGCAACATCAAGGATACTCAGGATAACGACGACATAGACGGAGGTGCGTTGAATGAAATACAGAAAAGCGAACACGGAGAAGTGACGTAAGATCAGTGACCTAAATATGAAAGAAACCTTCGATTATCCTTCACTCACATATGATTTGTTTTAATATTTATTTACTATCTGCTCGAACACGCCTTGTCAGGATGTCGATGCTGGAAGTCCCATCTGACTTAGTATACTGCACTGGGATCCGAAAGGTTGCAAAAGATGTAGCAGTCGCATTTCACGCGCTTCGCACCTCCTATCCTCAGCCGCTTTGTAGCACGTGAATTCTTTCTGTATGCTATATATCGTACGCGCATACCGCGACTGGCGCGTATCTTCTCTTATTACGACAGAAGCCCGGCCGGCGCGGCGCCACTTCAATTAAAGCTGCGTAATTTCGCGAAACGTCGCCCGTGCGGAAATGACACGCGCTTCGCTGACGGGCCCCGTCGAGGATTTCGCGCGACACCTAGATCCGCGTTTGAATCTCGCGTAACATTTCCGCTTGTCTCGCGAACGGAAGTAGACGCGCCGCGCAGCGATTTCGAAAAGGCCTCGCCGAACCAAACTCGGGGTCACGCGAGAATACTTCATCGCAAAAAAAAAAAAAAGGAAAGCAAGAAAGATCGCAGGGTATCCCGAGCCAAAGACCGATGATGTGCGTCCGGATAATGTAACCGGGAGGGCGGTTCTCGCGAATGTGCGGGGCCACGAACGTGTGCGCCTCGTGTACGCATGCTGCAGATCAGGTGAGCGAGAACACTAAAGGAAGCAGGGATTGACAGTTGAGTCTGCCCAAACTACCCGCTGCGCTTTTCTTGCTACTGCGACGATGCGTTGATCTGACTGCTGAAGCGCACCTGACGAAAAGGAAATGGAATTCCTGTCGCGGGTGTGTACCGCGTCGACGCGAGCGAGGAATGCGGACAGCTCTTCCGTGTCGTGATTACTCTTGAAACGGTGTAGAGTGGAAACTGTGCGGTTTGTCTGTTTTGAATGAATAAAAGGAAACGTGTGCCTGTCAGACTGCGCTAGTACGTGGAATGAAAATTCAAATTCTCATTTCATTTCTTTTTCGCGTCCTTTTTCCGATTAAGACCGCGCTTTCACGCGTTGTACTTCGAAACTGTTTTGTAGTCTTTTTGTTCGTAACAGTTAAATCTTACTTCAACAGAGCAGCGCTAACTACGGGACAGTGAAACACACAGGACACAGCGTTGTGATATGCCATGATGTTCATGAACCAACTAGCCCATCTCTTCTCTCGTTGTAGATATGGCAACGGTGTCATATCAGCTGGATTACTTGATTATACAGGGGCTGCACATTTATAGAACATGCTGACGAGTGGCGTTAACTAAAAATAAGGTTTCACTACTTGGCATTTTAGTTAATGGAGTTAGAGCACGCGTCCACGCTGTGGTACTGGTAAAAAAATAATTAATCGCAATAGCTACTTAGCAGAAATATTGGCTCAGTAGTAGTTCCAAGAAGTAACCCTTGAAAATCTGAGGCAAGGCGATTCGATGTTCTACTTATGCCGACCCTGAAACGGTTCTCACGATTTTTTACAAACCCAGTGATATGGTAGCGCTGGTCCTTCGGGTCATCATCCGACCTACTTAAGACTAGTGCACGAAGTGTGTAACTCATTATCAGGCTTTCAATAAGCGCATCGCTACGGATTGCTGTGGCACCGCCCCTGAAATAGAGTTGGGGCATAATTTCGCGTTGTCAATCGAGCAACCGATTTTTCTTCTTCGGTACAAACGTGTCATAGTGTTTGTACCGGAAGAGAAAGCGTGAGAGCATGAGTTTGTTGCGACACCTGGTGGCGCACAGATCAACCAGACAGACACGGTGCATGGCCAACGCGATCTTCCATGTTCCGGTCATGGAGGAAGGAAAAAGTTATGGTGGAGCATTGCGCAGTGCAGTGTAAGCCCTCTTTGTCTACCCAACACGTGATCAAAACGTCAGGGAACGAGGTAGGTTTTAGTACTCCCGGTTGAGTTCTGTTTTGCGGCATCCTCTGTGAGCCGGCCGGTCTGCGCCGAACAAGCGCGCTTCGATTAAAAGCTACCGGTCGCCAAAACCCAAATGTCCCGACAAAATTTAGTTTATTGCGTGAGGTTGATGCAAAAAACTCACGCGTTTGGCCGACACTGCTGGCTTCATGGAGCGATCGCTTTGGCTGCGTGACGTAATGCTGCCCTCTAATTTTTCCTTCCTACATGGTTCCGGCGGACGACTGCAGATGTCGGAGCTCAGCCACGGTATATTTATTATCTTTTCATCATGCTCAGCTCTTCCGTGCAATCCTTATTTTTGTTATGTGAAAATTCCTTATGCTGCAGTGCCAATCGGCTTTTCCCGCGTTCTTTACTCCAACTCCAAAGCCGATGCCGTTCCTGTCTTTATGCATTCGCTACAGAATAAAAAAATAAAGCGAAAAATTGACATCTACGCGACATTTACGTACTGTATACGGTAGCATGTTTTGTCTGCGGCGTTAAGTGTGCTTTCATCGCGGCTGTCTCTCATAATCAGTTTCTTGCGCAGCCGTTTGAGGCATGCGAGAACGCCGCCTGACTGGCTCATTTTGCCAAGCCGCGTACGGGCCGACACCTCCTGAGTTTTAAGGCACGCTCTACGCTACATATTCATAGGCGTCGATGTTCATGCACTTTCGTGCACTCGTACTTCGTGCCTGACGAAAAGAAACGAAGTCTCGTGAGGAACACCCACTTTTAGTTTTTATATACGATTACTCTCGAAACCGCTAAAGTCCTATGTTTGCGGTCCTATCGTTGGTGCCTTGGACGTTTTTTTTTTCTTTTATTAAATGCGGAGCACTTTAGGGGTCCGGGCTGTCGTATGCTGTCGTCGCTTGGCGCAACGCAGGCAAAGCCACGTATAAAAAGAGAAAAAAAAGAGGAATCAAGCGAGAAGTGGAAAGACGGAGAAAGAAAGGGGAAAAATAGGAAGAAAATAGAAATAAATAGAAATAAAGAGAAAAAATACAGAAAAAAAGAACGGAAAAAGAGAAAAAGAAAGAAGGAGAGGAGGAAAGAAAGAGAAAACCGAAGAGAAACAAAGAAGACTGCCCAGCTCCGCACTTCCTTCAGGCTTCATGGCATCCTTAGTGCAAAGCCGCCTCAATTTTTTAAATGCGCGTTTTCCTTTCTATACCTAACACTATGAAAGTGCGCCTGGGACTCCCTCTTGAAATTTGTGTTTTGTCGAACGTCGTGGACGAAGAGGAAGGTCGAGTTTTAATTGCGCTTTCCTTTTGCATCATCTCTCTTCGTCATGTCGGCGACATGCGGAATATTGTGGTGGTGGCAGATCGAAAGCAACGTAGAAAAAAAGAAAAAGCATTAGAGGGCAAGCAAAGCCATTATTCGGCGAGTTTTAATGAATGCGCTTGAGACTTCGAGATAGCTGGCCCTAAAAAGCCCTACCTAGGCATTATCTCCTTCTTCCCTCAAATAATAATAATAATAATAATAATAATAATAATAATAATAATAATAATAATAATAATAATAATAATAATAATAATAATAATAATAACTTACAATGAAACATACGGGTTGCCCCGGCTAACTTTAGCCAGAGTTCTCTAAGACGACGCGACTAAATGCATGTTGCTCATTACTGCATGGTGTTGGACGCTATTTTTTGTGTTTTAGGTAATTCCTTAATTAGGTAATATTAATTAACCAACTTGTGAAGCAATGAAGTTACACAGACAGTTGCAAATTAAAAAGTTCTAGAACGGTTTGTAAAACGTGCAATTAGTTTAAAACTTTGTATCTTAGCTTCTGCGATGGAGGAAACTTGTCGGGACCAGCACGTTTTCATGCATCAGTTTTGTGCGGGTGGAACTAAAGGGAGAGACAGCTTCGAGGAAAGGGGGGATCTGGGTTTCAAGCAAGCTGAACACTGTGGCTAACCGCACATGGGAATGGACCAGGGAACAGGAACGTGAGGACTTCGTTCTTTTTCATTGCGCAGGCATGCAAAGAAAGCGTCCAGGGTTGATTGGGTCATGAGAATTCGTATAATTAGGAAAACTAAATGTCACATTATGCTAATGTACGTGCTACCTGCGCACTGTTCCATTCATTCTAAATACATACATTCCAAAGCCTGGCAGCCATTATTCTCTCTCGCGAATTGTGCGCCCATTATACTTTTGACGCCAACTTTACGTCTCTACTACGGCCGCTGGATGGTCATGCCTATACTAGCGAAAGGGCTCTGTTACAGCATGGCCAGAACTCTAGCGGCCGAACCCGCGAATTTCGTTCGGTGTGTGCGTAATGCAGGGATAACTGTTACTGCTGTGCCATAGTTTGTTACTGTATGCCATAGTTTGTTACTGTATGCAATAGTTGGCATGGCAGATTCATCCATGTGCGAAAGCTGCAATTGTATAGAGACTATTGAACATCTCTTGTGCCATTGTGCCCAATTTGATGAAGATCGCCGGACTCCCCAGTG
The DNA here is from genome assembly GCF_013339695.2 of Rhipicephalus sanguineus. Taxonomy (NCBI): domain Eukaryota; kingdom Metazoa; phylum Arthropoda; class Arachnida; order Ixodida; family Ixodidae; genus Rhipicephalus; species Rhipicephalus sanguineus. Next base: position 49,022,855 of record NC_051178.1, on the reverse strand, counting down.
TGTCTTGAGTAGACTCGACGACCGGCCCTTTAATGAAGCAAAGATCTTAGGAGCCTGGTCGCGCAGCACATCAGCCCAGAAAGCCACACGAGCCCTCCTGCGGTACTTGAAAACAACTTCATTGAGCGACCGCCTGGGAAGCTCAGCACTGTGTGTGTGATGTGACATGTGTCTATCCTTCTCTCCCTCTCTCTTTTACTCCCCTATTCCCCCTCCCCATGTGTAGGGTAGCAAACTGGACGCATAGTCTAGATAACCTACCTGCCTTTCCTACATTCCTTCGCTCTCTCTCGTTAAAGCATTGCGCCGAAATTTATGTGCTGATATTAATTCCTTGCTTCCCTTCTTTTTTCTTTTTCGCAGGTAAGAACCTCATGGCCCACGTTACGTGCCTTGAAACACGTGACCCAGAACACATCCTTGTGGTTTCAAGTAAACCTCGTTCTACTTCCAAAGCCGCAACATCTTGTTGTATACTTATCAGTGGCGTGATTTTCGTTTTAGTGTTGCAGCACGGAATTGAACACAACATTGTAAATATATGAGCCTCAAAGTATTGAATTTAATTCTGTGGTTTTACGTGCCTAAACCACGATACGATTACGAGGCATGTCCTATAGTGGGGCTCTAAGTATTAATTTTGACCACATTGGCTCTTCAGACAGCATTGGCTCTTCGTCCCTATCAGAATGTGATCGCTGTGACTGGGAATCGAACCCGGCCGCGTCCTTGAACTTAGAGTGCGCCAACTTAGCCGCCATGGCGGGTAGTCCCGATTGCAGAAAGAATGAATGATGAAGGAGGAAAAAAAGAAAACACCTCCACTCGCATTAACATTTAGCGTCAGGACCAGTGTGTGCGGGATGGAGAGTAGCCTCTTCTCACATTTCTGCGGTTAATTATCAGTGATTCCACTCCTGCGCCAACTGCGCCAAAGTGCGCCAAATGGCATTTACTGCGCCATCCTGATAATATCGACGAAAATTGCGCCAAACTGCGCCAAAGTCTCGGGTTTGGGGGCGTCTATCACCAGCAATCGGACCGCCGGTGCGTCAGAACATGTGCAGCTTGATCTTGGGGCTGCCAAAGTCGCAACCATCAAATCAAATCAAATCAAATCAAATTTTATTCATTCATAACATAATGTACAAGATAAGGATATACAGAAGGAGGTCCCGTAGTGTAAACTGAAATGGGACCTGCTATGCAATATTAACATAAATATTTGATTGGCAACAGCAGTAGCAAAGAATAGAAATATTACAAAATTCAATAATAATGAGATACAGATACAATAAAAAGACGATGTTGTCATAAACTATGTGTCCATGGACCGAGAATTATTCCGCTGTATAAATAGCGTTCGCGCGTGCGTCCCGAGTAAGCCACGATGCCAGTGCCGACGCAGCTCCTGTTCTGCAAGTCGGCTCGACAGCAAAACGCGCTCTCCGCAGAGGCTCGTGACGTCTAGGCCTATCGGTAGCGAGAAAGTGCGACGGCGATTCATCGGTGGACGTCGTCTGTTCCAGAAACGCTGCTGATAGCTCGTTTCAAGCGTCGCACGGCACGCAAGGAAAGCAATGTTCAGTAATACCTACATGCGTGTCGCTAAAATGTCTGTCACTTCTGTTTCTGCACATCGCGGAATGAAATCTTGGATATGGAACAATATCGAATTTTCCTTCCTTCGCGTTTATGGAAGAGCACGCGAACGGTGGGGACGCGTTGACACTTTTCCTCAGATATACTTTATCCATGGATCTTCATCCAGAAGTGCTTTTTCGTTATTCCTTCCACCGGCACATCAGAGTTCGTAATCACTCTGCGGTAAATACCCCCTAAAAGGCCCTGCCCTTTCGATCTCACGTGCTAGGGTTCCAATTCGAATTTTTGCTTGCTTTTTTTAAAAATTTAATCTCATTATTAAAGCATATCTCCTGGTCGGAGCAGCCGCAAATGCGCAGCTGTCAGTAGCGGGCCCGTCGCTGACGGCCCACAGTAAAGCGGCTACGCAATGTTACATGTCCGCCCCTCGCTTTCGAGGGTCAATAGCTGACGGTTAAAAAAAACTCAATTTCACTTAAGGGCGAAGCAATGAATGCGATACCAACAAATTGTATTGTTAAACGAAGTAAGGCTAGCAGCTAACTCTTTTGGATCCGATCTCGCGTAATTCAACAAAACGCTGGTTTAAGGGAATATGGCCACTCCAGGAACCGAAGTGTTTTTGTGCTTTGAGTTTTCTAAACGCGAAGTAAGCGTTGAGAGCACAGCAAGTTCACGAACCGTCTCCTAATACCTCGAGACAGCGCGCGCGCCAGCGACTGCGCCCTTCGAACGATGCGGTCCCCTCCGCTCCACTGGCGCCCCGTGCTCCTTACGAAAGACGGGCGGGGCGTTTCCTCTCTGTTTGATGAGCAATCGACGGCAGGCCCGCACGCGGGAAGATGTTATCTCATGCGCACTCCGTGCGACGGAGACAGACGGCCGGCTAGTTTTATCTCCGCTTCAGCCGCGTTCGTCACCTGCGCTCGCGAGTTTTTACCCGCGGCTAGAATGCGCGTGGTGATGTTATTAAATTGGACTTTATACGGAAAATTACGGCAACGGCGACGGCAAAATTCCGCCGAGAGTGTCCATATAATTGCTGTCACAATAAAAATTAAAAAACAACTGAGGAGCCATTTCACTCTCTGAAGTGGATGATAAGCAAAGCTGTTTCGCGCATGGCACAGATGTGACATGGTGGAGGCCAGTTTGGTATGTAAGGCCAGGTTGTTAACCGCCAAGCTGCTAACTTTCAATACGCAATATTAATGCGAAAGCCTTAGATGCTTTATCAAACACGAAAATTGACCATCGGCGGCGTCAATCGATTGATGCAAAAAATAATCATGTGATGGCGTTATCATCACGTCATAGATCGTCAAAACTTGTGACGTCATCATGGCGTCATATATCGTGATGTCACGTGATGACGTCATCGCAGGACATCGTCGCTTTACACTGCTTCCGTCATCGGTGCGCCGATCATGGAGCTAGCGCAAAACCAGGTGAGGTGCACAAAGCTTGCAGAGAGGGAGGGGGACGATCTACCTGTCAGTCGAGGAAGAAAAAGAACCTGGCTTTCGCCTTGGAGTTTTCTTGGGGGAATGCATGAGGGACAGTGTGACTCTTTGGTATTGAGGCACTGCTGTACATCACGGCGTTTGTCTACCACGTCTGCTGATAACCACATAAGTGTATTTAGTGTTATTTCATAAAATGCAATTTTATTGATCCAGATTTCTGTTTATTTGTTGGTGTCGAAAATAATCGCCGAAGAGGTTAATCCAGAACACTCAACTGCATGAGCCCTTATTTTTTCATTAGCGAGTGAAGTATGGAGTTCTCCTGAGATGATTTTTTTCATGAAATTTGCAATGAATCGAAATATTTCTAGCCTTCATAAGAGCCCTGTAATAATATTCAGGGGCTTGAATGTTAATGCAATATGCTTCTATAGTGCACTCCAGGATGTAAAATTTGCTGCTCCAAAGTGCTCCCAGATGCAAAATTATCTGCTCCAAAGTGCTCCCAAACGGAAATTTCGCTGCTCCAAAAATTGCTCCAAATCAGAAGTCCTCGGTAGCATCACTGGGTTAATTGTTCCTTTGTTCCTGTTTTCTTAATCTGAAAAGATAAAATGCACGTCAACTGAATAATCGTGATCGTAATATCTTGTTCACGACGAGTACAACGTTAAGCGCATATCTGCATCGTCGTCCGAAACATATGCAGCGTCACACCGCCATCTAGCGACCTTGTGCGCATCATATAGGTGAGGTCACACGGGTTTCGATATCGCCGTTGTGGTGCAAAAACTTATGCGGTCCTTTATGCATTTCCCTAAGACGACTCGAAGACGAAAACAATCTTTTTCTTCTCAGCCGTAGCAGTCGTTATATAAAAAAAAACTAATATCGCGCTTGAATTCCTGGGTACATGCATGTATGAAAAACATGCGACAAGTGTATGGCATGTCACGATATGCGGAGGATTTGCCGTTTGTTTTTTTGTTTTTTTAAAAACTGGCAGTGGCGAACGCGCGTGTAGCCACGTTCCCATACGTAACCGCGCCCTCACTTTACGTGCTGCTGTTTGTTTGTTTTTCGCAGAAAAAACGGTACCGTGAAAATAATCCGGTTTCGCTCCTCGTATGAGATTTTGTGTATTATAGCTTGCTTGTCTCCAGTAAAAGCTGCAGCAACCTACGCATAAACGGCGCAACGACATTATCTGTTGCAGACGATAGAGAAAGCGATCTTTCTATAGTTTTCATTAGGAAGCACGTGGCCCAGAGGAGGCCACATTGTTTGGAATGCGCTGTTGGCTTTCCATGGTTATATGGATGGCTTTCCATGGTTATATGGTTCCACGGATGGCTTTCCATGGTTATATTCGAAAACCTTGTGTAGTGGCTGTCCATGAAAACATTTTCGATGCCCTATATTGTGCACGTAAATTAGTCCAGTCGCCTTTTCTGTCTTGTCTCCTCTGTATTTCGTCTTCCGAGCCCGCTGCGGGCGCCCTATCTCTGTGCTGATCTTTGTTATGTGTGTGCGTGTGTGTTCACCTCTCTTTCTTTACTCTTCTTTCAATCTCCCCCACCCCTTCCCCCTGTACAGGGTAGCATACCGGTTATGCCAAACTGGTTAACATTCCTGTCTTTCCTCTCTCCCGTTTTCCTTCCTTCCTTCCTTGTTACGCATTGGCATGTCCTTTACTAAAAGGGTTGCACCTTCTTTTTCTCCAGATCTTGCTGTCACAGCCAGTACACACGCATGCACACACGCGCACGCACACACGCGCGTGCGCGCGTCCTCAAGGTACAATCGTACAAGGCATAAAGCAAAAACTGAGGAGGCTGAGTGATGGCGCCTAGCATGCGGGGTGAAAAATGCGCGCCGTCTTCTTGGTGGTCCCGCATACAGCCAGGGCGGGTTGCCGTGCGCTGCAATATTGATTGGCGGTAGCCGAAGCCCCGGTCGTCGTCTTCTTCTTCTTCCTCGTCGTCTCGCATTGTGGTGCTGTGTGCCCTTCGAGTCGAGAAGGGAATAAAGGTGGACTGCTCGTTCATTACGAATGGAAAAGAGCCGCTGATGGAGAGTGATGGCGCTCCCGCCGCTGGACGGACTCTCCACTTCATCGGGCAACGCTCGCGTCAGCCCGAGCGGGCTTTGAGCCGCGGTCTTGTTTGTGCTTGCGTGCACACGGTACTTGCGTGCTCATTATTACGCGGTGAATGGGTTCGGCGATTGCTCAGGCAGGATTCCCGACGCATGCAGTATTTAGACACGGAGCGGATGCTGCCCGAAGTAGCGCGCGCGTGCCTGTCTCCGCTGCCCTCCTTTTATCTCTCGTCTTTCTTCGACATATTTGCACGGCGCGAAATGAACGAGGACGGATGAGAGGACACAACACAGGCGCCCTCTTTCTTTTCGTAGTGATTTTTCCATCTTATGCCCTTCATTTGCGCGCTGGGTGCTGCAGTGTTGCTGTCAGTCCTTCCATGAAGGTGATTTTATCTTTGTGGTAAGATGTCGTGGGCACTTGTTACTAGCGCTAACATACAGGACGAAATTCTGTGTACAATGCTAACTACAATCGTTCTGCCCACGTCTAGCCTACTCGTTGTGGCAGGCAATTGTTTCGCCGCATAACTTCTTTTAAAGCGATACTGTATGTGATTAAAATTACGGAGTATTTTGCTGTGCATCGAACGACAACCAGTACACAAATTCAGTGGAATAGTGCATATTTCCATTGATATTACGGATTCAAGATCAAACGATATTGTCCAGTTCTTTTAAACGATTCGTAACTTACGAAATAGAAGCTTGGTATTCTTGACGAAAGTGTTAACTGGCTTGTCCGGTATTGACGTTATCTCCACAGAAGTCAGCCACAGCATTCAAGGTTTCATTCTAGTTTTGATACAATCCAATAAGAAGAAGAAAATACGGTGGCTTTCGCCTTGGAGTCGTATTAGGTGAATGTATAGTAAATCGTATGCTTTTTTAATTTGTCTTGCTGTCAGTAACTTCGTGTAGTTCACTGCTCAGTCATTCAAGGCTACGTCACATTGGTCTATCGGAATAAGGTGTTACCATAGCTTCTCTGCCAACCACGTTCACAGCGTGTATTATATTAGAGCCCATTTTTTTTTACAACGTTATCTGTTTGTGCGTGTTGACATAAGAAGTACATTAAAAAAAGCTAAAACTAAATTGCAAGCACGTTTTTGGGGCGATGAATTGATTATCTGCAACTTTGACTTTAGCCAATCACGGACGAGCGTCTTGTGACGTCATTTCCGTCAGAAATTCTTCTGGCGAGCGCCACTACGCGCTGATGCGGTCGACAGACTTGACTGTGGGATCAAAACACTAAATATTTGCATAACAATGCTAAAGGCATCTCCAGCGACCAGGCTACGTAACGCGCACATAAATAAAACGGGTTCTTGAAAACTGTTAGAGGACCCCTTTAATAAATTTTCTGCGGAGCAGCGCTAGAGAATATATACGCGAAACTACACAGCCGCCCAGCACTTAACAGGCTACCACGTGGATAAACGCAGCTTGTTATTCAAGTTGATAAATTCGGCGCTTTGTAACAGTTAGCTTCAGAATACAACGTGCTAACAGGCCTGCACATGATTGCGTTGGCCTAACTGCGTAGCCGGTAATTTATTCCCTATCCAATTAGTGTTGAGGCTGCAGTTTCCCTGTGTATTGCAACTCGACGCTGCCGTAAATCTTACCCGGCGTGGAGCTCCTTTTCTCTACGCTTGTTTCGGTGGTTTTCGCGCATTGCGCACATGCAGCCTGCGCTTGTCTGCAGGAGGCGCGTGCGTCGGCTGCGTGCGTCCTTCGTGACCGCTTCCTGAAGGGCCCGGCTATTTCGCTGTCATGCAATGAAATGTTGCCTCTGGAGAGACACGCAGTCGCTGGGCGCGCGCTCTTCCACGCACCTGCTATGCCCCGATCGTGCGTGCACGCGTGTATACTCTTGACCACGATAATGACGCGGCTATTTGCGGTCTGCCTCCTCAATTACTGTACGTCTCTTTCACGACCGTCCGTCCATTCATGAAAACGCTACGTGGTCGTTCTTCGTACGCCCCGTATCTCGCGCTTTTTTTTTCGCCTCGGCCCCTCTGAGGCCGTATTCACGAATCTTTTCGTTCATGTCCGCTCTCCTTCATTCTCTGGCCGCCTTTCCTGATGTCACGTATCAAGATTCACTGGAATTTGCTCCTATACGAATAACTCTTCCCTTATGAACAGTTGTAATACCCGCCGTTTCGCTCGCCTTTTTATTTCCTTCTAGTAAGTGTATATAAGGAGATATCGGTGCCAGTGTGAGGCGCTGGCTACTCATCTTCTCTTGCGTAATAGTTGCCGTCACAGAGTTCAGAAGAAGCCAAAGCTATAGAAATGCATATAAGAACACTCGCGCACTTGCCGACAAGCTCGTGCTTTTGTGAACCAAACGGCTGGACATTGGCGGACGTGCGAATTCGATTCCATTTTGTCTTCTTCGTATAAACTGGTAGCTTTTGAACGTTCTCAGTTTCTCAGCTGGTCGTCGGTGTCTGTACTTGTGTATCTCGCGCCTTCTTACACAAGTCGCCGATCCTTTTTAATTAAAGAGGCTTTCTTTCGACAACCGCCCAGACTACATATGTCTGTGGTACAGTCTCTTTAAACAGCGATGTTTATTGTCCCAATTAGGAGGGCAGAATACCGCTGAGCGGGAGAGAGCGACTACTTTAATGAGTGAAATTAGATCTTTTGCGGGGAAATTGAACCGCCGTCCATCCTTTGGGAAGGATAGGCTAAGGAATTGTAATTCTAAGTTGGGGCACGCCAAGCTTATAGGGAACGAGCATCGCCTTTCCGAGCTCTATCGAAACTTTCTAGTCGCTTTTTTTTATTATTATTTCAGTTCTTAATTCTTATTTCTTTTCAGCATAGCCGACTGGGATACGTTTAAAGACGACGCCATTGTTCGACTGAATCACCCCACCAAGTTTACTGATAAGAATCGGCCAACGAGGGAACGAAGGCGGCCATGATTGCACTGCGCCCGTTTATGATCCCGCTTCGCAGATTTCAGTGCGGTGCTTTTCTCATTGGCTCCGCAGTTTGATGGCACTGTGCTCTCACTCTTGGCCGAAGTGTAGCGCACACTGAATATCAGCGGTCTTATCTGCATCGCACGAGCCGTGCCTCGGTCATAAATCGCCAGGAGTCGCAGCACTGCTTCCCTATAGGCCACCACTTGGTCTCTTCATCGGTGTCTACGCATGCTCGTTGACCTCCAATTGTGTGCTCGCAGGTAAATTTATGGCGCGCAATCGGATGATCGGCGAGAGTCTAGCGGTGCAGGTGGAAGTCGAAGGCGCTGCCAGGCAGAACAGGTGCTCGGACTTTTTTTTTTCGCGTATGTATCGAACGATGAGAAGGGCCAGCGTGGCCCGATTGTCATTCTTGATGCACGCCGTTCGTGAAGACGTTAATTCGGGGCGCCCGCTGCGTCTGAATTGTTCTGGGTGCTTCTCCGCCGTTCCTTTCGTTGCATCGTTGGCACACTCCGCGTTGTCACGCTGGTATCATTAGAGGATCTCACCACCTTGCGCCCCGCAAACCTTTATCGCCCGTTGTTAAGGCGCATACCGGCAGCGACACGAACGTGTACTTGGTACTACTTTCTGTGGCTCACGACCTGCGTCTATTTCCTGGCGAATCGTTCGGTCGGAATTATGGACACACACGCACGCACGCACGCACGCGCATACACACACACACACACATACATACATACATGCATGCATACATACATACATACATACATACATACATACATAATACATACATACATACATACATACATACATACATACATACATACATACATACATACATACATACATACATACATACATACATACATACATACATACATACATACATACATACATACATACATACATACATACAAATATGCACCCACACGCGCACCACGGCGAACGTATATTGAGTGCCTTCGTCTTCTTTTGATCTTATGCTTTATCACGTATAAGGTGACTTGTTGGACTTTGCTCTTGGTCTCCCCGTGTATTATGGCAACAAGAAAAGGTCGTCGCAGCCGCGGACGTGTACCTCCCTTTTCTGCTGCATGCGCTGCACGTTGCGTATCTCTAATGACAGACACCGGCTAATGGTCCACCGTCGGACGTAATTCTCCCTCCTAAACGGTCACGTGGATGGATCCGCGGGGCATTACGCGACGGGAAAAGAAAAAAAAAAGAACAAAACCGCAATTGTTAGCAGGGGAATTTCATGGTACGATTTCTTGATACGCTTTCCTTTTTCCTGTTGTTTGTTTGTTTTTGTTTGTGACTGAAGTTCTTGTGCGTGGACTGGACCGTTCCCGTTTTCTTTCCTCTGCCTCTTTCCCTCGCACCACCGCCTCTCGTTGCCTAGCCGTTATTGCATGTTCATTATGAAAAAGCTATATATATAAAAAAAGAAAGGGTGGCAGCAGATTGCGAATGTTGTCCTCTTCACTGCCTTTCTCGGAAATATGAAAGAAAAAGAGAGATCAGTATTACGTTTACCTTTGTTTATTTTTCTTAGCGCGCTATATTGTGCATTAGTGTGTGTCTAACCAATGAAACTAGCAACTTTTTGGCAGGTGGTTTTACTCTCTGGTTTGTTCTCGCCATAATAGAAATAACCTTATCATAATTTTTTAAAATTGTAACTCGCAGTAACGTTGACTGCCTTATTTTTAGACTGTGCACTCAAAAAGTCATAGTGTAGCTTTTATTTTTTTCAGTTTTTGTTGCACCGAAAGGCAGGTAGTGTGTAACAACAAGAAATTTGGAGTAGCCATGAGTAGTATAGTATAATCAAGAAGGATATAGTAATGCTGCCCGCAATACCGGTATTGAAGCCTAACTATACTTTTGTTGTGAATAAAGACAAAGTGAAAGAACTTTAGAAAATATAAACCGCCTATGCAGATCGTTCGTTAATAAATGAAATACTAATTTACTGATTGCATTTCAGAGTGACTGATAGATAATGCCGATAGCCGGATCGAAGGTTCTGTGAACATTGTGTTCACACAGGCACACCACTACGTCTTTACTTATTTTAAGGCGACAGCATATCATCGTGTGTATAGAATATCCCATGGCCTCCGAGATTGCGCGCCTGCAATCTCGGAGGCCATGAATATACATCCAGTCACAATCCCACTAACATCCTTATCAGGGCCCGCACTCACAAAAAGAAAAAGACAACCCCGTTTTAGGCTGGAAATGTTTGTAGGAGAAAATGTCAGCTAGTCATGATGCTGGACGTCCACTGGCAAACAGAGACCATGCATGGACGATGAGCTTTGTGAATTCGACCCTAAAATTTTATGCGCTACGCGCGAAATCTGGCAGGTGCATACATAGCTAGAACTATATCTTTTCAGTGTCACCTCGTTCCGTTCCGGTCATTGGAGCCCTAGGTGTGCGGCGAGTCTTGAGCAGAAGGATGCGACTGATCTCGCTTTTGCACCACATTATTATTATTATTAATATTATTATTATTATTATTATTATTATTAAAATTATTATTATTATATTATTATAGTTCGTATATTGAATTCTTAGAAAAAAGCGCTTCTGACAGGCCAGCTGAGTTTTGGAAGTACGTACGTAAACGGTCCAGCAAAAGCGGAGAGTCTTTCAGACTACTAGACTCAAATGGGGTAGAAGTGCATGCCGTCGCTGACTGTTTTGCCGCACATTTCTCATCCGTTTATAAGGCCTCAGACTCTAGCACTGATATCAGACCGCCTAAGGCAGTTCGCTCACCCAGTGCTTTGTTGCTGGATGAAAATCTTATCTGCGAATGCATTAAGTGCTTAAAACCATCCTTATCATGTGGCCCAGATGGCATCCCCTCCGCCATACTAAAAGCTTATAGTAGTATATTTGTCCCAGTACTGACTACGATATTTAATAACTGCCTGGACACTTCCACATTTCCTAGCATGTGGAAAACTGCTCGTGTTTTCCCAGTATTTAAGTCGGGCTCTAAAACAGATGTTTCTAATTATCGCCCGATTTCTCTACTATGTGCCACATCAAAGATCTTCGAGCTGGCTCTTCACAAAATATTGTCTTTTAGTGTTAAAAGCTCATTGATTCCTAATCAACATGGTTTTCTCGCTGGCCGCTCAACTACCACAAATCTTGCTAGTTTCATGACGCAGATCTCCACACCTATTTCTCAGAGAGGACAGGTTGACGTAATCTACTGTGACCTGAGCAAGGCTTTTGACGTAGTCAGCCACACACTGATTATGGTTAAACTTGCGCAATTTGATGTTGACTTGTCGGTTGTGAATCTCCTGCAGAGCTATCTGCTCAATAGATATTGTTATGTAGCGGTAAATGGCCAATCATCTTCTTTGTATAAAGTGACTAGTGGGGTCCCTCAAGGGTCAGTATTAGGCCCACTCCTATTTTTAATTTACGTTAATGATGTTTCTTTTGCCATTCGTAATTCTTCTTTCCTCTTGTATGCCGATGACATCAAGATTTTTAAGGAAATTCATTCAGTTAACGACTGTCGCTTGCTGCAGTCAGATTTGCGCTCTTTTTCCGAATGGTGCAACGCTAATAACCTTTCTCTGAATGCCTCGAAGACAAAATTCATGCCTATCACTCGCAAAACATCTAGCGTGTCATTTCAATACTCTGTCAATTCTGTGTCCTTATGCAAGGTTTATGAGATCAGTGATCTTGGTGTTGTTGTTGATAGCACGTTAAACTTTTCTGCTCACGCTAAGCGTGTTGCTTTGCGGGGTCTTCGCACCCTAGGCTGTGTTTGCAGATTGTCTAGAGAATTCCGTTCTCCTATGCCCTTCCGAAAATTGTACACCGCGCTATGTCTTCCTCAACTGGAGTATGCGTCCGTGATATGGAATGGCATTGCTCAATCCAGCGGTAACACCATTGAACGAGTCCAGAAAAAATTCCTTAGCATATATAACCATCGCTTTGCTAAAAAATCTCGTTCAAATACTGCTGAATTATTATCATTGCCATCACTTCACTGCCGACGAAATCGTTTTGATCTCTTGTTTCTTTACAAGCTAGTCCACGGTATCATATCCTGCCCTATACTTCTCAATTGTGTTAATTTTCGAATTCCGCGTAAGTTAACCAGAGAGAACAGACCGTTTCATGTACCCGCCTGCTTCTTCCAACACTCTACCGTTCACAGAATACAAAGTCTCTATAATGTTAATTTTCTTGATCTTGACATTTTTCATAGTCCACAATCATTGTTTTTATCCGAGCTTTGTACTGTTTTGACATAGTATGGCACAATGTACAAAGTCTTCCCTTCTCCGTCTTTCCGCATAGTTGTATATATGCAATCTAATTTTTCATTCCCCTTCAATATTTCTCGTGTTGTCTTATTTTACTCCTCCCCTTTTGTGTTCATTTCTCTTTGTCTACGTGTATTTGCTCTTTTTTTTTCTGAAGACTGTCTGTATTGTTAGTTTATTTTTATTGTTTTTTTGCGTGCGCCTGCACAAAGACCTTACGGTTGTTCCTGGGCACGTTAAATAAATGATTGATTGATTGATTGATTATTATTATTATTATTATTATTATTATTATTATTATTATTATTATTATTATTATTATTATTATTATTATTATTATTATTATTATTATTATTATTATTATTTGATATGTATACACATATGCACAAGGATGTAGGGAGAGAGCAGGCTGACAGCTGCCACCTAGAGAGGCGCAACGCCCGCCTACTTTTTCGGGAGGAGGGAAGAGATAGAGGAAAGGAAGTTACCAGGATAAAAAGAGCTAAGAAGATGGGAAAGCAAAGGGGGGGGGGGGGGAATGACGAAGACTTGGACAAAAATAAGCAAGAACACGTATTGTAAGGCGCGTATACACAGGCGATCGCCTTCAGACTCCGAGCAAGCAGACACGTGTACAATAGCTTAACATTAAGCAGCTAACATCTACTCGTTCGCCCTCACTTTTCCCGCTCTCTCAGTTTTCGAACAAAATACTTTACCAACTTGCACACCTATTCGTCCATCTGTTTTAACGTCAACGCACCTGGCCTCCGAGGACTAAACATCGAATACTTTGGAAGACAGGCGCACTATGCTAGCTCATTCAAGGAGCCCCAGCAGTGAACGCCAACCTCCTTCACAGAACAAGTAAAGATGCGACTTCTGTGAATCTTCAGTCGCCTCCGTCGCCTTTCGCACGCTACGCTCCGCGGCAGCTTAGTCCGTGGTTGTTGAACACGAGGTCATGCGTTCGAGTCCCGGTCGTTGCTGCACCATTCGGCGTTGGTTAGGTGCACAAAAATAAAGAAAAAGGAAACGTCTGTGCACCTAAAATTAGGTTAATGTTGAGGAAATGCAGATGGCAGAAGCATATGAGAGCAAATTTGAGCTAGTTGGTGCGTATCCCATACTTGAGGCACATCTGACCGCCCCAAACGAGACGTCACTATGCCTTGTGCGTTTCTTTGTCCGACGCCTTCGTTTTATTTTCTTTCTTCCGTTTCCGCTGCTAGTTATATATGCCCTGCGTCAAAGTTCATTTGGTGCCCCACGGGGTCCCTCATAACACGCTATGCAGCTTCTCTCTCTCGTTTTCATTGTAGATTTTCTTTCACTCCTTTCCCGAAGCTACCGCCTCCGCATGACAGGAATGCACGTTTCACGGGAAGACCACGGAAGAATCGTTTGGGAAGCGTGGTGGCGCACCAGGGTCACGCACTGTACGGCACCCGGGCTGTGTGAGCACGACCGGCGCATCACGCCGCTGCGGCAGGTGCGCGACCTTCGATGTCGACCCCAATTGACAGCAAGGGCTGCTAGAGCGCACGCCGCGTATCTCTGTGCGCACTACGGAGGCCAAAGGTCGTCCAGCAGCGTATGGGTGCGCTAAGCCCCTTTGCAAACGACCGCGACCCCTTCTCGCATAAACTAATCTTTCCTGCTCACTACAACGCGTATAGAGTTGCCGCCAAAAAATTCTCTGTATAGGGAAATTAGACGCTAGTGTATTTGATATCCGGAAGTGGTCGTCGTAGTAAAATTTTCATTAGGGATAATTTAGCTCAGTCATGTCCTATAGGTATGGTCATTAGGACAAAATTCCCGAGGCCTTGGTTGGTGCGCGAGCCCCGTTCACTAGCTGTCGCTGGTCGTCCAGGCTAGAGGCGGGCTGCGCAGCATATCTCCAACCCCAGCGATTTTCTAGCGACGTGCTGGGGTTGGAGATGGGCGTATTGCTGATTTGCATTGACACCCGCAGTTAGTATGATGCCAGCTAGCTCCACGAAAAGGGCTTGTGTCATCATACTGTGCGGGATACCTCTTGTGTAGGCAGCTTAGGCATTTCGAGGCGGCGCCAGTCTGGAAGTGTGACAACTCAGCCAGCGTTGGAACGATAGCTTTTGCGTGTATTCAGCGTGTAGCGTTCGCAGTTTTGACTTCAAGTGGCAGCATAGGGTTGTAAGATGGTCATTTTAACGCGATAGAGTTAGAAGAGTTCGTTTCGCATAAATTCTGGTGTCGGCGTCGTTGGTTGTGAACGACAAATTAGCGTTGTCCGTGACCGAAAAATTGAGAAAGATGCAAATAAAATAAATATTAAAATCTCTGGTTCGAGCGAGAATCGAACCCAGGCCTTCCAGGGGTTTAGGCAGAAAGTTTTTTCGGGGGGAGGAGGGCACAACCTTGATCTGAAGTGGGTCAGATGTGGTCGAGTGTCATTTCATGCTCGGTGTCGCATGGCACAAAAAGTTTTGTGAATCGCATGTAAATGCGATTCACAAATCACATTTATATGCGATTTGTGAACAGTGAGCTGTGAACGAAGAGCGGTGGTGCTTACCCTATTTAATCGCATACTAGGAGCAGTCGCTATCACTGGCTAGTGTTGGTTTTTGTTGGCTAATTGACGGCAGCTGTGGGCCAAAGGCGCCTAAGGGAGGCTACCCTATGTCAGAGCAGCAACATTGCCTCCATTCAATCTCGAGCCGAAGGTATTGTCTCATAGACGACAACGTGACTAGTTTTGCCTGCCATTTCCTTTTCCCTTGCCGGTGGTACATCTCTCCGCGTGTGGTGTCGGAGGAGGGATGGGACGGGCGATCGTCCTTCCACCCTCTCGTGTTTGTCTGCACTACGCGAGCGTGCAGCCACGAACGCTCGTTTACATTCACGCTCTCATGCACAGACCATGGCGGCGGGCAGGTGCACGACCGCGCGTGTGTCTCTCCCTCTTTTTTTCAGGCCGCAGCGGTGTTGTGTTGGTGGTCTCACGACTCTTCTTTCGACACGGCTCGCGGCGTTCTTTTTTCTTTCCGTTCTTACTTCGTTCTTTCTTTCTTTTTTTCCTCATGGCATACAAGCGTGTGTGACGTTCCACCGCCGGCTCGACTCATTCGTGTAGACACGCTTACGGAACCGCGCCAAACCAGAGTCCGGCCGTGAGCGTGCCTCACGCTTACGACTAGTCAAGGTTGAAGCGTAACTAGCGCTGTGTACGACTCCGTTTATGAATGCCGGTATCGCCAACGTGTGCTCTACCGTAACGTGCAGAAAAAACAAAACGATGAAATTTTTTCGGGCGCGATCACGACTTCGCCGTGTACTTTGGCTTTGGGTGAAAATATCAAAGGGAAAACAAAGGTTATAATAGCAAACGAGTGTGGTTGTGATGCCATATCGTCGCAGAAACCGAATGGCGGGAGGAAGGGGTACATACATGGCCGGCGGTTGTTTTTGTGCAGCTTGTCATGGGTGGTTAGCAAGGGTGTGTCTTTAAACATTGATCAGTCCCGTGTCTTGACGCAAACAAGCCTAGCCCCCGTATTCTCAAAGTAGTCTCTACTCGATGTTGCTGCTTCACTCGACCGAGTTCAACGCAGTGCGGCCGTTCGGCTGAAAATGACTCTGAAATGACTCTGGCTGAAACAACAACTGCTGCCGATTATCGCTCGCATATATCATACGCAGTGACCCTCTCGGCCGAGGGGCGGCACTGCCATCAACTTTCTGCAGTCGAGGTGGAGCGTTGCATGGTTGGGGCGTTCTAGGATACGAAGTTATAAAGCAAGCGGCTGTCTATCTGCTACTGTCCGCATTTTCGCGCTCTTTACCTAATGAGATGGTTTAACTGGCAGCGCCCATTCTGGCCCTCGACTAAGTACCGAACGTAAATATTTTTAGACTGCAAAAAATCGCCATTTTAGTTTTAGTACTTCTAATTAGAAACATAGAGGTTATTTTCCCTGATGAATGCTGCTTGTAATGGCTGCAACACGCGGATACACTAGCCAGCCAGAAATGAGCCCCAATACTCTTGAAACACTCTGGTTGTAGTTGTTGAAGAAGATCAGCGCTAACAAAAAATAAAGAAATAACAAAAAAAGAATAATTACACAGAGAAATAACGACGAGAACAAGTTCACCTATTCCTCTTCGTTTTTAGCGCTAATTTTCTTCCAGGTTTACGCAACGCGGAGAATCCCGGTTCTCGTTTATTGTACGGGTGTATGGGCAAGGTATTTTGTGCGTCTTTGCAGCGTAATTTAGTGGCAAGGAGAGCGAGCGCTCTGAACAGGCGGCAGCCTTCCCGACGTCGTCTGCTCATGCACACAAGTGTTGTTCTTTATTATGCCTGCTTTCTCGCTCGTGATGCATAATAAGGTTTTGTTTCAACTACCCGACGCTGGTGTGTGAAGTTACGACGCGCCCCGTCTGACCGCAGCTGCGCTCTACAGCCGTTGCCTGCTTAGCTGTGCGGCTGATGGTCGGGCCAGTGTTAGCGCGCCACAGCTTTCTTGCGCGTTTCGCAAGTGCACAGCCAGCGCCAAAAGTTGAGAGGCCGCGAGACACGACAAAAAGCTGAACGTTCAAGCTGCTTCGGTACGCAGCCTTGAATTCAGATCTCCGGCCTGTTCTAAAACGCGTCAAACACGCACTATACAGTTTAACCGAATACAGTCACGAATTATCGGGAAATTCAAAGTTTTGTCAGGCCTAATCACCTCTAAACTTCTGACACAGACTGTATACGATGTGGACTGCTTCTATGAGGGCTACTAATATTAAGCTATGCTGAGCCAGTGTAATAATAGTGACGATGATGATAATTGTATCTGCGCATACCGCAGGACGAAGGCCTCTCAAAACGATCTCCGATTACGTGAGGTGATTTCACCTTGCACCTGAAAACTTTCTAATTTAATCACATTACCTAATAATCTGCCGTCTTCTACCACGCTACCCATCATTAGGTAGCCTTTTCCTTATTCTTATAGATCAACTGCTATTTACCCTAGACACTTTTGAAGCAGGAATCAAGGAATGCCTACCTAATTATTCGTCGTGCCGTAATTCAGCCAAGTCTTCAGAATTGAAGTTTTTTACGTGGCAGCAATTTTTAAAGTCAACATTTCAACACGAAAGTGTTTTATGCCGGGGTCCACCAAGTACATCCGTCACGGATATGACGTTGATAAAATGGACGCCAACGGGCGAGAAAGAAAAAAAAACCAAGAAAAATATCCCCCGCTGGGAATCTAATCCACGATCTTGCGGCCGCGACGGCAAGCGCCCGACGCCCTACCGACTAAGCCAACTCGGCAGCTGCTGGACACGGCGCGAACGCGCCTTATATCTTTCACATATTCTCTTTCGCACGGTGCTCTCTGTTGGCGGTGTAGGTAGGCGGCGCGGAGCGGGGCGGGGTGGTGCCGCCGTCTGTGAGAGGTGAAAAGAAGTAATGCTTCACGATCGACACTTACTAGTGCTTCCTCCGAGAATGCGCGCGATATCGGAGGTCATCATCGGAGGTATCGGAGGTCACCAGCAATGTACACTGGCCGCGCTGGCGTTGCCGAGGCACTCTTGACGCTGTTACGTTGTTTACGTTCTTTCTTTGCCTTTCGCTTCGTGTTAGCGTGCGTCGGCTCATCGGAGTAGTGCAGCTTCCACATGCACCAACGGGATTTCTCTGCAGCCGACTGCTTCGATTGCGAGAGCACCTACTAACAAAACTCCTGCAATACGCGTTGCAGAAAGGACGCGATTTCGACGGGCGAATGTCGTGCCTTGGTGGAGCGAGACTAGCGCCTGCGAGACAGAGCACAGCGGGACGCACGCGTTTGCGGCTCAGGCTACGAACCTCTAGCTCCCGTGTTGCTGAAGCGCAGTGTGTGGTAGTGTATGCATGGGCGCAGGCGTCGGTCACCCATTGCTAGAAAGCGCGCACCGTGCCGTTTCTCTCCTTAATTGACGACGCTCTGAAGAAGTGCATACCGGGTACCAATGTTGATTATGAGCTTCTTGATATCATCCTTATGCGGGATTCACGATTTGCTGTGTCCAAATCTATGTTCACACCGTCAGCTACCACAACGGTTTAATCATGATCATGGGCGTTAGTCGTCGCGATAGAGACATGCCGTTAACATGGGTGCATCCACGTCAAAACGGCGCTGTAGCTGCCAAACACGAATAGACATTGTACAAGCTCTCATATATCACTGCACAATAAGCACTGCTTCTGCGAAGACACGTTTCACTTTCGTTTTATACCGATTCCTATGACGGAGGGATCAGCCATGTTTTTTTTTTTTTTTAAATCGCACCCCTACCTTATTTCTCAGAGATAATTTCCACCTCTGTTTTCCCTTTTGCCCACCTTGTTGTGTAAGGTTGTAGCAAGCCAGAAGCTTGTGTTCCGGTTAACTTCCCGGCCTTTCCTTGCTCATTTCGCTCTCTCCTTTTCATCAGTGGTCTCAAGAACGCGGACCGCGGACTTTTCGCTAGCGGCCCGGCCCGCATATGACTGTCTTCGCACCATATATATATTCTTGATGGTGTCTTGGTCTTGGTGAAGATCGGTCTCTGATGGAAACGTCGACAAAATAAACCGTTGTTTTTTATGAAGGCGCATATACTCTTACAACCTTGCGGCAACTGATGCTACTCCTCCGCATTTATATATATATATATATATATATATATATATATATATATATATATATATATATATATATATATATTGTGAGGACGAAGATCGACACCGGGGCTCTGGCGCGCGTGGACAGCTAGCGGGGAGAGGCAGAGGAAGAAGATGGCAGAGATTAGAACAGCTTGCCCGAGAAACGGGTGTTGTCTATGTCTGAGTTCATTACAATGGCGCAGTCTACAACGCAAGCCGAACCTTGCACCTGAAGCCACCTGTCATCGCGCGTCGTCGGCAGCGCGGGTCTCTCCATCCTAGGAACGCCGTCCACGCTTCCTCGGTCATGGACACCATGGCCCGACCGCTGCTACAGCTACCCATCAAACCATCCCAGGACGGCGTCCAGGCCTCCTCGGTGGCTCAAGGGCACGCTTACCCCGGCGCCGCCAAGACAGTGCACGGCCTACCGTTGCCCGGGAATGTCGCTCACGCTTCCCGTGGCGACACCCTCTCATTCAGGGCTCCATCCGCACCTGAGCCGCTTTGGGATGCGGTACGAGCTCCTTCGGACCAGCAGCCCGCCGTCGTGGGCTCAACCACCACCGCCTACTGGTCCGACATTACGGGCTCCGCACGCGAACCATCGGAGAGCGCCGCGCACCTGCGGCGTACCATTGCGCGACTTCGCGTCACGGCCAACGCCTTGACAGCGTCGAGCTCTGCGCTGTTTCCTCCAATAATTCCCGCACTGACAGCCATCAACACCATGTTGGACGTAGCCACCTCGCTAGACCTCGAGGCCAGCTCGCCTGAGCAACGTAGAGAGCTCCAGTCTACCCTCAGCCAGGTATCTATTCAACTTGGTGACTTCGCGTACACAATCTACCGTTTCGCGCCTGCCGTATCACTATCCCAGACTACCTTCGTACTACCAGAGTTCCGCGGCTTCCAGGACGACGCCGAAAAATGGGTGGCGACCGTCAACGCCCTAGGAGCTCGCGAAGCCTGGATGGAGGCACAGAAATGGTCCATGGCGGTAGACCGCCTTCGAGAAGGTGCCGCGGCGTGGCACAAGTACGAAGGCGTGAGGCAGCAATCCTGGGACGAGTGGAGCACCAGGCTCATAGCTGCCTTTGGGCCGATCGACTACCACCTCGCTACCACCACCCAGTCCAACCTCACCGCTACCGAGGATGGAGCTCTGAAGGGGCACCACCTCGAGGCTGCTACTGTACAGTGGAGCTTACCACCACGACAAGTCGAGACAACACTCTCTACACAGCACTTGGTAACGCGTGCCCCAAACTCATCTGCCCTTGGTGACCCGGACGTGACGGCTCCTCTTGGACTCGGCACGCTGGTTGTCCAGAAGCCGGACGAATCCAAGACCATTACTAATATGTGCGAAGAGCCATCTGAGCTAACTCATCCGCAACTTCAAGCGCATTCATTGCCCGAATGCGCAGATGGCCACCTTGCTTTCAATGAGACCAAGAATGTAGTGGCGACCACGTTTACCCGATGCACCCATCTGGAAGATTCCAGGACATGCCTGTGTGGAATGGTGAGAGCAGCCGTTCTGAAAGGAAAATGCTCGCAGTACCTGACTACAGACCATCAACGGTTTGACGCGATGGAGTGCAATGTGTCCAACACGCAGGCATTCAGCGAGAAGGTTTCCCGGGACGAGCGCATGAAAGTTTCCCCGTCGCTATTCCCACTGCCTGCTGATGGAATATCAGTCATGAAGAAACGTGCGCTGGACTTCACAACCACGGCTCCCGAAGAGTCACCTAGACCGCCTCCAGAGACATCGGGCGTCAATGGAAAGGAGGAGAGCGAGCGCCCCCTTGACAGCGTGGAGGATTCGGCAGTAGAAGGGAATATTTCAATTCCCACAAAACCGCAGAAGGTTCCTGACGAATGTCCTGACCTTCTTCCCGGTGTTTACAAGCATGGGGTTTTAACCGAAAAGAAACGCCGAGACACCTTGCCAGCTACGGTGCCGCCTCGGATGCTGTTTCGGCATCCGTCCCCGGGCATGCCACATCCGCCGTTACCTCCGTGACAAAGCCAAAGCCGGCCGCCGGAAGCATGTTTTTTGCGATTTAGCCAGGGTCGCCCACCAGACCCACGAGCCAAGAAGGCAGATGCACCAGCCAAGTCAAAGCGTGGCCGAGACCGGCCACCTCGATGCAGCCAAAGCCGCCCACCAGAGACACTTTCGGCAGTTCCGCGCGCTTGCAGTCATGGCCGAGTGTGAGGACGAAGATCGACACCGGGGCTCTGGCGCGCGTGGACAGCTAGCGGGGAGAGGCAGAGGAAGAAGATGGCAGAGATTAGAACAGCTTGCCCGAGAAACGGGTGTTGTCTCTGTCTGAGTTCATTACAATATATATATATATATATATTGCCACAAGTTATTCGACACCCTTTGAAGAAGCACGCCGCTTCCTCCTTTTATAAACTCCGCCACAGAACTGGCGCGCAAAGCGCGCAATACAACGCCGGATTGCGCGGGCCCCGACACCACGGGCTGAAGAAGAAGACTGGCGGCTGATGGAATGAGCGGCACGCGACTACATGTGTGAAGAAGAAGTAGACGAGGTTCGGACTAGCTAGCGGCGGACATCTCTGCAAAAAGTTGTGTGTCTTGAGTTGACGAGCACAGGTTCGCCCTAAATAAATAGTTATTTTAGCAGCAGGCGCTGTATCTGTTCGTTACAAACTGGTGGAGGTGCTGGGTAATGATTCCAAGCCCACCTCAGGCTAGGGAGCGTAGATTGGAGCCAGCGGAATTAACGCCTGTCCACCAACGCACGAGTCGCCGCCTACGAGGTGAGCAGCCCGAGTTTGGCCCCCTCTTCGATTCGTCAAGACCAGTGGAGACCGTAAGCGCAGACGCCACGATGGCCGCCCAAGCGACGCCATCTCCATCACATATCGTCGTGGATTCGCCCCGGACACCAGAAGTCTTCCACGGCGACATTTTCGAAGATGCCGAGGACTGGCTGGAGGGCTTCGAGCGCGTCGCCAGCTTGAACGGTTGGGACGAAGCCAGGAAACTTCGCTACGTCTACGTGGCACTACAAGATTCTGCACGTACGTGGTTCGAAAACCACGAAGCGTCGTTGTTGTCATGGGACGACTTCCGAAGGGAGCTACTGGCGACATACCCAAACACGGACCGCAGAGAGAAGGCAGAGGCCGCTCTTCAGATGAGAAACCAACGAAACAACGAGAGCGTGGCCATGTACATTGAAGACATGTCCCGACTCTTCCGCCGAGCCGACCCAAACATGACTGAGGAGAAGAAGTTGCGGCACCTGATGCGCGGAGTGAAGGAGGAGCTTTTTGCAGGCCTAGTGCGTAATCCGCCCCGCTCTGTGGCTGAGTTTAGATCAGAGGCAACGATGATAGAGAAGACACTGCAGCAGCGCGCGCGCCAGTACAACAGGGACGTAGGCGTCTCATCAGTTAGCGCGGTGTCAACAACCCTCACGAGCAACATCGACCTTTTGCGGGAAGTGGTGAGGGCTGTCGTGAGAGAAGAGCTACAGAAAATGCAACTGGCTCAAGGTACTCCAGCGATGCCTTCGCTTGCGGACGTTGTACGTGAAGAAGTACGTCAAGCAATCCTTCAACCGCAGCCTCAGGCACTGCACCGTGTACAACCAGAACCTCAGCCTCAGTTATCGTACGCGCAAGTTGTACGACAGGACCTCGGACGCACCATCCGGACAGCACCGGCGGCCGTTATACCCCCGACGTTTCCTTTGAGTACACCACCACCCATGCCGGAAGTAAGACCACGTAAGAGCGACGTATGGCGCACTGCAGACCGGCGGCCTCTCTGCTACCACTGTGGAGAGGCAGGTCACCTTTACCGGGCTTGTCAATATCGTCGAGTGGGACTGCGTGGTTTCCCAGTCAATGCACCCTGCCCTCGGAACGGTGAGCGCCCTTACGAAATCGAAGAGTTTTTGTCTTCGCGCCATACGCTTCAGGACACCCAGCAACGGGAGTCGCGGTCAACAGCACCAATGCGCTATCGGTCGCCAAGTCCTCGTCCATCGTCAATGCTCCCGAGACGTCGTTCACCTAGCCCGCGGCGGGAAAACTAGAGCCAGCGACCTGTGGAGGCAAGGCCGCTGATCCTCGGAAAACTGAAAACCCTCCATCGCTAACCCGACCGGACGACGGCAGTTACGCAACGACGGACAAGTGCAGTAATGGTGACGTTACATCCGAACTGCTAGTCACCATCGACGATCTTGCGGCTATAGCTCTAATAGACACTGGGGCGGACTACTCCGTGGTCAGTAGCGTCCTTGCAAAGAAGTTGAAAAAGGTGCTGACTCAATGGACCGGACCTCAGATACGTACCGCCGGAGGGCACTTAGTCAGCCCCGTGGGAGTGTGCACAGCGAGAATAGGGATAAGAGGATTCGTGTACGCCGGCAGCTTTATTGTTCTCTCCGAGTGTTCCCGTGAGCTCATTATAGGTATGGACTTCTTGCAAGAAAACAGCGCAATCATCGACTTGCAAGAATCTAAAGTTTCTTTTTCTACGGAGAACGCTGTCGCCGTGTGTCATACGGAGCAACTAGTCGCCTCACCTCTCCGTATTGTGGACGAAGATGTGACCGTGCCGCCACGTTGCAGCGTTACAGTTCTTGTGAGAAGTGACGTTTTCAGTGATTATGATGGACTAGTGGATGGAAACATCGGCCTGTTAATCGAAAAGGGAATATGCGTCGCAAGAGGTCTAGTGAACATTCGGGATGGATGTGCGGATGTCCTATTGACCAACTTTGGCAATGAGGTGCAGCATGTGGCGAGGGGAACAGCCATAGCATCCCTGCATGAATATGTGCAAGTCGCGGATGTTTGCACTCTTGAGAAAGCCCCGCCAGCTTCTGCGTCAGTGGACAGCGTCCTTCAATCGGTAGACATCGACAGAGAGCTCTCATCACCACAGAAAGAGCAGCTTGTGAATTTGATCAAAGAATTCGCGGAGTGTTTTTCCACTTCTTCGAAAGTGGGACGCACTCCCGTCGCAAAGCACCGCATCGTAGTCGAAGAAAATGTGAGACCAGTGCATCAACGTCCATACCGAGTGGCTCCAAAGGAACGGGAAGCCATAAAGAAACAAGTAGAAGAAATGTTGAAGGACGACGTAATACAGCCATCCAATAGTCCGTGGGCATCACCGGTGGTACTGGTCAAAAAGAAGGACAACACCCTGCGCTTTTGTGTTGACTACAGAAAACTGAACCTCGTCACGAAGCGGGATGTTTATCCACTACCACGAATTGACGACACCTTGGATAAGTTACGCAACGCGCACTTCTTTTCATCATTGGATTTAAAGAGCGGATACTGGCAAATCGAAGTGGACGAACGAGATCGCGAGAAGACGGCATTTGTGACACCCGACGGACTCTATGAGCTCAAAGTACTCCCTTTTGGTTTGTGCTCTGCTCCCGCCACCTTCCAAAGGATGATGGACACTGTCCTCTCCGGGCTAAAATGGCAATCGTGTCTCGTCTATCTCGATGATGTAGTAGTTTTTTCTTCTACCTTCGAGCAGCACGTGCAGCGACTGAGAACAGTACTGGATGCCATTCGCGCGGCAGCACTGACTATCAAACCGGAAAAATGCCACTTCGGATTTCGTGAGCTTCGGTTCCTCGGGCACATTGTTAGTGCTGAAGGTGTCCGTCCAGATCCTGACAAGATTACTGCAGTCGAAAACTTTCCGAAGCCACGAGACAAAAAGGCCATGAGACGGTTCCTCGGCCTCTGTGCCTACTACAGACGCTTTGTTGAAAACTTTGCCAAAATCGCTGAACCATTGACGCGCCTTACAAAAGAAAGTGTACCATTCGTCTGGCAAGAAGAACAAGAAGATGCTTTCGCAGAGTTGCGGCGACGTTTGCATTCACCTCCTATACTTGCTCATTTTGATGAAGACGCCGAAACAGACATCCGTACCGACGCGAGTAACGTTGGTCTCGGCGCCATCCTGATACAGTGGCAGAATGGAGAAGAAAAAGTTATTGCTTACGCAAGCCGCACTCTATCGAATGCTGAGTCCAATTACTCAGCGACAGAGAAGGAATGTCTCGCAGTTATATGGGCCATCAGTAAGTTCCGCCCATACCTATACGGCAGACCATTTCGAGCGATCAGCGATCATCATTCATTGTGTTGGCTGGCGAATATCAAGGACCCTTCGGGAAGACTTGCTAGATGGAGCCTGCGTCTGCAGGAATATGACATCACCGTCGTCTACAAGTCTGGTCACAAGCAAAACGACGCGGATTGCCTGTCACGTGGACCAGTAGAGTCTTCATCCTCTGATCAAGAACAAGATTTCCCATTTCTTGGAGCTCTGAACGTGTCCGAGATGGCTCGTCATCAGCGAAAGGACCCGGAACTACTCCCGCTTATCCATTACTTGGAGGGTCAGCAAATTCAGGTACCACGAGTTTTCGTCCGTGGATTGTGTTCCTATGTTCTCCGGGATCACGTCCTCTACAAGAGAAACTTCGAACACAGCGGTGAGACGTTTCTGCTTCTTGTACCATCATCACTGCGAGCAGAAATCTTAGAAGCGTGTCATGATGACCCATCGGCTGGCCATTTGGGTATAAGTCGGACTTTGGCAAGAATCCGCCAAAGATATTACTGGCCGAAATTAATGGATTCTGTACAGCGCTATGTCAAGTCATGCCGAGATTGCCAAAGACGCAAAATACCACCACTGAAACCGGCGGGTCTGTTGAAACCGATAGCGCCACCGAAAGGGCCATTTGAGCAGGTGGGAATGGATTTACTTGGACCATTTCCTGTCTCATCATCGGGAAAGCGATGGATCGTTGTAGCAACAGACTACATGACCCGATATGCTGAGACGTCGACTCTCGCAAAAGGAACCGCGAATGAGGTAGCGCAGTTTTTCGTCACTCAGATAGTACTACGACATGGCGCACCTAAGGTTGTCGTAACTGACAAAGGAACAGCGTTTACTGCCCGCTTGATGCAGTCTGTAATGAAACTAACGCATACCGACCACAGAAGAACTACGGCATACCATCCGCAAACAAACGGCTTAACTGAAAGGCTCAATAGAACGCTCGCTGACATGATTGCCATGTATGTGGACATCGAACATCGGACATGGGACAGTATTTTGCCGTACGCCACATTTGCATACAATACCGCGCTACAAGAGACGACACACTTCACACCATTTCAACTTGTCTACGGTCGGACGGTAACAACGACCTTAGACGCGATGTTACCTGTCAACAGTTCGAATGAGGATGACCCTGACATCAGCGAATACATAGAAAGGGCAGAAGAGGCACGACAGTTGGCAAGGCACCGCATCATTCAACAGCAAAGCGTCGACGCAAATCGCTATAACCTAAGGAGAAGGGATGTACAGTACAACCCCGGAGACAAAGTGTGGGTGTGGACGCCTGTACGTGCACGTGGCCTGTCTGAAAAGTTGATGCGGCGCTATTTCGGCCCTTACAAAGTACTTCGCAGGTTAAGTCCCTTAAATTACGAGGTAATCCCTGAAGGTCAAGTGTGCTCAACACGACGCAGGAATCACCCAGAAGTCGTACATGTAGTACGCATGAAACCGTACTACGAAAGGCACTGAACGAAACTGGTACATGTGCTCAAACACCGGATCAAATGTAGCAAAGATGTTGGCAGTCGGCACGCATCGGGACGATGCGTTTCAGGAGGGGGATTAATGCCACAAGTTATTCGACACCCTTTGAAGAAGCACGCCGCTTCCTCCTTTTATAAACTCCGCCACAGAACTGGCGCGCAAAGCGCGCAATACAACGCCGGATTGCGCGGGCCCCGACACCACGGGCTGAAGAAGAAGACTGGCGGCTGATGGAATGAGCGGCACGCGACTACATGTGTGAAGAAGAAGTAGACGAGGTTCGGACTAGCTAGCGGCGGACATCTCTGCAAAAAGTTGTGTGTCTTGAGTTGACGGGCACAGGTTCGCCCTAAATAAATAGTTATTTTAGCAGCAGGCGCTGTATCTGTTCGTTACAATATATATATATATATATATATATATATATATATATATATATATATATATATATATATATATATATATATATATATATATATATATATATGTATGTGTGTGTGTGTAGGCGTGACTGGCCTCAAGCAATTTTTCGTGAGGTACCCCGTGCGATCGCCATATGTTGAAACACGACCGTGGACCAAAATCTCCATATTTAAACATCGGCGTTCAGCTTTCAGTCATTCGGGAGCTCAGTGTCGATACGTTTCTCGAATCCCGGCGTCAAATTCCCTTCAGAAATGTTCCATAAATCAGATATGTGGAAGGTCTTTCAAATTCTTTCATAACTGGCTAAATGTCTATATTCATGACGTATTAGATTATAGTAAGAAAAGTCGACCGCAATCTTTCTGTTGATATTTCTACATCGCCTCTTGCCACTGAAAGTGCTTTACCCATTGCAGCACTCAGTTGGCTAACGTCTAGCAGCCCATGCGTACTTGTGTCGCACCAACGCATCGACCCATACTGCCGCACTATTTTGGAACGCATGGAAGGTTCTTCTGTTCCTCCGAACGCCCGACTTCCGTTACCGGAAAGGCAGCTTGCCGGGATGTAGTACTAATGTTTTGTTTTGTGGTACACCCGCTCATGTTTAAACGGAGGAACAGTGATAAACCAAATCTTTATGCTGGGCTAGTTGGTTTAAGTCCCCCATTAGACAGTCGCTAAGTGGAACGCATGGAAGAGGTACGCTGGGTAGATGGTCTGTCCTGATTTTCTTCTCCCATCATGCAGCGCGTCTTTCGTGTTAGTGCTCCTTGTCCAGCTATATCAGCGTTACTAGTAGAAGCCCGATGCCGATGGAACAGACAAGGTTGCTAGATGGTTTGATAAGAGCGCTCCTATACTGAACCATCGTGAACACACTCAGAATACTGTCAGAAGCCGCTTGAAGCAGCCTGACGCCACGTTAGTGTACTATTGGGAAATGAACTAAAGAAGTGGCGCCAGTGGCCACGGGATTTTCACGCCTTATGGGCACCTTATTACCGTGGATACATCATCCCATGTTTCTTTGTTTCAATTGGTCTCTGGTTTCGCTTTCTGGGCTCGTCATCCAAGTTCCGCAAATGTTTCTTACTAATCTCTCCCCACTTCCCTTGCTGATCTCACATCACAGAACTTTCGATGGTGCGCTGGAAAAAGCTTCGCGTATTCCTGTGGACAAACTGCTGCTCCCCACCCTTTCATCGCACAATTGAAAGTCGTTCCCAGTAACTATTGGTGGCCATAGCCGGAAGCTATTGGTGAAAAGTGCATGCTGTATAATACTCAAATATAGCGGCGTTGGCAAACGTCTCCACCTTCGCCGGCGTTATAACCCCAGAACAGTGCGCGTCACAAAAACGTGATGCGTCTTGAAGCGCACCTGCCACAGCGCCGTGAATATCTCACGCCGGAAGATAGGCAAATGCGAGACTTTTCTTTTCTTCCACGTCGTCTAATTCTTCACCTCCGGCGCCGGCTATGCTACGCGAGGTACACGCGTGTATAGCCTCAGCGAGCCGTCCGTCGATCGCGTTCGATGCGCTCCCATATAACGTGCGAGCCGAAAAGAATGCGTCCGCGGCGTTGAAAGGCCTGTCAGCTTTTCTCTGGCGCGCGGCTTCAAAAAAACGGGGAGGCTTATTGTGTTTGCCCTGCGCCAGCGCTTGGCGCCGGCGCTCATCTCCGCATATTCGGCGCCACTGCGCGCACGCTTTTCTCGTCGTCTGCTTGCTTGCTTGCTCGAGCAGACGGCGTCTGCTCTGCCGCCCCTCCCGTTCTCGCTCCTTCTCGAACGGCACGAGCGTCCGTGCATCTCGCGGCCGTCGTCTGCTCGGCGTTTTCTTCGTCCGCTTGACTGGATGCTGCGCCGTGTTGATGAAAGGTTATGTGCTTCTCGCCTGATGTGTTGCGAGCCGCCGCCGGTGTGAGCGCTATGGATTGACGTGGCTCGTGAACGCCTTTCCGTGTAGCGAAAGCGGCGGTTGTCTCGCGGGAACGAAATTACCGGTTTCCTGCCGACGCTCGCGTCGGTAGCGCGCCGGTTGCAGTACGTGCAGCGCGCGAGAGCTCGCGGGCTCGCCTCAACGACGGCCGCCTTTGCGCCTAGCCAGCGTCGGGGGTCGAAGCAGAAGGAAGAAGAGGATGGCGGAAACAACTTTCGTTGTTGAGCTGGATTGGATGTTGCCCATACTTTAGGCCGTGTGGTTTGTTTCGGGACGGACGTTGATATGGACCAAACAAGAAACATATAGAACTGAGGTTGTGGGACCCTCGTTGTGTGTGCCCCGGACTGCTTCGTGGGATTGAACGTCTCGTAGGAAGCCTTTCCATTGTAGGGCAGCGTACACCATCATTTGGCGTCGTCAGACATACGCAAGCAAAGGAAAAACTAAGACCGGCGAAAGGGGTGAGTTTTCGATGGCCTTGCTCGTACTTCATTCGCGTTAGTTCGAGCTCTGTTTTGTTTTTTAGAAGATCGCCTATTGTGTTTTCATTTGCGTTATGTTCGAGGCAGTGCGCTCAAAGTGCGCACCTGGGAAGCTATGGGAAAAGCTTTTACGAAATGCACAAATGATGACGACGGTCAGTCACGGCGAGACGGATTTAGTTCGGACCATCAACGCATGCATGTCAGTGATCGTTCTTTGTGGGTAAAGTATACACAGCCTTTGTAAGCTTGAAATTTTAAACGACATCCTGCAGAAACTTCAATATTAAGTACGTCAAAGAAAAGTGAGGGTATTAACACTGTTACGCGACCATAACATTATGTAACTTGACCCTGTTCAACAGATGACGCCATTTTTTATTTTTATTTTCACATCTAGCAGTTGACTCTGTTAACAAAATTACTCCGCACTGTGTGTTCTTTCCTCGCTTGAAATACGAGCGATGGCGTTGCGACATTTTTTCGCATCATTTGTCACATGCGGAAACATATGAAGGGGGCCGGGCTCATATACATTGAATTTGGTCACTTTATTTAATGAAATTAATAATTTGGGATGTCGTCGGCCTATCAATACCAACTGATTTAGACGGAATAGCTTCTTTGTGTTCTTTTGCTGCTGCTGGATT
Source organism: Rhipicephalus sanguineus (assembly GCF_013339695.2). NCBI lineage: Eukaryota > Metazoa > Arthropoda > Arachnida > Ixodida > Ixodidae > Rhipicephalus > Rhipicephalus sanguineus. Next base: position 48,992,562 of record NC_051178.1, on the reverse strand, counting down.
GAACTTTCCATCTTAATACTGTAGCTTGTATTTTTTAAAGTTTCTTTAAATTCATTTCTTTCGTTTTTTTTTTTCGTCTTTTATTGTCCCTGCGCGTCACATTTCTTGGACGAGTAATCCCTGCTGGCGAGAGTCACCTAAGATAGTACTTTTCTGTTAAGCTTATGCGCTCAGGGAGAAGCAAACTTTTAAGAGCAGTGATTAATTTTAGTGAATACGAAAGAGGAAAATACTGATTAAAAAAAGAAACAGCGCAGAAGAACAACCAGACGGAACAAGTGATCTTGATTGTCTTCGTTTTCTAATTGCTGGTTTCCTCTTTCGTTTATAATGAACCAACCCGGCCCAGCAAGCAAGGTTGCTATTTTCTTGGTTTCCGTAACGTCCTCTACATCATGCCAATTAGAGTAGAAGGCTTACTCAATAACATAGGCCACATCCACTCAACGTTCGACTTCTTGTTCCTTTTTTTTTCACAACACGCTATTTTATATCTTAGTCACCTTAGTGTTAGATTATTAGGTACTGGCCTGCTATGCAAGAAATCGCAGAAATGGGTGAAGGTGGCGGTGACACTGTTAGTTTGTTGTCCATTAGTTCTTTTTTTTTTGTCCGAACGGAGATTTCTCCGTTTAGTTAACTTCAAGAATTTCGTCGTAAGATGCAGCTGTGGAGCTTCTAAAAGGAGTTAAAAAGCCGTGTGAGAGAAAGCCACGAAGGCGTAGGAAGCATTATCTGTAACGAGGTATATCTCTTAGCTCATTATCATGAACAATCGACTAGCCCGATATAAAATGCTTGATAGCGCTCGTCTCTGTCTGTCCTTCATCCACGTCTCGATTTTGTTCTGTTATCTCAGTATCCTTATAAGTAGCCTTTAGTTTAACCCCACTGTGCCTTCAGCTGTAAATAATTGCACACGTACTTGGGGCCATAGGCTGCTTTTTCTCGATAATATGGGCGCTTCTTCGACGATCAGCGTAATAGCGACACCTCAGTGTCATCTCGTCGGCTTAGCGGGAAGCAGCACGTGATACTCGAATTGTGATCTGAGCGAAAGGAGTCAACTGGATTATTCCTTTCGTGTATTTTTATACTTATGTCTTCGAGTTTTTTTTCTTGCTTCCTTTTTCTAGAAGCTGGCGCAAGCCTTATTACGCTTTGTTTTTTAAAATAATTCCATTTAAGGAGAGGTTAGTAACTTAGTACATATGTGTGGTGCCGGTTTCTCTTCTGTTACATGACAGTTGTTGTCGTAAAATTGTCACCCAGCACAAACTTGCACAGAGGTTCTCCGAAATGACATCGTTGTTTTCGATGCCGTACAACCGACCTTCTTTATAGCCAGTGGATTCGCTTTCTACTTTTGTTTTATCTCTCGATAACTAGACTGGGAGACAATAAAAGAAAGAGACGCACCTCTTACGAGTTCTCGCCCAATAACTCCGTACGACCATCACGTAATTAATATATCGTGGCCCTCCCTTACGCGAAGAGCGGCTCTTTCGATCGCGCTTCGCCAGAGTCCCGTTTACGACAGTCGTAAGAACAGCGAGAGTTGGTTCGCACGTTTTCGCCCCTGCTCGATATGAAATGGCGAACGGAGTAAGACCGAGCCAAAGGCGCCTATAAACAGCCGGGTGCCAAGAAGAGGAGAGAGAGAGAGAGCAGTCTCCAATCGGCGCATCTCCTTAATTGGATATCTCGCCAGCTCATAACCCCCACACACACTACGCCGCTTTCTTTTATGCTCTTTTTTTTTTTCTAGCGTTCGTTTGTTTCGGCGGGATTCGTACTCCGCGGACGCGCTAAATGCGTGCACCGTTAGACGAAGCACTGAGAGCCTTAGATAATTGTTCTAAGGGATGTTTCCTGAAAGGTGGAGCGCTCTACGGTGGGACCAATCAGATCAATCAAGGATGAAATGACCCCACCGTTTGATTGCATAACTGAACTTCTTCCTTGACTACCGATCGCGCTTCTCGTGGAAAATTCCGACGCCATGCAACAACCACGTTCTCTGAAAGATCCGCCATACGACTCCATCAGAACTTACGCAAACATTTTAAATTAATTTACTTTCGTTAGTCGTGACACACGTACATCAGCCTTCCTTTGGTTTCTACACAGAAGAGCGAGATTCGAGGCTCTCTAAGTACGGTTGTTTGATGTTGTTCTCTTAGCTTCTCTGCTAAGAAATTCTGCAGGACAAGATAAATTCTGTGTTACAAAGAAAGACATGAAAAAGGAAATGGTGCCAGCACCTTTATCTCGCGCTCTAATTCTATTCACTCAGATTGTGGCGTCATTGCAAGGTGTTCTTTGAGGTGAAGCATGCGAAAATATTGAGCGCCTCATTTCCATACTTTTCTGGTTACTCATCACACCTACAAAGTCCAGTGGCACACTCGACTGGTTCCTACTGCGCTCTAATTCGGTTTGCGACAATGTGGATCCGTTTCGATAATGAAATAAGAAAAAGGAGACCTTTCTGAGCGGAATGTTTCCCAGCCGTTCGCAGAGCAATCCGAGTAACCACGTGAACGAGAATATGTGGGCTTTTGGTTGCGCTCTCGGCTCGAAGGCGAGAGCGCCTCCGAGCATTCTCATCTCGGTGCTCTTAAAGACCCACGAGGAATGCGTTCCGAGAGTACGCCTTGCAGCTGAATGTAAGGAGCACCGCGAGAATGCTAGAGAGGGAACAATCGAACGTGAAATAAAGAACAGTTTGAACGCTTTGTACAAAATGCCACTGTATTTACCGCAGCTGTTAGTCAACAGTCGGAATCTCAAGTGAGCCCAAGTGGCATCACTATGCTGGCTTGTTACGTTATCTTGGGATACCTACGTAGCGCGAGCAAGGTGAGGACACAGACGAGGAGTGCGGACATCCTACGATGTCAGTGCGTTCATGTTCCTTTCTGTCTCTTCATGCGTTCGTCGTACTCTGGTATCACAGATGACGCAAATGAGCGGTTTAAGCGAGAGGCCGGCTTTCCTGCAGGTATCTTACCGTGGATATAACGGGAACTGTGTAATGGACCTTATCTTTTGTCGTTCATTCTTGCTGCTTGTATCAGGACACGTACTGGATTATATTCTGTGCCGCATGTCTTCCTCGTGCCTGTGCCGCACTTGCCAACATCCGCCTTATTTACCTTTGATGAAACTACCATTGCTTACTGCGCAACGTAATGTGTCCCATTGCACATACTCACTGCGCGAGTACTGAAGATCTCCTCGAGAATGTGCGCACCGTCTTGTGAAAGAATAAGACATTCGCTGTTTCTGCGTGTGACGTTTGACTGACTGAGGACATCCACTGACTACTTCTTTCTTTTGATTTTCTGTTTTTCAAGCTGAATCAGTTCTTCCATAGCATGAAGAACGTTATCGAAATGTTATTCTGCGATTTCGCCAGTCTCGACGACCATGATTTGGCGTTGACACATGCCGTATAGTGTGTGATTTAGCGATAATTCTGAATGTCCAAGCCTCGCTAACGTGCGCTTGAATCCGAGCGGGCTGACATTTTCGCTTGTGCAAAATGCTGTCGCGCGGTCAAGATCCAGTCCTTGACCTCAGCAGCGGAACTCCACATTCACTATAGTTACGGCGGTAAATCGAACGGCGAAATTGGCAGCAGCTAACGTGACCGACGCATTTCATTCATAGACGCACAAATAAATACGAACGCGATCTCCCCGTTAGTCAGCTGCAGACTGTAGTCAAGTGTGCGAAAATGCGTGCACTGTCGACCTGAGATTGCGCTCGCAGCGTTTCCGGTCGGTTCGTCGCTGCACCCTTCTAAGACGGCACAGGCTGCAGCAACTGCGTGCCGTTCCGAGAGAGGGCGCTTCGAAAAAAAGGCACGGGCGAAGAATCTCTCGGGCCGACCGAGGATGAAGCAAGCACAATGTGGCGAGCCGGCCGAGACAAAACAGGCGAGTATCGACGCCCCAGCTGAGCTGAGTAAACGGGCTAAACAGTGGGCGTCGAGAAGCCGTTACTGTCCTTCTTTAGCTCCTTTTTTTATTTGCGGCCCGATCGAATTAACTAATTCCCACCCCGTTCGCGCCTCGCTGCCGGGCGAACCGACGACCGCTGATCGCCGCCGTGCGAGCGTGGCCTCTGCAGCGTGGGGCGTACGCGCCCTTGGTTCGGCGAGGCGCCGCTGGGGCTTTACGACTGTCGCGGTTCTCTCGCTGTATTTGTTCCCTTTCTTTCTCGCTCGGACTTTCCTTTAGTTTATTGGGGCAGGTTTACGAGGCTCTGGGGCGCCGCCCTGCGCAGTTAGAGGAACACCCCCCGAGCTCGCTCCTGCGATTGCGAGTGGCGCAGCCCTTCGCGTTTGTTCGTGCCGGGTACAATCAAGGAACGAAGCCCTGATTCTGTGTATAATTCAGTAGCGACGGGAACCTCGGTTACTCGCGCGTTCCTTATCTTGTTCCACTCTCTTTACTTCGGTTCGAGTTTTGCCGTGGCTTCATCACGATCCGTACCGCACCGATTGTCATTCACGATTCGTGGCTTCTGTTCTCTTCGTTTCTTTTGAACGAGCTCACGCGAGAAGTAATGCGGAATTCAAGTTATATACTGTGGACTTGGGTTTCATGTCTCCACGTTTATTATAACCATGATGTGCGAAATGCTTTTATCGTTAGCCAGTGCCTACAGCTGTCTGGTGTAGGCTTATATATCTTCGCGTGTACTGTCTTTCTCCCGTCGATGTGAGCCGTCATGATGTTTGAGGGAAATCATGCTTTGGCATCATGCTCTGGAACAGCTCGTGCTCAGGCTCTTGATGTTCTGGGAGAATTCAGCCGGCATGTCCAAACGAACTTGGCTCGCATCCGCTGCCACAGCAGGAGCGGACGCTGGACATGAACTACTCTTCTCGTATTGGACCCTAGGTCCGAGCGATGATCGGTGTAATCACTGGCCCTGCGTCGAGTTTCCAGAGAGCTATTTGTTTTCCTCGGATATGTTTCATACATTGGTCGCAGTTATGGACAGTGGTTCCTAAGCTCAAAGACGTGGGTTCGACTCCCAGCACTTCTATGAGCGGAATTTAAGAAACCCGTGTACTTTGATTCAAGCGAAGGTTAAAGAACCCGATGTAGTTGAAAGTTAGAAGGAATCCGGAGTATTTCAGTATACGACGTGCCTTATAATCTCATCGTAAAACACGAAGTTAAATAAAGAATCTGCTAATGCAGAACTAAAGCAAGAGAATGACGCCTTTGCGCAATGCCTGCGGTAGCATTCGGCGAGCGTGAAGCTTAATACTGTCGCGACCTCGCTTTTAAATGATGCTGCTCATGCGAAATTAACGAGTCCCACATTATCAGAGTGATCTCGATAGCCCTAGAAAAATGGAGCTAGTTATCGACAAACTTGATTTAACCGCGTTCAACCACTGCAGATTTTTGAGGAGATGCAGTTCCTGATACATGACGCTCGCTTAATTCAGACATTCTCTATGCAGGAATTCATCATATACAATTCATATTCTGCTCTCGAGTGGTAAGCGCTCGGCCGCTTCGCTGTTCCCATAGCGTCGCGAAGACAAGACGGCACTTGCGGGCAGCGACGCTTGACTTGCCTGCAACTATATTGTTGTTGGGGCCGGCTCGACACTAGGCGCTGTCGTATGCGCGACTCCGCAAACACAAAATATTTCTCGTCGATTGCAAAACGTTATGAACTGTCAGATATCAGTGTCTGTAAGCTTGAAGGCACGACCTCCGATATATGTCGTCGGTTCGGCTTCCAGGAGTGCTAAACCAAGATGCTCAAGAGACCGCGCTCTGCAGATATATATATTCTAAGTCATACCGAAAACAATTTATGTCAGCTAGCGCACTGATTTCATTTCGTGTCTACTTTCAAGATTCGGGCTTCTGTGATTAGTCGCTTATTTCTTTAATGCCAGTTCACCGCAACCGCCTCACTCGCTTTCGACGGCATCCGTGGTCCTCTGTGATAAAGAAAATTTTATCATAGAGGATCACAGAAAACTGATCAACCACATAGGTAATGGATTCCACTAATCAGTCTTTGACCGGAGCGAGTGTCCACCTCGGCTTTGTGAGCCACGATGTGATGGTGCCGCCTCGGAAACAATTCCGAGCGTGGGCGGCGCCTGCCTAGCGTCGTTCTTCTTGGGGCTATAAACGGAAATGGCGACTCCTCCATTCGGGCGCCGTCCCGATCTTCGTCGTGCAACCGTCGAGTAATGAAGCGCCACTTTCTTCAGTGTTGACCCGTTCGTTTCTGTTTGTCCTTTTCTGCGGCAGCCGCTAAGGAGGGAGAGATACGTCCATGTCTATCCTTTCCACATGAGTACGCTATTCGGCGTACACGTATACATGCAGTGAACACACGCACACACACACGTGTGCGCGTGTATATATATATATATATATATATATATATATATATATATATATATATATATATATATATATATATATATATATATATATATATATATATATATATATATATATATATATGTACAGAAACATCGAACAGACGCGCGTGCGAAGCAATTTTGTTTACGTTTCGCTCAGGGTCCGAGCTTCATCAGAATGAAATGTGTAGCGACAGTGCAGTTAATATACACACCCATATCAAGCGGAGTGAAGATATGTTAACACCAAATGATATACAAACGTGTTGTGACCGAAGGAAATGCTGCATAAGTGGCTCAAGACAATCGCTGACACATCTGATAGGCTGGCGACGCTGGAAAATATACACATGTGGAAATGCACAAGTAAGCAAGAAAAAAGAAAAACAAAAATGATGAGGAGATAGGGTAAAAAAAATAAGAAACAAAAAACACAAAATATTCACAGCTCAATCTGTTGTGCAAGTTTACTTTTTATGCCTACGTAGGTTAGGTGGTTAAAAGAGACAAGCCTCACATTTCGTTCTGATGAAGCTCGGAGCCCGAGCGAAACGTAATTGCTTCGCCCGCGTGTCTGTTTGATGTTTCTGTGAATATTTCACCGGACCTAGAAACCTTTTGTTGTTTTGATATATATAAGGATAAACTTAGATGCGCCTTCGTAAAAAAAAATCACAGCATATCCACGGAGTGAATGATGATGAGTGGGCGAAGCTGCGGAGGTTCATCGGTAAACCGTGAATCTTCCGTGAATTCTGCCCAGTACATCATCACCGACGTGATATCGGGCGCGTTTATACTAAAGGTTCGATGAGTTATGACGACTTGCAGCTCACTTTAATTTTACATGTACGCTGTGAATTTTCATTGTTTAGAAAACCATTGCTTTAGAAAACATCTGGCGTCTTTCGTTAAGCAGCTGGCGTCTTTTCGTGTTGCTTTAGAAACATCTGGCGTTCTTTCGTTTTGCTTTTACAAAACATCTGGCGTCTTTCGTTGGTTTATTTCATCAATCAACGGCGTTTTGAACAAAATTTTTATTGTTTAATCACGCACAGGAGAAATCTCACCAGGCACAACCTTGGAGGTAAACAATGGCTGCTAATGGGAATGAGAGACAGAAGAAGTCGGCTTTTAGCTAACACTTACACTTCTACTTCTACTAACGTTTCCTACTGGAACATGCCAATGGCTGCTAATGGGGAATGAGAGACAGAAGAATTCGGCTTTTAGTTAACGCGCACGCTGCGAATTTTTTATTGTTCAACAACGCACAGGAAAAATCTCCCACCGGCAACACCTTGGAGGTCAAAGCGTAAGACTTGTTACGGACTACAACTACTACTACTACGACGACGACGACGACTACGAGGGACGAACGGGTGCCGCCTTAAGGAGCTTCGCCCCTAAAACAACTGTTTATTTTGTCGACGTTTCGACGGGAGTCCCGTCTTCTTCAAGAGATAACAATATTCACAGCGTGTCTGTGTCTCTTATACCATGTTAAGACTAGAGAGGAGAAAGCAAGGGAAAGAGGAACGTAACAAGGAAGAAGGAGAAGAAGAAAAAGGATGTCAAGAAGGTCAGTAAGAAGGATTTTGCTTAACGCAAACATCGTGTTAGTTTAGGAAGCCATGCCATATGTTGACAACAATACAGCTTCCGCGCTTCCACCTTCCCCTAAATGGACAATGTAATGATCCTGCGCGTCTAGTATTGAACCTTCCGGTGTACGGCCACGGGCGGCATTTTTGACGTCCATCCTCGACGTTTACCGCGTTAAACCGAGAGAAAGAGGAATTGCTGGGGGCTTTCAGCGCATGCTTTTGCGTGTCGGCGTGCGTGTGTAAGATCTGAAGAGGCCGGTAGTGTTGCCGTGTCTTCAGTATTCATTAAGCGCATTGGCTCTTTTTGGGAGAGGAAGAGATCTAGAAAAAGAGAAGGGGTGTAAAGGAAAAACATGGAGTAAAAGCTTGTTAGTGTAATGACAGTTTAAGTACAGTGCTATACGACATACACTACACTGTAAGACGTCGGGGACCACTTATCTGTGCATGCGGGCTATGATTGAAGCGACAACTGAATCCTAGATAGTGATATATATATATATATATATATAATCACTATCTAGGATTATGCATGCTTCTTACTTATCCGAGCTTTACCAGCGCTTTTTTATCTCTCTCTGTGCGAGCGCGCACGCGTGTGTTTTTGTGCATAAAATTCTGCGAATGACTTTTGCGACCTCTTGGGTCTCTTTTTTTTTTTTTTTGTCCTCAGTGTGCCCGGCTCTCGAGCGCTCACCTCTTTTCGGGCCGTCATCGCTTTGTCGCTTTCAAGGGCAGTTAATTGAATGGAACCGCCGCTGCAAAACATATCGTACGGAACGGCCATCATGGCGGCTGCCACCCACCAGAGCGTGGCGTGACTAATATCGAAGCATCCTCGATGAAACGATGTAGGTCGCGGTAAGAAGAGAAGGCGCTTCATTCTGCGGTGGCCAAACCGACGCGTCGTGAGAAAATAGACACGCAGTTGTGCGTTGTTTGATTTTTTTTTAACTGAAGTTACGGCACCAAGCATCATTAACGTAATCGATTTTTGCCGGCGCTGCGCGCATGGGCAATGTTTTGTCGGTGATATATTGCTTACGCCGTATTCTAAAATACAAAAATCACTGAAAGTGGAAAGACTCAAGAAGTCTTACATGTGCCACAACGTTCGAAATGGTGGCAAGGCCAGTGTCGCGGAGGGATAATTTACCTTCCGCCTGGTCATCCTAGACCAAGTATGTGTCTGGAACAACCATTGAAATAAATAAATATAAAAAGACAAGGCAGACAGGAGACTTAGAAGTGCATAAATTTTAAATGGCAATCTTGTGCTGTGGTTCTGACTCGAATTTCACAACCTGAAAGATTCATTTTAATTTTCTCTTTAAATGTCAAACCTGTTGCAACGAATTGACCGAATATCAAGTTATGAACCTTATCTATCTTAGAAGGACTTTATTATTTTCTATTTGAGAATGCGTTTAAAAAAGTCAACTAAAGGTTGAAATGGACGTGACAGATGTAAATGTCGTTGTAGCTTTACCTCCACAGGTTATTTATTAATTAGTTAAATAAAAATAAGTAAATAAAGAAATAAATAAAAATAGTTCTCGTATTTTCGTCTTGGTTTCCTGATGTCTGTGCTGTTTATTGGCTGTATCATTTTCCTCGTTCCTTTAGTTTTGCTTGTGATTCACAATTAACCTAAACCAAGCAGGCCTTAAGTTGGTCGGCGATCCACTCTGCTACAGGCTCGCCCCTAGTAGCCAGACGATCGTTAAAAAGCGACCGCCCACATCTCCGGGCGGCTCTCGGGGCATTGTACAGATTGAATTGTTTCAAGAAAGCGGCGGCGACTGCGCTCGCAAGATTGATGGCATCGGCGATCATCGACGCCTCTCCTTTTTTTCCTGCCTCTCTCCACTGCGGCCGGACGCCTGCCGTCTGTCTATCAATACGACCGGCCATCATTTACGTGCGCCATCTCGGCATGGTGGTCTCCACAGTGTATTGAGAAACGCGGTGGCTAGATATCCCTCTCCCTCCCTCCTTTTCTCTCTCTACTGTCTCTGCCTTCCCTGTCTATTAATCCTTTCCCTCTATCTACCTTCCTCCTCTCTTGCTCCCTCTCCTGACCTTCTCCTTCTCTCTCTGTTATTCTCCTTTCCCTTTATCTTCCTTCTCTCTCTCTCTCTCTAGACTTAGAATCTTGCGCAATAACACTCACGTGCCTTACCCGTCTCTTTTCCTCGTACCATTATTCTTCCTGTCCCCCCCCCCCTTTCTTTTTGATCTTTTTTCGTTGTCTCTAATGAAGGCGCAGAAATGGATGACCGACGGAAGCGCCGAAAATTGAGGAACACCGAGAAGTGATTGAAACAGAGCGGTTCCGATTCGCATCGCTCACTCGTGGTGGATACGTGCGTCTGCAGTGTATACATAGAAACGGGACGGGCGAGACAGTGATGGGGAGACCGAGTGCAAATCCTTTTTGGCACGAACAGAACGCAGCACTGCGTTCGCTACTGAGCTTTACACGCAGACAGGTCCAGAGGGAGCTGGCTGTCAGGCGCAGTTTTACAACATCGATTGCGCTGGCTAAAGTGCATCCGGCTGTGTCTTCGCAAGTAACAGAATTCCGGTTGGGATTCAGCAGGCTTTTCTCTATAGCACGGAACGCATTTCGATAGCGTGGGAACGTGGCAGCATGGCCGCTTGCCAACGCAAAAACAAAAACTTGAAGGACGCTTGAGCTTCGCCTTCAAGAGTAGAACGCGATAGCGTACTTGGCCTCGTTCGCATCGCGTTCTCATTCGCTATTCGGGCATCACTTCTCGACGGACACCTCAACAGTGCCGCGAGGACAAGAACGTCTGTACGCGTACCGTTGGTAGTTTTAAACTGTCCTAGAATGGCTGCTGCAAGCAAGTTGTGTAGCTCTTACTGCGCGGTGATGCATAATTCTGCGAATTAGTGAAGTACCCACTACACGTCCGCAAGGCAGTACGTGCACCAGCGTAGCTGCGCGCTTTGTTGATGCTGATGATAATGACTAATTCTGCCTGGGCGCTTTTTAATGTGTGGGCCTTTAATCCACCCGTTCGTTGCGCAATTCACATGGTATGACGCCTGCTGCGACTGTACGCTTCTGCCTCGCTATATTGCATGTATTAACGCGGCTCCTCGCACTATACCGGGTGTTCAAAGTTAAGCTTTATGGCTTTCTTAAAATTCAGCACTGGGAAGAACGTGAAAACAACCTTCGCAGACATGTATCCAGGGGGACACAAAGTGAGACAATAATTATCGCTGTCAGCCGCCAAATTAACTAAGATTGAATAATGAACTTTTTAATGAGTGCAGAAAGCGGGCATGTTTGTATTCAAAAGTTGGAGGCAGTCGCGGGGCGGAGATGGTAGACGAAGAGGAGGGGTTGCAAAACAAGCGGGAGGTCCGTCTGCATGGTTAAAAAAATTATGTACGGTTGAGATTGTAAGCCAAACAACAAACACGCGTCAGTAACTGTGCACCCTTACAGAACACGGTTTGTAACAAAGAAACGTCAAATTCGCATTAAGCTTTCATCTTGAAGGCTTCCTAAACCAGAAGTCAACATCACAATGAAGAACTGCGTCTTTCGGTTTACCATGACCTAGCGTGTGCGTGAAACGACTTTAACGATGTAACGGAGACAACGCTAGCAGAAACAGCGAGTTTCGTCCGAGGATAGCGCAGAAATAATGCAAGTTGGCTTCAAGAGACCAAGCTGCTACAGGCGCACATAGGCCGTGTCATAGCGTATCAAGCGCTCGTGCGCAATCGAGGAAGGGAGGGAGCCTCTGCGGAACGATCGTTATGGATAGCGTCGGAGACTCGGTGCGCATCGTATAGAGATTGATCGAGTCGAAGTGCCGTCTTCTTCTCCATATTTACGTCGCTTTGTGTGCTTGCTTGCTTCCGCATCGCTGCTCGAGCATCTCCTCTACTACCCGGTATCCAGGAAAGAAAAAAAATATATATACGTAACAAAGATAGAAAAGGGGCAAGAAATTCTTCCCGCGTTCGGGGTCGCAACCCGAGCAGCCGCCGAGAGGTTCTGACAGGTGCTCTTTAATATACGCGACCGAGAGAAGAGAGGACCGAGAATTGAGGGGGAGAAAAAAAGAAAACAACAGATCACCGGAGGTTATAGACAGGAAGAACTGAACAAAAGTTACAGAAACAACGCTGCCTATGAAATTGACGCTTAGCGAAAGCTGGCACGTGTTTTAGTATGCGCGACCTCTTTTTCGCGAGGAGCCACGCTGGGACGGGAAATATAAAAATCGACGCAGAAGACGCCCGCGAACGTTGCCGCGAAATATTAAGACCATCGTATGCGAAACGGCGGTGATGAGGAAAGAAAAATGGACACGCCGGCTTTCTGGGGCTTGGATCCTGATGCTGGCGTGTGGTGTAGATTTTGTCGGCGCGGTTTGGCATTGTTCCTTGCGCTAGCGCGCATATGAAAGCGGAAAAGGTATCGAGTTTAAAGAGGCGGAGTGTGCCGGACGCACGTCGCGAGAGTTGCTCTTCTTCCCATACTGTTGTCAGCGCTCTGTGTAGCCTTATATATTATCGTTGGTACACGGCGCTCTAGTCACCTGTGTTCAGGCGACCTGACGATTGCATCTTTGCATGTGTACTTTCAACTCCACACACCTCCGGCGTTCTCCACACACCTCCGGCCGACAGGCTCCGGCGTTCTTTCCCAGCTTAGCGCGTCGTAGCGACGTCGGCTGCGGCACCTTTAATAGGGGATTTTAGCTTGTACGTATACTTCTTTACATTACCGTGTTACCGGATACTGGAAGGAATCTGCGCATGCGCGGGCCTTTACGGAACGTGAGCTACTATCCGGACAGGCTTTACGTTTACGGCCCTATCTCGCAAATCCACATTCGTTCATGGCTACTCCCGATATCCGCTTTGCGGAGACTCCAGCCGCCGAGTCAAAATAAGCCCAAGTGCGAGCGCCAATTGCGATCACCTTGTTTCAACCGGGTTACCAAAGCTAGAGCGACCTAGAATACCGAAGCCGTAAACCTGATCAGGCCTAAAGCCCCTGAGAGGCTGGATAGGTGGCGCCATCTAGCGGGTCCAAGATGAACCAGGCAAGCACAAAATTTTTATTGCAGAGACATCGTGCATTCTACTTCCATTGTAAATGCCTTGCAGTGGCATAATTACGAATAGGGTGCCTTTTTAATCATTTTTCCCCTGGAAAGTACTAGGCGAAAACATGTGCATGACTGTGGTTGCACGAAGCGTCACAAGATGTCGACACCATCGTTAAGTAACCCTGCATTCCTACACCCCTTTGCGTATACCGGGATACTGCACACGCTAAAAATATCTCATATGACTTTGCCGCAGCTGTAATTCAATATTATCTACATTAACCCCTTAAGTGCCGATTGAATTACAAAAAAGTGTTCCAAAATTGCCAAATTTTTACGACATGAAATGCTTCAGTAACATGTTCAAAACAGAAAAGAACTTGCGAAAATGTTTTACAGCTTATAAAAATGCTTTAGTCATCATATTTCGCACCGTCATGTAATACCCAGGCCCGTAGCCAGGAAAAGTGACAATTTCCCATGACGAGCTCAGCTCGTCATAAGCCTTTAAGGGGTTAAATATAGTTTGGGTGCAGTTGCCATCATCATCTAGTGGTTTGCGTAAGCGTAAAGGTATATGGTTACGTAAAGTACGTAAAGGTTACGTAAAAGGTACGATAAAGGTACGTAAAGGTTACGTATGGGGAGCTAAAACATTTCTGAAACATGCGTTCTGGTAACACGGTAAACGCAATCCGGTACTCCGGCAACACGGTAACGTTAAAAAGCATACGTACAAGCTAAAAGTTCATAATATTAGACAGCTTTAGTTTAGCGAGGCTTAGCGGCATAGCTTGATCGAATTGCGCATGCGCTGTACTCTAAACGACCCATAGCGTTCACCGTATGCATACTATTTCTTTAGATTTAACGTCACCGCGTTTGTGTGGTTTACGTAGTGTACGTAAAACATGGCGGCGGTTTCGGACAACGGACAGCGCGGCTTCGAGATGAATCTGGCATTGCATGCTGTTGAATGATTCACTTCATTGGCAACAAATGATTGTGTAAAATGGCTTCGCTATACCTTCTGGCAGCTTCGACGACAGAGTGTTATCGATCACTTCCCGGAGTTTTCGAGTTCGCTTCTTGTTTTGAATGTTGCGAGACCTAAGAAGAGAATCGCTGTAAACAATTCTGTAACTTATAAATTTTCGCTTTTGGCGTGTGGTTCATATTTATTAAATTTTTATTATGCTAAAAAATTGAATATTAGAGAATTTTAGTTTGTCCGCGGACTGCTAACTTTTCTTGGATACCGGGTTACCGGAGCCGTTGACGGTAGTTGCAGAACTTGTAGCGACATCCTGTGGTGTCTTGTACAACTACAACACATATGTTTAGTTTTTTTTTTTGTTGTGTTTTTCAGTCGTGCTGGTGCTTTCGTCAAAAGAACACGATGAAAGTACAGTTTTTTCTCTTTACTTATTTTGAAGGCATTCGCCCTTTGCCAGGAGACGCTGCAGTCACAACTTGGGCACGTAAATGCTGTCCCGTTAAACTAAGACGTGCTTACCGCAACGAACGTTTATGGTACGTTAACGCTATTACTTTAACTCCCGCTATGACGCTAACGCTAAACTAAAACTGTCTAATCTCTACGTTGACCGGAGCTCAAACTCAACCGCGTGTTTGCTCATACGCGTAATACAACGTGAGCGCAAGTTAGCTGCTGGTGGAGCTCAGCGTCGCAACTGCCCTGTCTTTGTTATAATTACTGTCGTTATCGCTTAAACGAAGCGTCTTTAAAATATAGAACGTAGAACAATGCGCACACACAATTCTTTCTTTTCTTTACTTGAGGGTATCCGCTTCATCATGTGTGCAATGAAACAGAGGTCTGTGATCCGACGGTGCCTGTATGCATTTACATTATTCGCTAGGGCTACATGCAGACCCCATCTGCACTTAACCCTGACCACAATGCTGACGCTTTGCGTCCGCCTATGCTGTGTCCACTAGGTTTCAAACGCCTGCGGTCGGAACAAGGAAGTATCTCGGCACTGCTTCTGGCCGGCGCTCTTAGCGAGGTTATACCACGCACTGCCTACTTTACCTTTTATCCATATGCGTCATCATAATTACCCTCCGATTACCCTGCGTGTTTGCGTTTGCAAACGGCATTTGTACCTTTCATCTAACAGGCCAATCATCCCGTCCCTCCGTGAGAAGTGCGCACAGCGAGTGCAGGCCTGTAACCTTTTTTCGCAATCTTCAAAATTGGCTAGCGCGAATTATTAAGCTTTTTTCGCAAATGTAACCGCATTTCCATCACATCGGCAGCTGAGATGAAACAACGGCGCCTACCCGCGTCACGGTAGACAGAGGTGAGCCCTGAGCATTTCCATGATGAGAGATGGTCGCACGAAAAAACTAACAAAGAAAAACGGTGAAGTGGCTACAATAGACGGCAGCACCATAGAAATTGTTAGAGCACTTGTATGTTTCCTTCAATCCACGTGCCTGCGAGGATCACGGTATGGTGCGAAGTTACCGTAGTTGGAGTACAATATCGACCAACCCGAAACACAAACTTTCAACAGATGCTGAGAATGACGTGCGTGGCCCCTGATATTTACACGCAGTGAGTTTCCCTACCCTTCTACTTTTGAATTCCTTTTCTCGTCGCCTGCGTGGGGGCAAAGCAAACGCTTTTAGATGCGAAGCATCTTATGGCGGACTTCAAACGGTGTGCGGCGTGACCACCCTTACTGCGCATGCGCAACCCCTCTCCACACACCTCCTCTCCGCCCTCCCTCTCTACTCCCCTTTCCCCCTCTCCACTCCCACTCCTCCTTTAGATAAAAGGCTCGCGCTGGATCGTACACACGCTCAGTCACTGCTCCGGCTGCGCCGGTGTCATGAGTTCCAACGTCAACGTTGTCGCCAGTTGCCGTAATACCTTAACGCCTGCCGAGATCGCGGAGCAGCGGAAGGCTCGACGCACCGAAGCGCAACGTAAACATCGGAAAGTGGACCCCAAGCTCCGGGCTAGGGAAGCCCAGCGCTAAGGGCAACATCGACGGGCAACTGCTACGGATGAAACGCGGGCTCGACATGCCGAAACGCAACGGCAGCGTCGGCAAGCGAACCCCACCATACGCAACGCCGACGTCGAAGCCAAGCGTCAGCGTCGAGCCAACGCGTCGTCTGCGGACAGACGACGCGAGTTGAGCGCCCATGCAGAACGCCTCGCTAGACAACTTCAGCGCCCGGGCTTCGACGGTGCCGACGCCCGGTTTCAGCGCGAATTCCTCCACCGCAGCTTCGGCCACAGCTGCAACGTGTGCGACGGACTTTGGTTCAATAACAATCTGACCGAGGTCGGCAGCATGCGCAACGAACGCCAACGGAACGCGATCGTGCAAGTGCTCTGGCTTCGCATCGCCTCATGGTCCCCTTTAGCCGGAGATGGTGTACTTTTGTTTCTCGCTCTTCATTCTATCATTTTTGTTGTTGTTTCCGTCAGAAACAAAATACATCACCACGACCTATATTACACCTTCGTCGCCTAACACAAATACTTGCCCCTTCTTCGGCCTCTTTTCTTTTGAGCCTCTTTCCCGTTTACAATGACGTACGCTCGGGAGCGTGGTTATGTGAGTGGCGGAGGCGCAGCCGCTGTTCGATGAACAACTGTTCGGGAACACATAAGGGTGGCGGCAATGAATTGCACCAGGGTGACTCGCATGCCGAGTGCCTCCTTTAAAAGGGAGGCAGCGAGAGAGGCGCGGGGGCGAAATTTGAATTCGCGGCGAAAAGCGGCCTCTCATTCGCTCGCCGCAATAACGACCCCGGGCGTGCACGCCGGTGGACGTAGCGCAGATAAGCGACATTAGACGCAGCTGTTGTGCTAGCCCTGGCGGCGCTGGGAGCGAGTGATTCTTGAAAACCGCTCTCCGTCATTCTCGAGAGGTACGCACTGACGCCAGCTTCTTAGCGATCGAGCAGCTTCCCCGCTTGCTGCAGTGTGCCCATTATTCTAGGCGCTCTCTCCTTCTCGCCTTTTCTGTAGTTCCAGCGGTATCGGTAGTACTTTTTTTTTTTTGTAGTACTAAGCGTAAGATAAACGAAAAGGTTGGTTCGCAAAGGTTGGTAAACGGGTAGAGCTAGAATGGTAGTGTGGAAAGCGGAGATATCAGGCTAATTCTTAGTGCAGCGACGTCCTTGTACGTCGACGTATGCTAGAACCAGTATTAGCCATGAACCAACTAGCTCAGTTGAATAGCTTTGCAGAAGGACTTGTTTTTGGGCTAGTTGGTGCTTGCTAATAGGCATCACGTAGCTTTTCGGGCTACATGATGTCTATTAGTTGAATAGCGTTTTGATATAGGGCTGACCGTTTCCAAACGATGAACAACTTTCACTTCATCGGCTTTGGGCTACTGTACGAACGTTTTCTCGAACCTTCGGTGTGATTTTGCCGCATAAATTCTATAGTGAAATTTTCGCTGGGTGTTCTTTGAAATGCTAAGCCGTGGTAGCGCCATGGTCAAAGGTAACCATGGTAACGCCTAGCAACTTTTGCGGACATGTTGGACGTACATGAGTGTCGCCGAGTCAAGAGAGAATGTTTCTTCTGCGTTCTTTCGGGTGCACTAAAAAAAAAAAACAAAGAAAACACGGAAATAAAATGAATGTAAATAATGAACAAGCGGAATACCGAGAGAATCGGAAAACAATAAATTTGCGGATTCTTTCCCGGCGCATTACACCGCTAGAAGGACGTTCTCAAGCCTATTGACACATATGAATAATTAGGTAAGAAAGACGTAGAAGTGCATTGTACGCTTGTTGGCTCTTTCGCGTATGGGCAGGCATTTCAAAGCACGCATGCGCAGGCCGGAAGGCTACTGTCGACATCTATACACACGTTCTCTTCAACGGAAAATAGATAAAACGTGATAAGTGGGCTTCTCCTCACAATTAGTCATATTGCGGTAAAACAAGCTTTAGGAAGGCAGTAGATGGGAAATATGATGTTAAGTATGTTTAAGAGCTAATTAAGTGCCCATTGCGTATCAGTGTAGGAATGAGGAGATGTGACCGTTCTCTTCTCCATCACGCATGACAGACTACCGACGCGCACTGTGCCGCTTTCGTATTAATTACTCCGTACCACCTAGAGCACGAGGTATTTTCGCTTATATACAATGACTGGAACGACGTAAATGGAAATGTCTGTAACAAATTCAGTATGGCTATGCCACAAGTTTACGAGTGATGTCACGTGGGGTAAACTGCTTATTCATAAAATTCTTGCAAAAAAAAATTCCGATGCTTCACTTTCGGTAGTTTGCGCCGCAGCTCAGACCCCGTCGGTGCAACTATCGAAAGGTGGAAGATTCCGAGGCATTTTTAATGCGCCATGAGATAGGGAGAAATGTAACGCGGAGAGGCAGGGAGGTTAACAGGAAACCCTGCACTGGGGAAGGGGTAAGGGGAGAACACAAAAGTAAGGAAGAGAGGCAAGGCTCACAGTGCTCAGGCTGCCTCTCGGATATCCCGAGCCCTTTCGTTAGGTGGCGCTTATGTCGTTTGCAGGGCAAGGTTTAGAAAGGAGACGAGCTTGCTTTCTTGTCGGGCGCTGAGCGCAGATTTACAACGAACGAAACATAGCCGCATGCGAGGAAATTCACTTCATTAAACGTCGGGACGGGTTTTCGACGGGAGTCAGTCGCCGTCGCCTTCCTTTCCAGCCCAACTGTCATTGCTGGCTCGATGAATGGTCTCATCGCGAGGAGAGGGTTACCGAGAAGGAAAGCGGTGAGGGGCAGAGATAAATCGGAGATAACAGCGCGGAAAACAACAGAGATGGCCTTATAAAGGATTCTGGGGAACTCGGGCTGTGCTCTTTCGCGGCTGCTTCTTCTGATCGTCGTCGTAACATCGGCTGCGTCTTGTGTGCGAGCTCGCCGGCGTTTCTCCGTTGCAAATTAACCATCCCGCTTGCTTTATGAGTCGGGATCGCCTTCTCCTCTTTTGTTTAGCGACAGACTCGGTCGCGTCGAGCCGAGGGTCTTTCGCGGAGAAGGTCCGCTCTGGCGTCAGCTGCTCGCTACGCGCGGGCCGTTTTCACAACCGCCCGCGGCCCTAGCGGTAAGTACCGAACCGTATGTATGTGCTCTTAGCCGGTTCGGAGCTCCTCGCCGTTCACTCCTTGATGCTTATATATACATATTTTTTTTTTTCAATGTATATGTGTGTGCTTGTTTCTTCGTGCCCTCTTGCCATCCACTTGTTCCCCCTCGACAGCTCCTTTCTTACCTGGGGGCAAATACTCTAACAAGGCTGTTAGGAAACGGCGAATGCGGGCGGGAGAGCGGCACCGCCCCTAAGAATAGTAAAAAAAAATAAATGGTAATAATGCTAAAGGCGCGTTTTGCAGTGAGTACATCATACCTGCTGAGAAAAGGTGTGCAAAAACACACAAGAACAACCATACTAATACAATAAAAGAGTTTTATCCCTTCGGTATTTGTGCATTGCTGATGCTGCGGCGTTGAAATGACATTCGCACTCACACGCTCTCCCGAACCATACACGCGGAGGGCGTACTGCACAGGCTTCTTTATCGGTGCCTGCTACCTTCTAGTTGCTTTTAATTTTTCGTTCGTTGCATTCATCCTTTCCGCGTGCCCCCCCCCCCCCCCTTTCTTCCCGCATTCACCTGGCGCTCCCCTGTCGTCGGCGCGGTAATTTTTACCGGGGGACCTTCTCCGGCGTGTTGTGTCGGAGACACTTTCGCTTAATTAAACCTGACTGGGCTATCATCGCGCGCGCGTTGTCTCTGTCATCCTTCGGCCTCATTCGTCCTCCTCCTCCTCTTTTACTTCATCCTAGTTTGCGCGCTCGTGTTCCTTCGCCCTCCGTCCGCGTCATAACTTATACTGAGTATCTCTTCCACCTCTTCCCTTCCCTCGCCATTTCACTCTCTGCCTGCAATTCCAAAAACCGAGCCCCCGGCAGTGTCTCGCAGTGAAGAAAGGGGGAAAAGGGTTCCCCTTGTTCTTATTCTTCCTCGTTTCCTCATCTTCGATTCATCCTTCCTCCCTGATGACACCCGTTTTTGTGCCTCGCATCTGAAATGCCCCGCGGGACTTTGCTTTCGCTTTACTCTCGAAATGAGGCAAAGAAAAAAAGGGGGCAGCCGAGAGGGGGCAGTGATTATAGCGACTGGCGCTCCGGGGTGCTTTCGTCCTTCTTTCGCTAACCTGTTTTCTTTTTACGAGAGCGGGCCGAGAGTCGATTGTACGCCCGCCGCAGCCGCGTTATAAACTCGACCTCCCCCTTCTCCTCCTTCAATCCATTCAGTGCTTCGTGCGTGTGTCCTAGTCAAGCGGGCAGGATTTGTTAAACCACTCTCTCTCTCACTCGCGGCCTTTCTCTGTGTCGCGAGCGGTGGTGCGGATTCGGCTCAGCGCAGCCACATATCGACTCGGCGCTGAAGAGGTGAACCGCTGTTCCGGCAGACCCGCCTGTTTTCATTGTGATTTATCTCTCTAAAACACCCCGCCCTTCAGGGCCTTTCCTTATTTTTTTGTATTCTTTAGCTGCTGCTGATGGAGGTGCTGCCACGTGCGCTTCAGCCATATCCTCGTGAAAGGCTAGCTGTACTTGGATGGCTAATGAGACCCCTCTGTTCGTTGCCTGCCTGTATTCTCGCTTCGCCGGTAATTGGCTTGCGACTGACTTGGCGCTCGTAACCACCCGAGGCTGCGTCTCTCATTATTTCAGCGCGCGGCGCATGGTTTTGTTGGCTGCTCTTACGGAAAGAAGAGGGAAGTGACATTCGATCCTCTCCTGGCAGTTTTCTGTACGCTCAGCACGAGACGTGTGGGCATTGAAAACAATATCAGCTTGCTCATGCCCTGTTGACGTTGTTTATATCCCCATTTAACCGCCACGGAGACTAAGGCGTTATGAACGTCGTTCTGTGAAGCGCGTTGTCCTGGTTTCGATTACCGGGCTATGCGGCTGCCTTCTATACAGTGTAGGCGGAAGAGAGAGAGAGAGGAAAAGAAAGCGCATCACGCTTTAATGACACGTTAGATAACCCCAGCGTATATTAACTACTTAATTATTCGAGAGACCGACAGACAACCTGGCTGTAAATGTTTATCAATTCACTGCAGCCGCGTATCTCTTGCTGCACATGGACCCCCTTTGGCCTTTGTAAGAAGACCGCGATGTTGGCGAACGCAATGAGTCTCGCCTCTTTCGTGGCGTGCAAACTTCGTGCGCTCCTTTCACGTCTTCGTTTCTTGCTTTTCTTATCTTTTTTTTGAGGTCTTCTTTCTGAAATGGCCACGTAGTGGTGGTGATCTATACGTTTCCCAGAATGCCGCCTGCTCGCCCCGTTATCTTTCGTTGGGTGGACGCTGTAGATGACGACGCGCTGTGCCACCAGGCTTGTCGCACTGTGCGCGCGGCCCGCGGAACGCGCCCGATTTGTCATTACGGCTGTCTATTGCTTTTGCCTTCTGCCTCTCCATCTCTATGCCGCTGATGGTTTTGCGCCCTCTTGGCGGTGCCAACGCTGCTCACATACCTGTCGCTCCGGCCCTCTCTCCTGCGGTGTCGCAACAGGCGCTGTACATTATCTAGACTGTCGATCTACCTGCTCTTTCTTTCTTTCTTTCTTTCTTTCTTTCTTTCTTTCTTTCTTTCTTTCTTTCTTTCTTTCTTTCTTTCTTTCTTTCTTTCTTTCTTTCTTTCTTTCTTTCTTTCTTTCTTTCTTTCTTTCTTTCTTTCTTTCTTTCTTTCTTTCTTTCTTTCTTTCTTTCTTTGTGTATCATTTATAGCGGTGTTGTTCCAGCGTCCTCGCCACTAATGGTTTCTACCGTCGTCGGCATCGTTCGAAACGATCGTCGCTGTGGGCAGCGAGGTAACAGCCGACAGTTTGTGTTTTTTCGATGGATCCTCGTCTTTTCTGGGGCAACGCGTCGTGTACGGGAACCAGAGCCGGAGCACGGCTGCTGGAAACTAAGGCCCGCCTCGTAACCTTCCCATGCCGCTTTGGTGCCCGTTTCAACCGAGGCGTCCTGCGAAATAAAGAGAAGAAATCCTACAGCTTTAGTTTTGCGTAACTTGTGGAAACTACGTTGCAACGGTCGATTGGACTTGCGCGATCGGCTGGCCCAATCGACACTAGCGCACCTGTGTGCCCACGAAAGGTTGCGAGCGTCGTTTATAACTCACACCGCTAAAACCTTTATTTCCACTTGTTAAGCTGCATGTCATTAGGGCTGAATGCTAAAACCGTATACCTTAATTAGACAAACAGTGAGAAGACGGAACTAAAAAAAAGAGCACGGGCGCCCGTATGCCCTTTCATCTTTCTTTTGACTTTGTCCCCTATTCCCGTTGTTAGTTTTAGCATTGCCGATCTGCACTTTGCTTAAGCGAGAGAGAGCGATAGGAGCATAACCTCAATTATATCTGGTTTGCTACCCCGCACCAAGGGGAAGGGGAAAGAAAGAAAGATGGAAAGATAAGCGGAGAGCAGAAACAGGCGTGAACACAGACTTGCAAAAAATGTTTAAGCGAAAGCCCTTTAATGCAGGAGTAGTGACGACGCGCTACTGGGTGTTTGACCGACAATGTTGAGATGTCCGCGTTAAATAAAAATAGGACGCGGCAGCTAGTTGGCACACCCGGTGGTCCTGTGATAAAGAGACGATAATGACTGCGCATCACCTTTCCGATGTCCTTATATAAGCCGCCTGGATCCTTACCAAATTCCTCACGGCCTCTCTTTTCTGATTATGTGTTGGAGTCATACGATTATACGAGGCGCAGAATGCTAAATGTGCCACAGGTGTAGGAAAGGCCAAGTAGATATCGCGATAGACGTTAGAAAGAAATCTGAAGCTCATCTCTCAGCAGAAGCTTGCTTTCTTGTGTGCATGTGTGCGCTGTACCGGATGAGAAATATTTCTTGGTTAGCCGACTATAATCCCGCACGACCAATTCTCCATGCCAGATATGACAGGAAGGTCGGCTGAGGTTTGGCTAGTAAGGAAGTGTGCATGGTGAGAGAGCTAGAAGTGGTTATCCGTACAATGGGTCATAGGGCAATCCCTGCGCCCTCTGGCCCTCAATAGATTCATGCCTGCTCTCGGTTTTTATGAGGCATGTCTCAGTCCTTGAGGCTTTTGCAACGGGATTTGCATCCATAATATGTCTCTGTCGTCCTTGAGCTTCTTTTTCATACGTGTAAGTCTATCACATATTGCTTCTTTTTTAGCACTTGTGTTAATGGAGTATGTTGGAATGCTTGCTTGCGTTATTTTATACTTCAAGTGTTAGTGATATGTGGTGTTGACGTAACCGGCGTGTTATTGACAACGAAAGTCATCCGCGGCGGTGGCACTGTGCTTACGGTGTTTGCCTGCTGACCCTAATGACGTGGGTTTGATCCCGGCCGCATTTTGATGGAGGCGAAACCCTAGAGGCCCGTGTACTGTGCGATTTCGACGCACTTTAAAGGGGAACTCCGGCGCATTTTCGACCATATTGAGATAACGCCGTTTTCAAATAGTATTAACAGCCTTGTAACAGCTAGTCTGGTTCATTTTGCTGAGAGACTCGTCAATAATTTTAAATAAGCAATAAACCATGTGTCAAAACTGAAACCGAAATCGGGAGCTGCTTCAGCTCGGTAGACGATGACGTCACGGTGATTCTTCTACCGCGCGGAAAGCAACACACCTGACTCCACCCATCGTTTTTTACCACATGCACCTAACAAAAAGCAACAACTGTGCGAGCGTCGTCGTCGCCTCGAAGAAGAAAGCGCGCGCAGCGTCCGTCTGCTGGGTGAGGCGGGGTAGAAGAGGGGGTAGAAAGGATGCGTCACGTACACAGGGTGGCCCGCAATTAAAGGCGTGATTCCAGAATTGGCTACCAATTTTAAAATTCGTTTTCTAAAAAAACTAAATGACTTAGGGTTGTATAATTTGGCACATATTATCAGGGTACCGATGAGAACATATGTTGAAAGTTTAATTGAAATCGCTGAATATCGGAAAATCCCCGGAGTTCCCTTTTAAAAAACCTTAGGTGGTCGAAATTATCTGTCGTTTAGAGCTCCGTATCATATTTTTGTTATGGCACGTAAAACACCAGAAATTATTAATATTGATTACATCACAAAGCCAATTTTTAAGTGTGTATATGATATAGAGCATTGAAGTCATTTTCTTCCTGAACGTCTTCCCCACATTTTTGTGGCGGGTTACGACGTCAAGGAAAACTTGCGACAAAATACAATTACCGTAGTCTTAATCCCATACTAACAACGCTGTCTAATGTTGAGTGTGGTTGGATATCGTTGCCCAAATCTCGGATAATATCGCTAATGTTGGTTAAGTTGGCTATCTGCCTTTATAACATTGTCTTCATTCAACCTCCATCCTTTTATCATAGCGATAGTAATTGTATGGACACTCTCGGCGCGTTTTTGCCGTCGGCGTCGGCGCCATCGTGATGTCCCGTATAAAGTCCAAATGAATAACATTTCCCCGAGCGTCGTATCTTCTGTGTGCGAGTGAAAGCGTGCGAGTGCAGTCGACGAAAACTTATCGCGCGAATGGCCCATGGCGAGGACCGGCGGCCGCATGGCCCCTCACTTTGCTGAGCCGTGCGCGGTCGCGCACGCTTACCTTTACAGGCACCGGCAGACGGCTTATACCCTTGTACGTGCTGGTGTCACCGCTCGGTTTGCGATGAGGTGATGGACAGCACGAAGGCCGCTTCGCTCGCAGAAGCTGTCGTGTTTCCTTAGGCCGGCGTTTTGTTGAGTTTCGCTACATGTGGTCGTCAAACATGTTTGTTACCGTTGTTTTGCAGGAGCTCACTCGTGATTTCATTAACCATTCTCGACCTCCGATTTCTTTCCCTGCAGCCAATCCTTCGATACAGGCCGACGAGTGAGTCTGTTATAGTGCTGTTGCTGCTTCCACAACTGAGCAGCCTGATAGAGATAGAATTTGACATTTTCAGGCGTTGCCAAGTCCTTAATTGCTCCTGATATTATTTTGCTTTCTGCCATTTTACCCTTCCGTTTCTCTCCCTTCACTGTTTTCCTAGTTTCCGGTAGCAAACAATAACATTCTCTTCCAGTTCGTTTTCCTGCATTTCCTCTGTCATTTCCATATCTCTATATCTCGGCTACACGTGCGGCCCCAAGAATAATGTCCCCGTGGTGTGTTTCAGTACTTTCAGGAACTTATTTCCCAACTTTGTATAACAGACTCACAAGAAAGCTTCGTATTATCCAGATTCTGATTAATCGATTGATGGCATATATGGAATCATTATTAGTACGGGAACCACCTCGTTATAATGCTTTCGACTGTATGCCGTATTCCGGACTCATCGTTTAACTTGTCGCTGAAGGGTTTCCTAAATGGGCAACGGTATGCAATTTGAGAACGCGAATAGCGCGCCAATTCAAATGTGTTCCAGCTGTAATGTCATTTGAGATGCGGGCGTTCGACGGGCATCGCAAGCCGCGAAAGTCTTCTTCGTTAAAGGGAAAACAAAATAAAAGGAAAATTACTCACTGAATATGGAAGTGGTGAAAAGTAAAGAAAAGAAGAAGCCTCCTTGGGCCGCCTGGCCGTATGAGGTCGCGGCAGGTGTATGCCGGAAAGCGAACGTTTCCTGGCTGTCGTTTACATACCGCGCTCGGCTTTCAGTTACCGAGTTTTCTCTATTCTGCATCTCGTTTCTTTTTCTCGTTCGCTGCTCTCTCGCGAGAGTTTCCCACGACACGGTGGTACTCGCTTAGCGCCGCTTTCTCGCTCGTGCATGCCACGAAGCCACCGGCGAGCGCGTAATACGGTTAGCATCGCATTTCCATTTCTAGCCCAAAACTCGAGGAACATACGAAAACAAGCACTACTCGCGGATATGCTGCGCTCGCGGATGGAGCTCATTTGCGTTTGCCGCGTCTCCTGCGAGGCACGGTCCGGTCGGCCTCCTGTCGGTCGCTCCTCACTCCGCGTATGTACATACACTCGGCCAAGTTGCGCGCCCTTTCGATGTTGTGCGAGTGCGCGCGCTTTTCTTTGCCTCCCGCTCGCAGTCTTCCCTCTCGCGCGCGCGTTCCTGACGCTGCGCGGTTCGTCGTCTCGCTGTTGCCGCGTGGGTTCCCCCGCAGCTGGCAGGCGACAGATTTGTTCTCGCGCGCTCTGCGGCTGCGAACGCGGGGCCAAATAGAGAGAATTACGTTTGCGCGCCTTTTCTAATACCTCCGCCGCCGACTTTTGCGCCGTCGACGTCGTAATGTTCTTTTTTGTTCATTTTTTTTGTTTCCCTGTCACTTCTTCTTTTGCTCTCATGAAATTTTTTCTTCCCCCCTTATCCTTTGGAAAATGGTTTTCCGTTATTTTTTTTCACGAATGACATTGTCTTCTTATTCGTTCTGTATTTCTTTTTTCCTTTTCTCACTGCATAAGAAGGTTTGAGGAAGGCGGTGAAAACGTGAAAGAAGGCTCGCCGCGTAGCCATCTATCTCCCTAGCATACGTGCCTTGTGTTTAAAATCACGCTCTACAGTAGGCGCGTGGCGACCGTGTTCAGTTTTTTTTTAATTTTCTTTTACTCGCGCCTACGTCGTTGCTAGTGATCGTCTAACGCGCGTTGAAGTTCTGTCTCGCGTTGAAAGACGCCATCAGGAAAACCGCGAGGGAAAGATCCAACTAACGCGCTGGCTGATGTCGTGCTGCGGGGAAAATTGGTAGCTCGGGTTTCCTCGAAAAAGAACCGAACGAGAAAAGATGTCGACTGTAAAATCGCGTTAGTGGCAAGCCGCTTGGCCTGTTTGAGCTTTGAATGGCATCACCGTTCGCCCTGGTTTGTTATTCTCGTCCTTGCTTGCCGTTTCTTTCACTCGGTCTTCGTTCTCTTTCTTTTTCGCTTCTCCTCATTGTCGTCACAGTGTCCATTGTGAAAAATAAAGTTTCCAAACACGTTTTCCCCCTCTTCTCTCCATTTTCTTTCTCACTCCCCCTTGTTCATCTCTACTACCGTGGAGGCACCTAACGGCCAACTACACTCTACAAAAAAAAAAAAAAAAACGAGAGTTCTTCTACTCTTCTAAGCGACACCCGACCTGCCCCGTATATGACTCTCTTTAAAGAGACACGTGAACTCTCTTTGGAGATCAGTATACTCTCGTCCGACAGTTGTGGGACCCAAACAAATTTAACGTGTGTCTATAAAGGGAGTCACGTACAGACGGGTCCACTGTTAAACAGTTGCGTTTCGGGTATGTCCGAATTTCGCTGTCCTACAAAAGCATAATGGCTTAGATTTGCATAACACTACTGGTGGTTGACAGTTCCGAACCCTTATGATAGACTAGTAACGTGCATGAACAATCTTTCCGCATCCACTAGCCGTTAGGGGACAACCAAAATGAAAGTTGCTCATTCGAGCGTTCCCTTTAACAGTGGACCGTACTGTACCTTGCAAGTAACACATACTCTTTTTTTTTCTTAGCGTGTAAGCACCGAATAACTCCTTATCTTACAGAAAACAACCAGCTTGTGCGCACGAATATGACTGCACAGCGCTGTCCGCGAACATGCACACGTTCACCGTATTCCTATCTCTACATTCGAACCCGCATATATCGAACTCGCTGAAAAACTAGAATTAGTTCGATATATTGTGTAATTCTGTATAAAACTTAGAAAGCATTTTCCATTATTTTCGATGCCAAAAAAAAAGAAAACAAGATTAGCGCAGCCTGCACTAAGTGGCGCAAGGCTTGGTCACAGCAGCGCTAGTGGGTCCGGCCTTTTACACTCTCACCCCTCTCTTTCGCACCACTTGCTATAATATACTACACATGCTATGCTTTCTGTCTAATTTGTTCTATCTTTTTTCTGCGTCGGTTTCTTTCTGTTTCTCTTTCTCTCGATATTTCGATATTCTGCTTTTTTCCATTTCTTTCTATTTTTCTCGTTCTCTTTCTTTCTATGTCTTTCTTTCTTTCTTTCTTTCTTTCTTTCTTTCTTTCTTCTTTCTTTCTTTCTTTCTTTCTTTCTTTCTGTTGTCGTTCTCTCGCCTTCTATCTTTTTGTTTCTCTCTCTCTCTCTCTGTGTACTCTTTCAACCCTCTCTTTTCCGACCTCCTCACCCTCGCTTCTCTTTCCCATCCCCTTGCTATATACTATACTCTACAAGGCTACGCTAAGCTCTGCTAGGGTGCCTGGATAGCCGGGTGGTTACGACGCTCGCTTTCGGACCGTGGGTACGCGGGATCGAGTCTCGTCTCGCCAAGAAAGTTTTTCGCCAAGAATTTCTCTGTTTCTCTCTATCTCTTTCTTTCTCTTTGATCTCGTTTTCTCGCCCATCAGAGTTATTGCATCCCACGCCGGATAAACCGGCGTGCGTGTTCTAGGAGCGAAGCAGCAGAAGAAGAGGACGAAGAGAGCGCGAGCCGGTTCATGATGATGATAATTTTTGTTCTACGACACCTCGAGCACAACAGCTGTGATGTAATTTCTGGCGCAAGTTGGCTTCACGAAATCGCTTCACCGTAATGCAAGGAAGGCGACTTAGGGCAGCACACGGGAATTTGTTTTTTTTTTTATTTCTTGTTTTTGCTCAGTTAGTAGTCGGGGGTAGGGATTACATGAAGGGGCGGGTTGTGGGCGGGAAAACTGCGGTATCGATACGGCCGTCTCTCTCAAATGCATGCGGAAAGTCCCCTTCTGTAAGAAAAAGCCAACCCCATGTGAGGGAAGGCAAACTTCTTGGGGCGTTTCGCACTGCCCGATGTTCGACATATCAAGTGCTCCGGCTATTTTTGTTCGATGTAACCGTAACGATTCCTATGCATTCATTATAAAGCATTGTCGTGTTCGAAGATAGTTCGGTATCAAGGCTAATTTGATTTAGCCGAGTTCGATATAGTCGGACCTGACTGTATTTATTTAATTACCACTCTCTCCAGTGGAGGGCAGTGACCTTTCTTCGGGTTAACATCCCTACGTAATTTTTGGAACTCCTTCACTTTTGCCAGCTTCGTACAAAACGTGCCAGTGAGATCGTTTACGCGTCGCTCGTTTATACACATGGCCGATTTGACATGAAAATGCCATAAATTAGAGAGGGGTAATCAGCATAGACGTGCGCAGGGTGGAAGGGGGGGGGGGCAGGGGGCGCCTCCCCCTAGTCACCTAAGAGGAGGGGGGGGCGCAATTTCTGCCCCATGCATTGACTTAATATGCAGGAGGGCGCTGCGATGAACCTTCGCTCCCCACCCTGAAGGGGAACCCTGCGCACGCCTATTTGGAGACCGAGGGAGGCCTGTGTTTTGCAGCGATCACGTATCCGTTGAAATAAAATATTAGAATAAGGATCTCAAGGAGAACCTGATCGAGAACAGTCTGCGAAGTTGAACTCCGTAGACTAATATGAACTAGGTTTCCAAAGACTGAGCCGCCTGATGTCCTGCGATGTCAGAGTTACGAAGTCGTTGGTTATTGCATGGACGCTCTCTGTCTCGTTTTACTAAGCCACATGCTTAATCGGCGGATATTGCTTAATTTAACAGACGTAAATATAGTTGCAGCATTCCCGACATCAAAAACCTTACGAAGTCTTTCTTGTAAGACCACGGGCACTTTAGTGTCTCGGTGCTCTTTCCTATTTTATGTACAAGTGCGAACGCTTTCTTGATTCGGAGCCAGTGCACGGGTTATGAAGTTCGGTTGCACTGTTACATCAGTGTCGAACGTTGGGCCTGTTGGTGCAGAACGCACACAGGGCGATATGTATGTCTTGCTTGTACTAAGGGCGTTATACGAAAGAACTCCGAAAATGTGTTGTTACGTACTTGCAGCATCAGATACTTGCTAAACTTAACGACTATTTTCGAGGAAAACAGCTGAAGGATTGTTCGTCATTGAATCATTTTTGTACCCCTGCTGTACATACAACAAATGCCGAATGTAACAGCTTCGAGCATGTCATCACAATGTAGAAAAAAATGCGATTCGCAACTATCTCCTGTTGCTGTATCGCACAAGCAGACTATAGTCCGCTGCCGTTTGTCTTTTCATTGTGCGTTGAAAACGCAGAAACAAAGGCGTCGGGAGGGGGCGAGGCTATATCATTATTATTTTTTTTTTCAAAGGAGAAAGACCTAGGCGACAACACAACAGGAGAAAATGTTCCCTATTTCCACGCACTCCTTGTTAATGCGTGCTTTTAACTGAACCTTATTTCGGGGTGAGAGTTCTATCGTAACGTATTCCCATGCGGCTAGACTCGCTCCTGGGCACTCCTGGGCACTCCTGTCACCTTTTCATCAGCCATATGTTGCGTCACCCTGCGTGCCTCTATACTGCAACACGCTTGCCCGAACTCAAATTCGAAAATGCTGTGAAAGCAGCATGGCTTAATAGGGCGAAAAACCGTCCGGCTGCGAGAAATAAACCTACTTCGCACAAACAGCTGCACTTTTTGTGAAACAGTGTAAAGAAATCAACCGGGTACCTTCGGGAGTTCCGTCGATGTACCAGGTTCCCTCGTTCTCTGCTCCGCTGCGAACGAAGAAAACGAAGAAAAGAAAGACTCAGCTGCGCCAGTAATCATCCGTTATGTCGTGGAGAACACGCGACGAAAGAAAGACTCTGCGGGACCGCCTACGCAGACGGGAGGTACCAACGAAGATTCGGTAGCCAAAAAGGGAAAATTATTTTTGCGACCCTAGAAAAGGGGTGCTGCGAAAAGCGGGGATAGAAAAAAAGGGAGTGCCATATTTTCTTCGCCATCGATTTTCGATGGCGCGCGCTCGTACCTTCGTCTGAGGGCGTACGACGAGTGTATACGTACGTACGTCACTTTCTTCGCCGTCGCTATTGTCGTGCATTTTATTCCCGCTTCGTTTCTCCGGGCCCACTCTCTGTTTCGTTTGCGCCCAGGCCTTTTGCACGGGCAGGGAGGGAGGGAGAAGACCTTCCTCCCCGCGAGAAGTCGCCGTCGTTCGATGCTCGACTGGCGGGTTGGCGAGGATCGAAGTCATGTCTCGCTGTGATCGTTATGAGCGACCCGAATGCACTTAGGTTAGAGCTGCAGCGCTGGGTGGGGATTGGCGAGCAGAATGGAAGCAAGGACGAGAAAGAAACGAAAGCTGCTGGGGGTGCGCTGCGGGAGGGGCGGGGCCCTCGTAGCGTTCGAGAACGAGATAAAGAGAAGCGCGCACGTAGGGAGGCACAGAAGGCGAAGTGTACACGTAGCGAAACACGGCCGTATTGTACGGTACATGTGTTGCCGTGTGTGTGCCTGTAAGTTCGAACGCGGGCGAGGAAAATCGAAAGCCGCACGGCAAATCGCATTGGGACGGCGCAGGTATATATCGACGGGCTTTCTCTCTCTCCACCCTCTTTATTTTTTCTTTGCATGTGCTTCTGTGCAGCCCAGGTAAAAAAAAAAAAGGAAATCGAGCAAGAATAGCGGAGCTAGGCTGTCTCTAAGAGTGAGCAGAATGGCGCGTCCTTTAGTGTATTTCGTTCTTTTTGTTTTGTTTTTTATTCCGGTTGTTTACTTCTAGCACTAAAGAAAGCGTTGGAACGTCGATAGAATCAACGGCGCCGAATGCAGCGTATGAATGTGAAGAGAGAGAGAGAAATAGATGAAAAGGAAAATATGAATGCGAAAGTTTTGAAAAGGGGAAACGAGAAAGGCAGCAGTCAAAAGGAATCGAACGAGGAAAAAAAAAGGGGGTGAAAAAAAAAATGAACGGAGATCGGGAAGCGCCCGTAAGCGTTTTCTTCGACGAGAGTCTACCTCTGTACCCGAGTACGCGATGCGCTGTAAACTATTTATAGTAGGGGGAATGAAATCGTCTCTCTGGCTTTTTTGTCTTTTTTTTTCATATATGCACTAAACTTTTCCCTGAAGCTTCGGTGTACCTCCGAGCGCGTTTTTTGTTGGCTGGATCTCTGCATGCAATCCGTCAATATCGTATTCTGCAATCACGTTCTTGCTCGTAAGCCAGCTCTTGCGCGTGCGTGCGCTAGCCCTCAAGAGCAGCCTCGATGAGGAAGACGAGAAGGTGCACGCTAATGCGCGTTTACAGTGCACTTCGTTGCGGCGTCATTTATTTGCTCACGAGCCACTTTTGACTGCGACTCGCTTGGCGCTCACTTCAAGCGTCATGCATGGGAATGGTTTCCTGCATATCACCCGTTTCTTCCCGTTGCTATTGAAAATTTCGTATATTATCATTTACCCCAGAAATGATTGAATCCGGGCATTTAAACGCGTATGTATGCATGATCATTAATTCAATCTTCACAGAAAAAATGGTGTTTTTGTATACGCATTGCCATCAATTATTGTCACAGGAAAGATGGTATTTTCGTGCACTGTGATTGAAAGCACCAAAATAGTTCGACATTCCAGAAAATTAAAGCCAATGATAAGCAAAAAGCGCGCTCTTCTTCTTTTTTTTTTTTCTTTTGTCACCTATATACATACACACCCTGGTGGAAGCATGGACAATCATAAATTTATAGGAATAAAACTATGTTCTATTTTTGTTCACCATCAACGCTAAGGTACACAAGGAGGTAATTCCTATAGAAGAATCAATGGGCGCAATGCGAAAGATGTATGCGGATGAAGACGAGAGACGAAAGCAAAGAAGCATTCTGTAATCCGATCGATCCCCAGAACTCGAGCGCAGGTGAACGGAGCTCCCTCTGGCATTGCGAGTGTATTGAAGATAACAAGGTTTCTGTATCTTCTCCTCCGTTGAATGCGTTCGTCGAGCCCTATAGTGTACTAATTGTATCGGCCCAGTGTGTCTACCCTTCGAAACCTTTCTCGGGGCGATCGTTAGCCTTCTGCAAAGGACCGTTGTGCGGATTTCAAGTTCGGCGAGATCGTTAATTCGGTTCTTTGGTTGCCATGGTTTCTTGACGAGAAGAGTGAACGGGAATGCGAACCTGAAAGAATGTGCCGTCATTCTTTTCATTTAGTAATGAACAGTATGAACCCCCTTTGTGTGCCCTCTTCCGGTCCCGTTTCTAGATTGCTTGTTCAGGTCATTCCGAGTCCTTCCTTAGTTATGCGCCCTTTATGGTCTCCTGCAGCGATGTCCTGCGCGTTATTCTGATAGTGTGAAACATTGGCTCTTTAAAACACGTATTTTAAGGTATCATGACTGCATTCGGGCTGGTACTCTCCAAAAACCTTTTGTTTTATCTTCATCACCTATTTTCTCTTGCTGAATCCTTGTCGGACCAGCGATTTCTGAAACGCGCTCTAGTTGGCTAGAGCCTTCAAATTATGGTAAACTTTCTCTTTTTCTCATTTTGTCAAGTGACTGTATGTGTGTTAGTGTGCAAGACAGACAGAGAACGAGCTTGCACGTACATACATGCAGTGATCGTATGAAAACGCTCCCTCGTGTACTTGCCGCGATGTGAGTGGAACGGGGATATATGAACAGATATGAACTGCATTCTTGAGTAATCTAACCTGACCGTACGGTGTAATTAACGAACGAGAGTTGCCCTACGTTTAACGTCTCGAACTGGCGCCGCACTAAGAGCCTTAGTTCCTCGGTCATTGCCGCCTGCAATGCAGTTTCCCCTCTCCCCAGTTGGAGCGCTTAAGTTTTGTGCCTTGCCCAATGTAATCATGGCATTCCTGATCATTCGCGGTAAGCGTGCCCCCAATTCGCAACCCGCTCGGCTCCCTGCAACAAGGAGCTCGACGTATACGCACTCGACGCGCATTCGCCCAGCAAACAAGGCTGCGGCGATGATGAATTTGGGCGTTTCGTTCGGAATTAAACATTCACGCCCGGACGGCGGGGCTTCTATCTCGCCTAATAGAGTGACTCCCCCCCTTTCCGTTTTCCGCGTTTTACTCGATCGCTACAGCGGCGCGTGCCGGGTCGCATATCGCTCAGGCTTCGGAAGCTGCGCTCCACTACAGGCACGCGCTCGCTCTCCGGGCTGTTCAGTGTTTCGAGCAGCCCTCTGGCAAAGCGGGGGCACCGTTTAATAATTCGAAACTCTCTCGTCGGGCCACCACCGCGCGGACCCTTTCTTTCTGGTCCGCGCCGGCCATTGTTGCGCAAATTGAGTTGTTAAGGATGATGGATGCGCGCGCCTACTTACGGCCCAGACAAAAACCCGACCTCGCCGCCTCTTCCCCGCCGCTTACCGGCGGTTCCGCGCTGACAGGCTTTAGCACCAAATTCGGCGAGCGCAAAACGTTGCGCGCTTCGGCGAGCATGCATAACGGACGGTGCGAGAAACGCGGGCCTTCTCTTCGGACACTCGGGGGCGTGCTGACCCACGAGGATAATTCAGGTGCGCGCCAGCGCTCTCTCTCCGCCCTCGCCGCGTGGGAAGCCGATGATTTGCAAAGTTTAATTATGCCTCGGCTCAGGTCTCCGCGCGCGCGCGGGCGTCTGTGTGCGCCCTCGGAGTCGTTCCTTCGCCACGCGCTCTCTTTCTCTCTCGTCTGCCAAGCCCTTTTTTTCGCTGGACGCTTGACGAGCTTAGCGTTGATGAGGCTCGCTGGTTAGGCGATTGACGCCGGAGAGGAGCGAAGCGCTGCCCCTTTCTTCGAAGAAGAGATCGCATTTCGCGTGGACTGCGTGCGCGTCACTGTCCCCGAAGAATTGCGAATGCAGTCGACGGTTCCCTCTGTGCACGTTCCCCCCCTCTTCCTCGCCGGACATCATCGGGTGGTGGGAAAAGTCACGCATTGCAAAGGACGCGGCCGCGTTAATCCCTGGGATAAGCCGGCTGGGCGCAGATTTGGCGACCGTCGCCCGGCGCCGCTTCGGCAAGCTGTCGCTTCGCAAATGAGACCCGAGAAGCTGCGAGTGGACTGTGGTGCGTGCGACATACTTCGCGCGGACTGTTGCCGGCTAATTACACGCCTGCGGGAAGCGTAAAATGTCTTTTGAACAAAACGCTCGCGCTTCTGATCGTTTCGCTCATTTATCCGTTTTTATTGATCCAACCCCATGTCAGACGGGGCAAAAAAAAAAAATGAATACGGAGTATCTGCTTCGTCTTTAGAGATTTTGAAATATGACTGTGTGGCGGTCTCTTCTTGGTTGCCTGGGGCTACGCTCCATATAGACTCAACTAAGCGGTCGATGAGCACGGTTCTCTCTCTCTCGAGAAGATATCCACGAAGTTGGCACTGTTGACATCGTGCAAGAGGCGTGTGTTGCACACGAGTAATGTCTCGTTGAATCGTTGCCTCGAAAAAAATGGTCATTGCTGTCATTTTGCTCTACGCGGTATGTTAGCTATTGGGCTCTAGTAAAATAAAGCTTTGTGTTTATTTCTTTGTTCTACGTGGTATGTTTGCTCTATGGTTTTGCCTATGGCCGCGTCACCGATTCAAGCGTCCTGTCGCTGAGACTCACAGCCCCGTGGCGTTCCCGTCACATATTAAGGGGAAACAAGGTGTGTGACCGGGCTAGTTGGTATTCCATAGTGACGTGAACAGCGCGTATAATACACAAGTACGAAGAACCGACGAGGACTAGCGCTGTAACAAATAAATTAACAAAAAAATTCAGCGCTAGTCCTCGTCGGTTCTTCGTCCTTGTGTATTATAGGCGCTGTTCACGTCACCATTAAGGGGAAAGCCTCACATGTCTCGTCGGTCGGAAAACGAATGCGCCGAAAGATCTACAAAGAACAAAATGTCAAATGGCGTCATCAATGATGTCATGCTGTGACGTCATCGCTACGTCACAAATCTTGCGAATTTGTGACACCATCGAGACGCCATAAACGACGTCATCACGTGGCATCTTCGCCTGGCCGAAGCTGCGCCCATCGTGGAGGTAGTGCAACACAAGATGGCGGGCATATTTATTAAAGGCAGCGGGGGAGCACCCAGAGAGCATATGCTTTCGCCCGTGCTCTTATTGGCGTTGCCTCACGTTAGTGTGAGCTTTTGTCACTTTGATGTTGTGAACTGTCTGTCCGAACTAGAAAGAAGTTTAGCGGTATATGGAAGCTCGAAGTGGTGAAGAAGTGTTTTGCAGGGAACGTCGCTGACAAATGGACTGGCTGTGTGTGACATTCGCAGCGTTCTTCTTGAGCGCGAAAGAGAAACTCACGCGGAGCTCAGCGTCTGGGATTCTTGGTTGCGTCGGCTAAGAAAACGTGCATTGTTGTTTGCTGCAGGTCACCATCCTCTTATAACCGGGTGTTTTGTACACGGTAATACATTTACGGATAGGAAACACTCTACGTTCTCGCATTGCACACGCGGGCGAATTGTATGAAAAGAAGCTCTCTCACGTTCTTTCTTTCGTGCCGGGGCTTCTTCGATGTGGGATAGCAATGAATCGATGCGGGAGGGTGTTACGTTTCTCTCACGACCGGCAGCGATCCGCGGCACCTTTCTCCTGGCTGTGACAAATCCCCCCTACCGGACGGTTTAATTTGGCCTCGAGGTGAAAGTGGTCATCTCTCTGCTTCTTACAAAGCGCACACATGCTGCAGCTGTTTGGGTTCTTTCTTTGTTGCTGCGTTGCCGAGGTGTGTCTTCGTTTTAGCGTCTCTGTCAGGGCCTTACGCCCTGCTTATGGCACAGACACCTAGATGGTCATCATAAATTGCAAAAGGAAGAAATGAAAAAAAAAGGATAGGAAATCGACGAAGAGATAAGCCGGTTGCAGAAACGTAATTGGAAGCCGCGGATATACGTCGAAGAAATAACAAAGGTAAGACGCATGAGATACGGCCGTACGTCGATTGCCCCCTTCCCACCCCCGTCCCATTTTTATTCCCCTGTCTTTTTGTTTTTTTCTTTCTTCTCTCAATAACTTTTTCCATTTTTGTATACTGCTGTCCTTATGTCTTACCCAGTGTTTACAACGCCCCCACTTCGAAGTTCATTCGGTAGCAATTTATTGAAGGTTTAAATCTTGGCGCTGGCGCTGCCTGCTCTGTTGATCCACTCGCGATCAATGACACCGGCTGCTCGGAACTTATCTGGTTTTCTTTGTAATTGTTAACTTTTTTTAAAAGTTGAATTCGTGTTACTTTCTGTTTCACTCTCCTTTCTGTTACGCATGAGATCACCTTTCCTCTAGTGCACTTGTCTTGGTAATTGCCTCCTTTACTTAGGGTCTGCGATAATCGAATAGTTTAGGCCTCATCTCCTTTCTCTGTCATGTAATCCCGTTCAAAATGAGCTTGCTGCAATTTTTTTTCTTGATTTTCTGTTGTGTGTTTGCAGTAAAAATGCCCTTTGCGATTCGTTGACACTGTTAACGCATTCTTAACGCATTACGACAGTTCTTTATAGCCGCTTAATGCCCAGCGATTTCTACCTGTCACGAAAGCCCTTCCCGATGAGACGAAGCGCTACTTCCTTTTAACACAGTTATTTCATACTACGTACTGAAAATGCAGGCTAGATGGGCAGTTCATATAAAAGGAAAGTAAAACAGCCATACACGACAAAACGAACAGCTGGGGAAGTAAATTAATGTTATTAACGATGTCTTCAGCTGAGGCCGTGTTTCTCGCTGACGTTGATGTCGTTGTCTTTCTTTTTTTAATGCAGAAACAACTGCGAATTGCATTTTCAAATGTGTCTCGGACTATATAGGCTACCCCTTCCATAAGCTGCTTGTAAATTGAGGACAGCATAGGTTATACTATTCGAAGAAATGTGCTAAAATAATAAATAAATAAATAAATAAATAAATAAATAAATAAACTCACCGGGTCCCTTATGTATTCGCCTGAGACGACTCGAGGGCGAAAATGATCTTTTTTTTCTCTGTCGGTACGTTGACCCCCGCCCCCCACCCCAGAAGCTTTCTCCGCCTAAAGTTGTTTTGAACTGCCTCCGTGATCGGCCCACATTTGACCAAGCGACGATATCATGTGATTACTTGATCATGTGACGTTACGTTAAGTGACGCTACAAATTCTGACGCTATGTGATGTCGTCACGTGATGATGGCTTCTTGCATCACTCGTGTTGGTTTTGCTTTGCATCAACCAAGCTGCAAAGCAAATCTAATTTTTCCCGTTGCTTGAGACTCCCTCAACCTCGCACGCTTCCGCAGCACTGTTATGCCGTATTCACTGTCCTTGGTGTTGTCGATTAGTTCGCCCTCGCGACTCAATCTGCTAGCCCGGCCGACCACATGGTAGAGGGACGGTCCTGCGAAGGCGCATGACGCGGGTTCGAACCCCGAACTAAGAGGATTTTTCTTCCTCCATTGAGAAACGTTTCCTTCCAAGAAATCCGCGTGGATATATTTGCAGCATCGCGCGACAAGCGGTTGGGTGAACTACTTCGTGGACGTTTCTCCACTTTGCGGGATTCCGGGCAACTGGTTTGCCGCTTAATGTTTTTACTAAAAATTTTCTTCACTTGGTTCTATTTAGCGAAGCGTCTGCAAGGAAGACGCGAAGCGAGGGTTGGCTGCTTACTGTCATGCTGGAGTGTTACGTGCAGATTTGAATGTTTTGTACGTTTATAAATATTTTTCATCACACAGTTTTCACTTCGACTAGAAAAACATTTCTGCCGTGGCAGCTATTTTGCACTGCTTTTTCCGCACAACTGCTTTAATGAAGATAGTTACGCGAGATGTTATACTTACATGGGATGATCTCTGGAGAGACCGACTCAAAAATATTTCTGGCTCCGCCGCATCACAAGATTGAAAATGGCGAAGCCAGCTTTACAGGCGCTGAGAAGGAAACAGACTTGGGAAAAAAGTACGAAAAAAAAAAAGATGTTGAAAGTACGGCGGCGTTTTACTCGAAAAGAATTGCGGTTCGTTACCCTACGCTGGCAGACAGGAAGGGGGGCGTAAAAAGATAAAATCAAATAAAGCAAGAGAGGTCGTACGGACAATCACGGGATAAAAGCTATCCCTTTTCACTGCAGAAGGCAGGCGCGCTTTCATTGTCTGTAAGAACGGCAACATTGCGCTCGTAGTAGTATACTACGGCGGTATCTGAGGTAGTCACAACAAAATAAATTCTTCCGATAATGCTCTTACTTCAATACGAGTAACTTCTGTAGCGAGCGCTTGTCATCGTACGGGTTATCTGTGGCAGTTGCAGAAGACGTGATCGTCCCTTGGCGACCGCAGCCGTCTCTAACAAAGTTGTCAACATGGAAGGCAAAATATTATTGTAACGGCTACTCCCAGCCGTAGTCGACAAAGTAGGGTAACCTTGCGTGGGCGAAGTCTTGGTCAGATGCAAGGTGTCAAAGTGGCGCAGTGGGTTGCATTCGGTTCTTTCGAAAGCTTCATGAGTACCCCAGAGAGAGCGTGATCTCTTGTGCCACTCCATAAAGTAATCTAGCTGAATCTGCGTGTGACTGCAGTACTCATTCTTGCGCACTTTCTTCATAAGCTGCTCGATCACCGTTGGCGGTGTGCTCGTTGCCCTTAATGTCGTAGTGATTTGGAAGCTACTGAAACGTGATGTGAAGCCCTCTCTCTGTCAGTTCACGATAAGCTCACATATCACAACCACTAGCTGAAAACTGCATATTCTGAGATTATGATTGTGGTGGTCAAGTTGACTTATTCTTGTATTTCGCATGCATTCGGATGTGTTCTTCAATAAGAGTTTTTGCTGGTCGAGTTGATCCTTGATGCGTTGAATGTGTTGACGAGGACGTCTGTCCCAGGTACCTACATAAAGTATAAGTTATGTAATGCTGTGAGTTGAAACATTTCGGCAATCAAGCATACCCTGCAAATGCACGCCTGTTTCCTTTGAAAGGAAGATAACGTCGAGAAACAGTAAACCCTGCGTTCACTTGCTGCGCCAGGATACTTTGAAAGTGTGTAATGTCGTTTACGGTCAAGAAGCTCAAAGAAGGAAAGAGACGGGACGACGGCCGGTAGTTGCCTCCACAGTCGTGGCGGAACTCCGTGCGGCAATATGATACAGGAAGTACAGGAAGTTGGGGAAGCGGAAGCGACCGCCGAGCAACCTGCGTTCAGTGGTCGTTTGACCGCCGCCCAGGCAGCGGCACTTTCTCGACAATAGGCGGATTGGCCGGAGCCTCTGCGCCCGAGAAAAGGGTGCTGCTCCGAGGGACGGCAACTCCATCAAAGGACTCTGTCTGGATTAGGGAGCGCCAGCGTGGTTTAGAGAGTGAATGTAAAAAAAAAAGAATAAACGAGAAGGCCGTAGGAAAGACACCGTAGGCAGCGGTGAAGCAGCGTCAATGAGGCGTGCCGAGGGTCCCGTCTCTAAGCGTTCTTCCCTCTTCGTCGCATCCCTACCTCCCGTGCTGCCCGACTGTGCAGGGGGAAAGAAGGGTTTTCCCTACCAGTGGCGTGCCTCCCTGCTGCGCTGGCTTTAATCAAGGATAATGGAAAGCGAGCCAACAAAAGATCGGCGCCAGCGCTGCCGAAATGGCTATCGACGGCTTGCGTGCGCGCGTGCTCCATGGCCTGGACCCCCACTCTGTTCTCCTTCCCGTCTTATTTTTGTATTTCCCGAGCTGGCGCTGTGGAACTTCCTCGACCGCTGTCGAGCAGTCAGTCGTTGGCGCGTGTCTTGTCCTCGAATTTCTCTTCTCTCCCTCTTCACCTAATAGGAACCGAGGGCTGCGCCCGCGATGTGCTACTCTACTCGAGAAATGCCGCTGCTGCTTTCTCCCTTCTGCAACCGGCTGGCGCTCGATGCCCGCCTCTTCTTCTTATCTGCTTTGTTATCTCCCTGCACCGCCAGTTTTCCACCAATTTAGTTCGTCGCGCCTCTCATCCTCTTCTCCCCGTACTCGCCTACTCTTCTTTATGCACGCGTCATTTCCTCAACACTTTTCATTCTGTTGTGCATGTGGAAACGTCGCTATGTTAGGCTGGCACGACCAAGGCGCATATAGGCTTCGCAGGGGATCGCCGAACCAACATGGACTTTTCGTGAACTCCGACTGTGACGTGCAGCGCCGACGTTGATCCCATTCGAGTCGCTGTTCCATTTCCTCAGCGCTGCGGCGTCTGCTTCTTTCCTTTTAACTCATTTTTCTAGGTTCACGCATTACCTGCTTGGCTTATAGGAACGAAAAAGACGCAGGAATAGGGAACGGTTTGTTTCGATGGGTGAGGGTGCCTTCTTCTGGGATTCTGTGATTGCGTTAATCGTCTCCGTGGGAGAATTGTTCGTGCTATCGTTAAGCTTTACAGGACATGCTTCAGCTATAGGAGTACGAGTACTTTTATGGTCCTTTCTTAAACAGCGGTGAAAAGAACCTTGCTGAATTAGAAAAAAATAGCAATTGTAACTTTAGCTACACGGTATCTTTAACAGAAGTGAGCGTTCGGCCTCTATGCGTTTTAAATGTTAAAACGAAAATCTTTCGTTTGCCATTATACGCGTCGCAGTCTGTTCTTGATGCTGGCGTTTTTCTGACCCACTGATTCCTGTTTTAGTGCACTTATAATAGTGATCTCGCAATTTTTAAAGTTTTGTTGCGCTTAAAAAGTTGTAATGCTGATGAACGTTTCAGGTTAGACACGTCCAGACCTGACTACGAGAAATTGCTCTGTGGCATTCAATTACAAGGGCCGCGTTCTTACTTCACGTTCTTACGTGAAGAACAACTGTTAAAGTTAAACTTGCGATTCTGTGGGCTCATGACAACGCTGACGCCCACTATGATTTTTGTTTTTCATTTTTTACCCTTTCTTTGCTAATATTGCACGTAAAAAGGCGGACGCAGTGTTTTTCGTCATCTAAAACTCTTCAATTATCCCTTGTTGAACTGTATCGCTCTCTTTTGCTCAGATAGTAGTCTTGCAGTACGGGAATATATTGAGCCTGAACTAACGTAGCGAAAATAGAGGCCTCGTATTGGATGCTCTTTATATTACCTAAACAGGGCTGATATGAATATCGTAATGCGGCAGTTGCCGATCATACTAGTTCTTTGTTTTCTTCATCGGGACACAGCTGGCCCTTTGATAGAGTGACAATACTTAAAAGTGATATCATCTCTTTGCAGGTCTGGGCAGCAACAGAGCTCGTGGGAAGCTGTGCTCGACAAGCAACGACAGTCGGAATCGTCGGGCTTCCTATTCCAATGGACGCTAGGGGGCACCACTTTCGCGCCTGTTTCAGACGATGGCAGCAAGGTAAGCTTTCATCTCCATGTTGCTTGCAGGCCTTTCCGTGGTTTGTTGCCTAAAATCATCATTTGCATAAAAGGAACGCGCCTATAGTCAATACGATCTTGCATCATGACAAGGGACCGTTCTCATTTAATCCATTAGAGTAGTGGCCGGAGCACGGAACTGAAATTGCCCGAACCGGAGTCATCAGTGCGTGGCCCTTACTTCTGTTTTTCGTTTATGTTTAACGCGACCTGGCAAAATGGACTCTGACGAGGGGAACAATTGACAGTCCCTGACGCTAAGGAGAGCGCCTATGCTGTCACGAGATACTAATTGAATTAGTGTGACGTCCTTAGTCGATTGCTTTCGACAAAAACACCAAGAAAAGTGTTACGTGTCGGTAACTGATTACCTCCGCTTACACGTTCGCTATGGCAGTTTCGCTGCGCCATTTCACGAGAACACGAATTGAATTTCGGATACTGATCACTGAAAACTACAAGCGAGGTCTTTTCTGTCGCGCTATATAATTCGTCCCCTAATATATGGAGTATTATTTCAGCGTAGGTGCTGCTCGCTGAAGCGAGGTGATTGGGGCTGGACGTTGCGTGGCCGCAGGAGTTTCAAGCCTTTCAGATCAGAGCCTCGATGATTCATCATCATTATCGGCCTGTTAATACAAAATTGTTGGATACATTATGTAGCAAAAAACAAATATACAGTCAGAGGCCCGAAAGCGAAAAACTGTCATGGGTCATTTTGACAAAAAGTATACTCAGGGTACAAGTCAGCAGTCAATAGCGTATTGCGATATAATAAATAAATAATCGTACATTTGGCATTTCGAGTATAATACTACTCGGAAGTTGCCCTGTCCGCCGCAGTGCGGCAACCGAGGGATGTCGCAATTTCGTCGCAAGGCAACGTGTCACAAAGCGAAGGGGCGTGCTGCCTGTTTGTTTTGTGTGCGTGGTCACTGAAGTCGTATTTGGTCGTCGTATGTATCGTCGTGGCCTGCAGTTCACATTCGCCCGGCCGATCGATGTGCTCTATCTAAATTGCGCCCCCGTCCGCAATGATCCTCCTCCCTCACCGCCAGAACGTGCGCTGCGAGCTCTGGACCTTGGCGCAGCATTGCTCGCCGGCTGGCCTCCCCGTGGAGCCGCTGCGATCGACGCTGGGCACTGGCGTCACTCCGATACAAGAGAGAGAGAGAAAAGGGGGGTGGGGGGATAGAGCGAGGGAAAATTTGGGTTTGAGTACATTTCGGGGTGCCTAATACACCTCTAACAAACAGTGTCCGCTCCTGCTCTGTTTGTTGATGTATTACCAACTACCCCGATCTCAAAATTTGCCTAACACACGCACTCCGCACAAGCTGGGCGAGTTGGACGAGCTAATGCGTCTTGACTTATGTTCTTACCCGTCGTGGCAGCTTAGCCGCTGTACAAACCACAAGGGTGCGGGTGCGATTCTATTTCACAGCGGCCGCGTGTCGTTGTAGGTGAAACGCAAAACTGCCCGTGTATTTAGATATAGCAGCGCGTTACTGAACCCAAGGTAGTTGAAGTTAATCTGGAGTACACATAATCAGGCCGTGTTTCTGGCACGTGAAACTCCGGAATCTAATTTTAAGTTTATGTTTTTGCTTCATGCGGTCCTCGTCTCTTTCGAGATACACGAACACACGGAAATGTTTGAAATCAGTGTTATTCGAATCGGTGTGCGTCATTTTCTCCTTTAACGCGATAGCGTTAAAGAGCTCGTTTCGCAGAAATTCCGGTGTCGGCGTCGTTCGTTGTGAGCGAAAAATCATCATCTTGTCCGTGACCGAGAAATCGAGAAATATGCAAATTAAATAAGTAATAAAAATCTTCGGATTCGAGTGAGAATCGAACCCAGGCCGTCTGCGTGGCAAGCAGGTGTTCTACCCTATAGCCACGCTAGTTCTCGAAACTGCTTCAGAAAAAAAAAACACTATATGAATGCCATGTAGTGGAAGGAGCCTCCTTAACGCATGTACTATTGCGTGGCATAAGCGTAGGCTTGAGGCAGGCATCAGAACACGTGAATTGCGCAACGAGTGGGTGTTTTAAATGCGCACCCATTACAAAGCGCTCAGACATATTTAATCATCAGCAAAAGCATCAGCAAAGGGAACAGCAAAGTGAACAGCTGCGTTGGTTCGCGTGTTGCCTTGCGGACGCTGATTCGCAAAAGGAATAATTATGGCGTAGTGGGCGCTTAATAACTGTACTTGCAGTAGGCATTCTAGGATACTTTAAGCGGCCAGTGTTACGCGCACAGTCGTTCGTTTCCTTTAGGCACAGTTGA
Source organism: Rhipicephalus sanguineus (assembly GCF_013339695.2). Lineage (NCBI taxonomy): Eukaryota > Metazoa > Arthropoda > Arachnida > Ixodida > Ixodidae > Rhipicephalus > Rhipicephalus sanguineus. Next base: position 48,947,975 of record NC_051178.1, on the reverse strand, counting down.
AGCATGCACCGAGATCCGAAGCAGGCTAGAGCAATTGAGAAGGCGATGCGCACGGGCTATCGCGTTCTACTCTTGAAGGCGAAGCTCAAGCGTCCTCCAAGTTCTTTCTTGCTTATTTTCCGGTGCGTGTGTACAACCTTGTAGATGTATGGCACGAACTGAGGAGAATTTATTAAAACGACACCCTGGATAAAAACGGCGAGTTCGTTGGCGAACGGAGTCCTAAACAAACAGCGCGAATGGAGCATAAGGCGAAGAAATCATACACCACGGCTTGCAGTGCAATGAAAGAATTAGTTGCGAGTACAGCGTCAGCTTTTTTTTTCTCTGGTTCATTCGTCCTCTGTTTTCTTTCGCGATGTTTATTTTCGAGGATGCTTCAGGACACGTCTACCGCCGGCAAAAGAAAATTCAGGAAGGGAACAAAATTTACTACAATGAGGGGGGCTTCCAATTAGGCAATTCAGCGCGTAAACGCCAGCGTACGTATGCGCAACGACGCGGCACACGCTCAATGAAAAATAGTAATGACACGATCGTGCGAAACGTGCCCCATGCAGTGGCTTTCGGGGACAACGAATTCTTGAAGACTGTTATTTCAAAGTAACACTCGACTAGTGCCGGAAGAAATTGGTGCGAATAATATTTAGTCGCAATGTTAAGCTGACCCGTGACCGTGGCGGAAAATAGTATTGTATAACGTCAAACCAGTTTCCTTGTGCAACAGCCACGCACTGTGTCGCGTATGCAGTGAACCGGTCGCTCTATGTAGTAGCAGGACGACCGTATTTGCTGAGAGTTGTTACGATAGATTTCATTCGTAAGAAAAAAAAAGAAAAAAAATTTGAGGCCAAGACGAATCTTGACGTATTATTAGCGAAGGCAGTCAGACGATGGCGAAGCGTCCTTACGAATGAAGAGCTTAGTGAATTCGGTCCTTAGAGTGTGTGTGCTAACGTTTCCTCGAACACGACATAAGAAACTCAGCTCCTCAGCCTAATTGGTTCGTCCATACCAAACTTCCAAGAGTCAAGAGCTACATAAGCACGAGCAAGAAGACGCCTATAGGAGTGACGCGCCATTGATTGCGAAGCTATGCGCGCCCTCTATCCTCGCTTTTTGTTCGCGCTGCTCGGAAAGTCCGTGTTTTGGCGAATTCATTCTTTCATCGGTCGCCTGGCAGCGGTCATTCCAGCTGGAACAGTGCCGCACTTTTCATTCATTTTTTTTTATCGACAAAGTGCGTGCATAGTATGTTCAGTGCTTGGCAAAGATTTCAGATAGGCTAGCGCGGCGCGGTACTCGATTCTTTCTGCCAGCAGAAGACCCGAGCGAAACAGAAAACGAAAAAAAGAAAAGAAAAAGTCGAAGCGGCCAAGAACTGTGTGTAATGACACGGGCAGGATTAGTTGGAAGAATGCGCGACCCTGTTCTGTATAGAGTGGGGGGCTTTATTCTGGCTCTCGCGATTACACAGTGCAAGGAGCGCGAATAAAAGACGACCCATGAACCCCCGTCTCGTGTTCGCTGATACATGTCGTGATTAACATACACACAGCCGCTCCGAGAGGACGGTAATTACAGGCGGCAGCGCCCAGGAAGCGCTCTGGCATCGAGATTATAGTGTTTATGCAGTTATCCTCAGGAAACGTTCCCTGCCTTCGCCCCATTCTCTGTTTTTTTATGGATTATCGAAAACATACGTCGAGGGCGATAAACGGGGATCAGTGACGGCGTTCGCAAATAAAGAAAGTAAAGCGCTTCAGGAGCGGTATCGTTCTTATTCTGCAAAAATAAAAACCAATTGCTCGATGTATGGACACAATCCTGGCTTTTATTTTCTGCGATCGAGCTTTGGTTTCCTTTTTTTGTTTCTCATTCTTCCCTAGGATAATTCGTTGTGTGCCGGCGTTCTTGCATGTCCCGCTGACGTAATGTAGATCTTATCAGTCCACACCGCCAATGAATCTAATATAATTGCTGCTGTTTTACGTCCCAAAACCACAATATGGTCATGAGGCACGCCGTAGTGGAGGGCTCCTCAAATTTCGACCACCTAGGGTTCCTTAACTTGCACCTGAATCTAAGTACTTGGGCCTCTAGCACTGCGCCTCCATAGCAACGTGGCCGCCGCGGCCGGGAATCGACCCCGCGACCTTCGGGTCAGCAGTCGAGCACCATAACCACTAGATCACCGTGGCGGGTGACGGCAGGGACTGTCCCGGTGGGATTACTGGTGGCCGTCACTCGCTTGAATTTGATTATGACGAAGATACTGGCTAACGGAAGCTCCTGTAAATCCGAATGTCGATGCGTGGCCATACAGCCTGCGTGAGCTACTTAGGTTTCGATATATTTAGTGCGGCACATTTTTTTAATTAAATGTCGTTTAAGGAGATGTTCGCGTCCTTGTTGAGCGCTGCCTGCTTCTATTCACAAAAAATTGAAAACAGTGAAAATAACGGATATGGAAAACACATATAGTCGCACTTAGTCATGTCGTACGTGTACTTCGGTCAAACCATAAAGAGCCACAGTTTTGCCGCAACGAGGAAGCAGTGAATGCGTAGCAACAAATTGGAATTTTATACTAAGTAGGACTAGCAGCTAACTCCTTTAGGATGCTACCTGGCGTAACTCAACAAAATGCTGGGGTAAGGATGTGCTGCCGCTGCAGCGAGCGAAGCGGCCTTCGTGCTCTATCGGTTAAACTCAAACAGCGTTGAGTGCACAGCACACACATATGTGTGAGCCCTATCTCTTGGTCCTGTCGAGATAGGGCGCCCGGCCCATCGAAGTGTGCATTTCCCGCCACATCGCCGCCATCCGGGACCACCTTCTACCCTTCTCCATGTGCCTTTCGTGCGACGAAGACGACTGGTGCGCTTCCTCTGCGCTTGAGCCGCGATCATCGGCTGCTCTAGCACGTTTCACTCGCAAATAGAACACAGGACGCGTGGGGCACCGTCATCTCCCTTGGACTTTATACAGAACATCACGGCGACCGCCGACGGCGGTGACAATAATGCGCCTGGAGTGTCCATATAGTTGCTATCGCAATAAAATAAATCGGAGAAGAGCCAAATCGAGTCATATTACAGCAATAAACGGCTACAGGGGCACGGAATATGTTAACACATGTTCATATTCAATGTTATTCATGTTCAATGTTAAATTTATGTTCAATAGCACATAACGCGACAAGGTGTGGCCAAATTATATTCATACAATGAGCTTTCACTCCTATAGGCCTATACCCCGACACATCTTTGTTTACTTATTTTTTTTACCTGTGCCCCAACCAGCTTTTGTCGGCCGTCGCTACTGACCACTTAGCACTACCATCAGAGTTGAACTCCATCGCTTCTGGACAGTGCGTTCGACTGGGTTCTGGGGCAATGTTTGCACAGAATCACAACATGTCGAATCGTGTCTACATTTCTGTTTCGGCGGCAGATACACAGACTTCCATTCTTTGATTGGAGGGTTTGATCATGTGTATTTGTTTTTTTTCCTGTGTTTTTCTTGAGACTTGATGCTCAAAAAGCGAGTCACTACTGATAATGGCTTCATGATGATTCTATGATACTGAAATGCGGCTGAGCGTTTTCCATCATGCGGACTCTGGTGCGCTCATGTAGACCACCTGCAGACGTCAAGTTCACCGCACCAACTACTTCACCGCCTCCATGCTGTCGAATCTAGAGTTACTGTATATGCTACCTTTAGGTAGCAGAGTTGCGCATCTGTTTTCCAAACGCCGCTAGCAACCATGCATTGCGGAGAAGCTGACGCTCGGGCTAATTTTTGTATTTCTCGACGCCGCCGCTGCAGCGCACTCAATTAGCACTAGTCATCGACAGCCAATGTTTATCGCCGGCCTTCGACACGCCAAACATGTTTATCGGCGACGCGGTAGGCATGTCGCCTGCAAAAATGGAGTGCGACTTCACCGCATAGCTGTGGTTGCTAGCCGGACCTATGCGCTACTCTGCTACCTAAAGGTAGCATATACAGTGACTCTAGTCGAATCTGGTTCGCAGCGCCGCCTCTCGACTGAAGAGATAACCGTGCTTCAGTGACCACGGCCGGATTCGACGAAGCGCGCGCGCATCGCCCAGTTCGTCCATGCACGGACACTCCCTAGATGCGGCCATTTCCTATCACAGCTGAGTGCTTTCGGCATCCACTAGAAGGCACTAGAATTGAAGTACACCACACCAGTTGCGGCCCAATGGAGTGTGTGGCCGAGGCCGCTTTGTGAAGACGGTTGATGGTCGCACCAATGTCTTTCACTTCCACACGTCTGCTGCCGTACCCGAGTCATTTTTTTTTCTTAGGCAGGTACTCGACATTCTTGCAAGTCATTCTGCGTAACTCGTCAGGCGGCGGCTGTTCTCGCGTCGCCATTGAGTCAATCTTAATTGTCGAACCGTCCATAGGGAAAAACTGTAGCCATGCGAGGCAAGCACATCGACGTCATTGAAGAAGCTCTAGTGCATGGACACCGCCGATCACCGCAGTAGAACAGTAGACAAGTGCGCAAGTTCGAAACTTTCAGTTATCAAGCAGCACACTAAGTAACATCGACGAAATTAAGGGATGCTGGTTCTCCAACCGAATTTTTAATCCAGCAGGAAGAGGCTTTATTAGAAAGATAGGTGTGCAGATCGCCTGTGTAATGAATGTCATACCCTCGTAAATTATCAATAAAAGCAATTTCACCTTTCGATGATGCAAATGAAGCTTGACTGGTACACGCGTGCTTATTATTGATAACGTTTTAAACTTCTTCGATCTTGCGCGAACGTTGATTGTGGTGTTGATACAGAGGACGGAAGTGCCTCCGAAAGAAGGCATGAATTTAAAATCATATTTTTTTTTATATCACGGAAGGCGCTATCTCTTCTTTGAGAAAGATACCGCTGTGTGTACTCGACGTGTATTTACAGCGCCGTAGCTGTTTGAGACAATGCGCTAAAATTCTAAAAAAGAAGAAACGAGAGCCCATTAGCGAGAACACAGTGGTCCCACAAGCGCATTACATCGCGTCATATTGCGGCTTAAGTAACAATTATACCGACGACGCACAATTAGCCGCGAATGACTTTCCGCGCATTCTACAATGACGCCTCGCTAGCCGCCAGCTCTTAGCGTTTCTTTGTTTTGACTCCCTGCCTGTTCTGCGGCATTCGCCGCTGAAGACCCCCTTTCGCGACAATCGCCATTTTATGCTAGCGTTGCCCCCTCACACTCCACGGCGCAGAAGGCCGAATGGATTGCGAACCCCCTCTCTCTTTTCTCCGATGCGGTACGATTCCACGTGCGCGCAATGTTTCCTACACCCTTCATCCCATCACTCGCGCATCGCTTTCCCCGCGATGGTTCCCGGCGTATAGGTTGCGGCATCTTCGTCGATCCTTCTGCCCAGTGCGCGCTCGATGCGGTTGCGCCGCGCCTCACTTTCGCGAAACGAGGCCCCGATATCACGGACGTGACTCCCACCCAACCCCTCCGAGATTGGTTTTTCCCTGCGTATACTACGCCTGCCGGTTTCTTTTTCTTTCTTTTGTTCGTTTTCAAACTTCGTTCTTTATTTTCTTGCTTTTCTTTTCTCCATTTCTTCCCTCGGTCTCCTCGCAATCTGTACTCAGTATACCCGGTAGAATGAACGCCGATATATATAGAAAAAAAAGGCCGCGGAGGTAACCTGTGCCGATAAGAATGGAAAGGAAAAGGCGCATTCTCTTTGCATGCTGTCAAATCTGAACTCCTACCTGTATCCCGTGCGCCTCTTTTTTTACTGCATATTCCCCTGCTAAACTTCTGAGTGGTATTTCCTCGGCTTTTCTTTCTTTCTTTCTTTCTTTCTTTCTTTCTTTCTTTCTTTCTTTCTTTCTTTCTTTCTTTCTTTCTTTCTTTCTTTCTTTCTTTCTTTCTTTCTTTCTTTCTTTCTTTCTTTCTTTCTTTCTTTCTTTCTTTCACCAGAGTTGGGTAGACAGCGTTGAGCCCCTTGCTCATTCCGCTTCTGCCCATCACTGCTCGATCTCTCCGCATCGAAATATTTCGAGCCCCTTTGTTCCAGCTTTTTACCGCCACTGTTCCGTCGGTATGTCTCCGACAGCGCCATCCCGCTTCTTCGCCCTCGCCGTCTCCTCATGTCGCTTCGCGTGACTGGGAGCAAACGAAGGCTTTCGTTTATTAGCGGTACCTATATACGTCGCACGAGGGAGTCTCCAATTCGATACCGAGGAAAGTATATGCTGCACTTTTATGTGGCGCTTTCTTCGTTCTAACGGAAAGGTAGACGCGAACGAACACAAACAGAGCTCATCTCTCTCTTTCTCTCGCTCCTTGAGAAGGGAAAGCTTTCATTAATGCTTGAAAGAGTATTCGTCTTCAAACGATTGAAAGCTTTGTGTAGTTTCATCGATGGGGGCATCATATCGGTTTACTGCATATACCAACTTTATATACCTGTTTTATACGCTCCGGCAGCGCGGATATCCAGAAATTGCAGATGGAAGTGCATACGCCGGACATGCGCAAGCTCAGCTTCTGCGTCACGTGGCCTGCATGGAAACACTGGTGGTGAGTAACCAAGCTGAATTAGATTTCGAGGATACGTACTCGCAAACTTCGTGTGGTTTCTCGATTTGCAAACAATCATTAGCACCTACAGCATCGCAATTAAGTCGGGAGTGAAGCCTCCTCAAAAATCATTCATGAGCAGTTGCGCTGACTGTAGTCTAGTAGCAATGAGCTATGCTTGAAAGGTGCGCTTTACGCGCTTATCGTGTGCGCAAAGTGCACGCGATACGCCTTAAGGCTTTAAAGAAGGCTTAAAGCAAACAAACGAGCGAGTAAGACATCTAGATTGATGCGCGTTGAGACATAGTTCACATAAAGATCAAATTAGGTTATCGAAGGTGGGAAATTAACGCACAAAATTTCAGTGGGGCAGACACCTTGATTAAGATTCCCATTTCAGCTTGCTCACCTTTGAATTGTAACTGCGTGTGCGAATTACGTGAGCCTAACCGAGATGATAACGCGACTTTTCGTCTTGTAAACATCGCGAGCACCCATAGCACAGCAGCGAGATAGACGGAAGTTGGTGCCTCGGAGCGAGGAAAGGAGAGTGTGCTCGCTACTCCCCATCCACTCGTCGAATGCGCGCAGCCGTGGCGCGCCGGAACGATGCCGGCAGCTGCCGGATGAGCCGATGAGGAAAGCAGTGTGCGCCATAACTCGCTAAACGAGCTTACCACCATCGTTCGCACGTTCTCCGGGGCGCCATTCCGCCGGCAACTGGCGCGGCCCTTCATCGCCCGCCCACCTTAGCTCTCTTTCCGCGCTCCATTGGGTACAGCTACGGCTTCGCAGTCCGGTAGCCGCAATAAGGATTTTAAAAGACGCCAACTGCCGACCTGGTTTCACTGCGATCATCACCGTGACGTGAGCTTTCGTCATAGAAAGTTATCCGTGCGTCAGAAAGTTAAGAGGGGAGGGCCGGAGTTTACTAAGGCGAAAGCCTTAGATGCCTCATCAGACGTGAAAACTGATCGTCGGCGCCAACACGAGTGAAGCAAAAAATCATCATCACGTGATGACGTCACGACATGACGTCATCGGGACATCACAGAGCGGCAAAATATATGACATCATGACGTCATATGATGAAGTCATCACATGATATTGTCGCTTCGTGAAAGTGAGCCATAACGGAGGGAGTGAAAAACGAGGTGAGGTGTGTCAAGCTTGCGGAAGGGGGAGGGGGGGGGGCAGGGATCAAAACATTGTCTGAGAAGAGACAGAAGAATATAGCTTTCGCCTTCGAGTCGTCTTGGGCGAACGCATTAGGACCCTGCGAGTTTTATTGTTCCGCTGACGTGTGAAACAGCCATGTTAGCGTTTCGTGAAGATACTTGGTTTGGTTTACGGGATTTAACATCCCAAAGCGACTTAGGCCATGAGAGACGCGGCGGCGGAGGACTTCGGACAATTTCGACCACCTGGTGTTATTTTAGTTACCTCCACTGTCATCTCACAGCACGTATGCCTCTAGCATTTCGCCTCCACCGAAAAGTGACCGCCGCAGCCGGGATCGAACCCGTGTCTTTCAGGTTAGCATCTGAGCACCGCAACCACTGAGACACCGCACTGGCTTCTTCCGTGAAGAATGTCAATCATGCGCTTGAATAACTCAAACGCCATGACTTTGCATATAATAATAATAATAATTGTTGTGGTTTAACATCCCAAAGCCACGATATGATTATGAGCGCCGCCGTAGTGGAGGGCTCCGGAAATTCAGACCATCTGGGGTTCTTTAACGTGCACTTTGCATATATTCCTAACATTGATATTTTAGGGGCGAAGCTCCTCAAGCCGTGGGTCGTGCGTCCCCGATGTATGTAGTAGCCACCTCTCGTTTAGTTCGTGGAGTGTCTGCTAGATGGCGGCACTTGTATGTGATGAAAACACGGCTCAAGGCCGGCTAGATAACTGAGGACGACGAAGTGGGAAGCTCGAGCAGCAACCACGATTTCTCTGAGGAATGCGACGCTCGGGTCTTCGGTTCTTCGGACTTAACGCCTGATGCTCACCACCCCTTCACGAAGCGGTTCTGCCAGTCCCATCCCGCAACCCGTTCCTGCAGTTGATACTCCTGTCCACCGCTACAGTCGCCGACTGCGAGGCCTTAGTCCCGAGGCCATCCCTCTGGAACTTCTCCAGCCAAGCCCTACATCAGGAGAAATAGCCACCGCCGGCGCTTCGCAGGTGACTGTTGAGCAGCCGATGCGAGATGCGAGATGTTATAAAACTCTTCTTGTAGTATGATGAAATATGATGAAAAGATGTGAAAAGATGAGGCAAGTGATCCGGTTTCGGTGGATATCTGTAACCGTTGGTTTACCGATGATGCCCTCCGGAGCGTCGCCCCACTTATCATCATTCACCCCGTGGATATGCTGTAATTTTTTTCTGTTGCTGTTTTAGTAGCAGAAATTTGACAAGGTAGGCTCCATTCGATAGAGCCAGGTATCTTACGGCGTAGTCTAAAAGCTTCAGCGTCCAATGTCCTCATCTATAAACATATACGTTGTACAAAAAATAGCACATTAACTCTACAAAAATGTACACGAAAATAGACACAAACAAAACAAACGAAATCGGGAGAAGGATCCAGCGAGCAAGTGCGTAAAAAGTTCAATAGAAACACCACTATGCCTGAAACACACGAATGCCATTTCAACACGAAATTATTTTATGCCGGGGTCCACCAAGACTTAAATGACGTATTTCCGTCACGGAAATGACGTTGAAAAATTGCACATAATGAGATGGCAAAGAAAGAGCTCCATCAACGGGAGTCGAACCCACGACTTCTCGGTGCCGGGCACGCTATCCATTGCGCCACGGTCACACACTCTGGAGGCTTTACAAACGCGCCTTTTATATCTCACACTTTCCTCTCACAGTGCTTTTGGTCGGCGGGGTGGTGTCGCCGTGTGGGAGCGGTGAAGTAATGCATCATGGCCGTGGCCTTCGCGATTAGCTCCTGCAACGCGTCGTTGGTACGCGTCCGTCCCATTTGGCGCGTTTCCATTAGAAGTACAATTTTATCATCGCCTTAATGCACCGCGAGGTGGCGACCTTAGTCGCACGCGCCGCTGTGCCATCACGTGATTGCTGAAAGACTGTGAGGGGGCACAGATGGACGCCGCCGCGTTGCTGAACAGTGGCGCAACGCGCGTTGGAAAGAGCAACGCGCAACTGTTTTGCGCGTTGACGGGCGGTCGCCGCCGCCGCGTTGCGCAACAGTTGCGCAACGCGCATTGGAAGGAGCAATACGCAACTGTTGCTATGCGCCGCTGTGCCATCATGTGATTGCTGAGAGAGTGTGAGTGGGAGAGGTCACAGCTGGCACCATAGCAGACATTAACCCCCGTATTCTTAAACAAGCCTCGAATCGAATTTCATCCTTCACTTGACCGAGTTGAGCACAGCGCCGCTGCTCGACTGAAAATGACGCCGCGCTTCTCAAGAATCGCTGTAGATTATCGCTGATATGTAGTTACTTTTTCTGCCTAGAGACGACGCTTCCATCGACTTTCTCAAGTCAATGTGGAGCGTTGAGTGAAGGGACGTTTTAGAACACGGGGGTAAAGGCTTTCGCCTTAATATCTCCGCGGCGCGCGCCTGCCCAGGGTGTTTGCCTGCCTCGCATGTTTGCCTGAACATGCGTTGGACATGAAAACAGTATCGCAAATATATCGCTTGGTTACCTATCTTTAAAAGAGGCTCGCAGATTTATACTTACAATTGTCGTCGGCCCATGCGGCGATCGAAGACGTGCATATGCACGGCTACGAGGGAAATCTTCGAATTTCTTGTGACGACTTATGAACTTGTCTGAATATTGACGACTAGTCATGTTCTCTAATAAACAAGGTCATGTAGCCTGGGCGTAATATGGACATTTTATTCAACCTTCAACGATTTTGAAAATTATCTTTTTAAAACCTCATGCACACTTTCACACTATAGGCTAGGCAGGAAATCCTTTCCAGATCCGCACAGAGAGCTAACTCGGAACCAGGAGATCGCCCTCCGACTCCTCCAGACTAGATCGTTCCCGTCGCCGGCCACTATGGCCGTGTATACAGACATTTCGCCAAAGTGCTCAGCTTGCGATCAGCTAGCAACTTTTTCCTATTTAATGTGGCGGTGCCCCCGCTTGCGCGTTTGCACAAGAAAGCATCACATCAACAAGACAGAATTCTTAAAATGCATCGCAAGTCCGGATCTTGCGAATCAACTCCGGGCGGTCCAGGGAGCCTGTGAAGCGATCGGGAGCCTTTGGCTCCCGACCACTTCGCGGGCGATGCCCTCCGCGGGTTTTTAGGAACCCTCGTCCCAGGACACAATAAAGTTCCTCTGTCTGTCTGTCTGTCTCATGCACACTTAGGAATCCAGTGTTCGACGTGTGCTGGAACGATCCTCAAGCGTTATTGAACAGATAATGCAAGTTGCGAAGGTATTGTGCAGATTGTGTGCAGTTGCTGTCGTGATTGCTAAAATGCTTCTTTGAACCCTGTAGATAGTAACCTCTTTCTCTCTCTCTCTCTCCCTTATCTTACTTCTCTGCTCCCACCTCCACTGGTGACTACGGTTCCGATGTCAGCAGTTCACGCGAGACAGCCGCAGTGCGGTCCGCAGTAAAATTGCCTTATTCTTTCCTCCTTTACTTATATATACGTATCCTCAAATAGGCAACCACTTATTGCTACGTTGGCGCAGCATCTACTACTCTTCACATTGTGTTTCTGCTAAGAGCTTGCATAAGTTTACCTAGTCTGTTTCTCTCTCTCTCTCTCACTAGAGGAATGAGTTCTTTTTTCTGGTACGTGCTCATTGTTGAGAACTTCTGCATGCAAAGCGGCCTGTCGTTGGAGGAGAGCGGTGCCCAACAACGCGGCGCGCTTTCGTAACCCTGTCTCTCGCATGGCTGCGTCGTCCGGCGGGAGCTGACCGGCGTCTATATGCTCGCCGGTTTTCCTGATCGATGCGCTGAACAAGACGTTGTCGACTAGGACCCGGCCCGTGATGGATGACCCCTTGTAGGATGGCCACCGCAGAGGGGCGACGCCCTTGGCCTCATGGCCACTACGAGATGGGGAGGGAAGCGCTCCCTTCCAGTTAACGACAGTGCGCGATACTTTCCGAGCGCTTACGCTCGTTCACGCGCCCTGCCTGTCTGCTGCACCTGCTGCAGATTGTGGTCCGAAAATTAGACACTTTTGTCCGTCCTGCCTCTCTGTGCATCCTTTCTCTCTTTTTCTCTTTCTTTACAACACGGATGGGCCGCTCGCTCGGTATGTTATGATGCAAAACGCCAACGCTGAACATTGTAATATTTATATAAGAAAAAGAAAGAAAGAAAGAAAGAAAGAAAGAAAGAAAGAAAGAAAGAAAGAAAGAAAGAGAGAAAGAAAGAAAGAAAGAAGAAAGAAAGAAAAGAAAGAAAGAAAGAAAGAAAGAAAGAAAGAAAGAAAGAAAGCTAATGGACTACAAGAAGGAAGGGAGACAAGCGCTCTTAGGTTACACGTTACTCTTTACGCACATGTTCTGAACCCCACCTGGACACTTGTGTAGATTGGGGGCCGATCGCATGGGGGCCGCTATGGTTATTATTATTATTATTATTATTATTATTATTATTATTATTATTATTATTATTATTATTATTATTATTATTATTATTATTATTATTATTATTATTATTATTATTATTATTATTATTATTATTATTATTATTGTATGTTGTTGTTGTTGTTGTGTTGTTATTATTATTATTATATTATTATTATTATTATTATTATTATTATTATTATTATTATTATTATTATTATTATTATTATTATTATTATTGTTTCTATTTTCTTGCATGCCGGGTATAATCTGTTTAAAGTTGTTCATCCTTATCTTCCCATTTCTGTTGTTTAGGTAATAATGCTTCCGCTAAATTGATTCTTGTTTGTTATTGTGTTTCAATGTAGCATAAATGAGTTACATGTCTTCTTTCTGATTATTTTACGTGACAAGCTCTTCAATATGTATGTCATCTCTCGTTTGCCGATGTGCCGGGCCTAGTCCTCCAAGCCACCGTCTGGCTTTGACAGGCCTGTTATCTGTTTTGTACAACTCAAGATGACAATAAAGATTATTATTATTATTATTATTATTATTATTATTATTATTATTATTATATTATTATTATTATTATTATTATTTAATTCTATAAAATGTCTTATGTAATGATGTCCACTCGCGGCTAGTCAGTGAACTCAAACGGTTATTCCTTGGCTGAGATGAAAAATCCCTGAGCACGGAGTGACGCTGGAGCTAACATTTCGACAAGTGGTCTTCAAGGGAGCAACCGCTGCTTTGCCGAACAGCGACGCCCCGTGCTCAGGAATTTTTTATCTCTTCAAGCTTCCATCGTCCCCTGAACCTCGTTTGGATGTTCCTCGGCCGGTGGCACGAGGTGCATCTTTGCGCGCACAATCGCACGGAGGCGCGAACTGTCAAGCGACCAGTCGGTCCCTTTTGCCGCTTTTCCGCTTTGGCGCAGAAAAAAGGCCGTTCCCTTAGAGCGCCCGTTGTGTCGGAACGCGAGATGTTCAACCGCTAGGCGTGGTTGTTCGCTAGAAAGCCAGCTTTACAGGCGCCTTCCGTGGTTATCTGGATGGGTTTCCTTGGCCCGTGTGCATTCCCCTTTCTCTTGTGCTTGTTTTTGACTTCTCCTGCTATACGAGGTGAAAAGGACTGCCACGTTCCTTCTGTAAATCAGTGGATCGCTTCATCCCGTCGTAGACAAAGAATGTTTTTTTTTCTTTTTTTTTTGCATGGATCCTCTCCGTACAAGCATTATAGTTAGCGGAACGCAGTAAAACAAATTAAAAAAAACGTGATTTGTCTGAACTGTTTCTCTAACCGCTGACGAATACCGTATACCTACAACCGCGTCCTGCCCCTATTGAAGACTTGCGTTGAATTATCGATGCGACCGAAAAGCAGTCCTTCCCAGCGAGCACAGGCGTGCGCCTTGTGGCACACTTTACCGCCAATCATCCAGAATCTCGCGCACCATCGCTCGGGCCAACCTGTGGCGCCAATGCGCTTTCCCCGCACATGTTCCGTGCCTATCGACCCAATGTGCCCGGCGCACGCCTGTCCGCTCGCCGATTTCGATCCCCGCCACCGAAGCACACACAACACACGTGGCGACGAGCGTTTGATTTAGTCTCAAACGGCCCGCAGGCCGTGTCTGCTCACTCGGCCACCCCCCAATCCTGGCGATCCCTTGACAGACTGGTGCGGCTCCGCGTATCCACCAAAGGGCGCTGATCCTCCTCCCGAGGCAACTGCGGCGGAGCAGAAGCGGGAAAATACGGTGTATATAACAGGGATCGACCGATGCCTTACGGCGGGCGAGCGCCTCGTTTCCGGCCCGAGCCTAGCGTGCGGACGTCCACCGATCAGTGCGCCGTCCTTATTGGACTTTGCTGAGTCAACAGGAGGCCGGCGCTTCGTGCCCTTCTCCGCCCAAAGTGTTCCTCGCCGCTTGCGTCAACAGCGGCTCGCTGCCTTGGCGCGATGCGCCGTGCTGCCTGCGAGGCACGTTTTCTTCCCGCCGCCTGCCCAAGTGGCCGTTTTGTGTCGGCGAGAAGGGAGGCGTCGGTGCGACGTCGTGGCGTGAGCTTGCTCCTTTAAGGCGAGTGTCGCAGCGAGGAGATCAGCCGGCGCTCGTCGCGAGCCTGCCATTAGTGAGATGAAACTTGGAAAGTTGGGGCGCCTGTGGTTAGGCATAGCGCGTAGCGTGATTTGATTTATTATTAAGATTAGGCGGTGGCGCTCTGAGGGTGGCGCGCTGGGAATATGTACCCCGCTGGCGCGGCTGTTGTAAAATGCATAAACTTGCAAAATAAGGCAAAGAAAGACGCAAATGCTGATGAGTCTGTACATCGTATAGTGCTTGCATGGTACGGTGAGTTGCTATAGACCGAGACGTTATAAAGAACAGAGTAATACTATATGTATATCTTCGGCTCACAGGAATGCGTTTACAAGCTTTGATTTCAACCATTTTGGAGTCAACCACGCCGTACCATGCCACTGACACTTCTATATAATAATAATAATAATAATAATAATAATAATAATAATAATAATAATAATAATAATAATAATAATAATAATAATAATAATAATAATAATCAATAATAATAATAATAATAAATTTATTCCCACCAATACAGTGTTGATGGAGGGGGTGAGAAAAAAAGCGACTAGCCGCTTGACTAAGTTCCCACTCCCCTGTTACATCAGGCAGGGGTAGTGGTGGCGACAGAACACATAGAATGTAGGAATAATTGGCCCTAGTTATACAAAATATAGTGATATACATAAACTTGAGTGATTTCAAATTGAAGCAATACAGGTTATATACACTCCTATTATAGCAATAGGCATAGACAAGCATGTGTACAAGTAGTTTATTCGTAGTTTATTCTTCTAAATTGATCATAACATCTATAGGTTACTGCTCCGCACGGTCAGTTATCTGATGGGAAAATATTCAGCAATACTGCCCCGTAGCACAGCATTTTCCTTCAGTCAGTCACTTTGCGTATATGCGAAAGTATAGGCATAGCGTGTACTGAAAGGCAATGGCAATTCCAGTGATGAAATAAGATGATAGGACGTGCTCGCTCGCCCGCTTCCATATTGCTCTTGTGTTAGGCATACTGTTGTTCAGTTACATTAAGCCGTGAGCTTTTAGCACCCTCGTTTAATCTGATGGAGGTTGTGGGATCCTCTGTTCATTGTTCTGGAACGGCGCAGCAGTATGCTACAACCACCAGGTTTCACAACGATTGTCATTCCACTCTCGACCATCGGTTAATGCTTCCTTTGCTGTTATTTTGCCTCAACTATAAGCGAATTACATTTTCCTACCTTGCATTCGCGCTACTGTGCTTGTGTGTTATGCTCACTTGTGTCTTAACGCTGATATATAGCGTTCAGTATCTGCAACGTGCGCCATTCCTTCTCATTTTCCTATTTCGTTTAATATTTCGACGCGGGAATGTAGGCATGTTATACGCCATCTAAGAACATCAGTGAGAAGACACAAATGAAAACAAGAACAGCGCCGTATTTTCTGTTTGCTTTCGTTCTTTTCCTGTCTTCGTCTCGCTTTCACTACGCCACAATATTCGGAAAACCCGAAGAATTTGGCTTTTTTTTAGAATTTCTTCTCCGCGTGGCAGTTTTTAAGGTTTCTTCCAATGCCTCGGCATTGCAAAATTTCGCTTCAAGTTCGAGAAGTGTTTGCTTACTTGCGTACTAATACGCAGATAAATGGTTTCAATCCTGCCTCTCGGGAAGTCTTACGCGCGGAATTCATCCCATCGGGATCTCCCTGTAGGAGCCATAAAAAGGCTGCGCACATCTCCAAAGTAGGGTAGCTGTGCTAAACACACACACGCGCAAGAAAAAGAAAACATCGGGAAGTTATTATTATTATTTTGATAGCCATGCTAAAAAAAAAGAGCATTGCCGTCAGAAAAAGGAATAAAAATGAGCGGTCTCACGCAGTGCCGGCGGAAGCGAAGGACTGCCGGAGCGGCGGGCGTGGTGCCTTGCGGGAAGTTGCCTCGAAGAGGATGGCCGTAGCGGCGGCGGCGGCGGCGGCGGCGGTTGCGCAAACGCGCCGGGGCCGTTATTTGGCAATCAATTACCGGGCGTCATTTCCCGTGGCAGGGAGGAGGCTCTACTCGCTGGCGCATCGATCACCCAAAGCCTCCTCCGAATCTTCCACTACCGCACCGTGGCCCTCCGTCGTATACGTGTACGTTCCGTTGCTGCGCGGCCCCACTCCGCGATGGGTCTGCGGAGCGGCGCCCGAGGCTGCGACGAGCGAGTGCTCGCACGAGGTTCCCTCCTTCTCTCGTTTAAGCGTAGAAGTAATTAAAAAAAGACTGGCCATGATTAAATTTAGTTCTGGGGACTAAAGTGCCATAACCACGATACAATTATGAAACGCGTCCCGTGCATAGTGTAGGACATATCGCTTTAAGAAAGAGAGTTTGGGCGAGTTGGATTATGTTAAACATCTTGTGTGGATTCAGCGCGATACAACCAGGACAGAGGTGAAGAAGGGACACGAACACCAGCGCTGTTCTCACAAATAACTTTATTAGCGCAGAAACACATATCTTAAAGCACAACCTATAACCACGTGACGACACGCCGATGACGTCAAACTGAGGATAAATGCAAAAGATCAAAGGTGGACTACCCATGAACAAACCGTGAACGAACCATGTCGCGTTAATTTGGGCCGACTGGGCATCTTTAAGGTTCGCCCAATGCACGGTATTCGCGAAGGATTTTGTGTGTCCAACGCGTCTTCCGTGGAACCCGGGACTTTGTTCTCAGAAGTGCAATGTTGCAGTCATTGAACTACGAAGCTTCGAGTCGCGGCTTCATGGCTCAGATATCATTGTCGGTTTGACTTGAACAAAGTTGTCACACTCACTCACTCACTCACTCACTCACTCACTCACTCACTCACTCACTCACTCACTCACTCACTCACTCACTCACTCACTCACTCACTCACTCACTCACTCACTCACTCACTCACTCGCTCACTCACTCGCTCACTCACTCACTCACTCACTCACTCACTCACTCACTCACTCACTCACTCACTCACTCACTCACTCACTGCCCATGCCCCCTCTAAGCTTCAGTACCGATCTAGGCAATTTCGACACACTAATAGGGTCATTGATAAGCATTTAATGGATTGCGAATTCTTTTTATTACCTACCTATTTTTTATAGCTAAGCTTCTTTGCGTGTGACTATGTATGAGTCGTTTTCGTACTTACTAGGAGGAGGAGAGGTTGAGGAAAGGTAAAGGCGCAACTTCTGCAACCCTAATTGGGAGCACGGCTCAGCGCCTCGTACTTACTAGCACGATTTCGTGTTTGTAATGATTTTCTTTTTTTTTTATAGCCGTTGTAGGGCCTCGCGATACCTGCCCAAAGGCAGGTGTTTTTCTGTCTGTCCGTTTTTTCTCTCGCTGACTATGACTGGAATGCTGGAGTGTTTTCTGCAATCGCTATTTCAGACAACGCGGAAAGAGCATTCGTATGCATAGTTTCCTTACAGAAAATAGCATTTCGGTTTCGTCGTTACATGGAAGAAACGTTGGCTTTTGACTCTCGCTAATGAAAGCGTACACCGCAGCTCATTCATTCCATTTACGGCCCATATTTTTGCCCATATTTTATACACTGTTTCGTGTCCACCTGCCTGCGTAGTGATGCCAACCTTCTGCATTATGAGTATTTTGTATTGGCAGCGCCGGCAGGCAGTGCCACCTTTTATGAAGTGAGGCATAATTTCTTGGGCTCTTCCGCAAGCTTCACTACGTGTCGTGTACCTTTCGGTCATCAGTCGTTGCTTAGAATTCGTAACACATGAGTTCCTGCATTTGTGATATCAGCGTGCATGCGCGTTTTGGAAGCTAGCTTACGCATAGGTCACGCTGTACGCTTGGTCGAGAGACAATAGCTCGGAACAAGGTGCCACGCCTTGTTTCCAAATGCCGCCCAGTGAGCTCGTGGTGCGTTATATTTTTGACAGAGTGCCGCAACGTGCGGTGGTAACGCAACCTCGCGAAAGTCCTGCGCGCTACCGCAAACTAGTACAAGAAAAATCAAACATCGAGCTAGGACTTGCGTCTGTAGCAGCCACGTTCGTGCAAGTACAGCAAGAGCCAAGCCAACGAAACAAGGTTTACGTAAGAACTGCAGAAGATGCATGCGCCGAAGCAGACGACCGGAAAAGAGTGTCGTCTGTAAGCGTGATAAATGACGGAGACGGGCCGTCGCTGTTGCCGCCGCAGTCTCGCCGGATGACCGCTGCAGAGGGAGGCGGAAAGGTTATACGAGGTATAGAAAAAAGAAAAAAAAGGAAACTCAAGAAAGAGGCGCGCGCGCGCGCATTATCTGCATTCGAAAGTCGATAAGCGAGGCAGCGAGGGATTCGTTCGTCGCAGCCAACGAGCCGTGAACGAGAGGCATTAAAAGCGCTTCGTCGTCGGCAGCCGTTGCCCAACCGGTTGTCTGTCGCGCCCTCTCTGGTTATACCTAGGTTGCGAATTCCCAGACCCTGTAGAGGCGCGCATGTCCCGTGCATATAAGTAGTTATTGACTTCGGCGCTGTCCGCTCGGTCGAGCGTTGTATAAGGAGGATCGATTCTCGGAGGTGACGCATTAGTCTCGTGCAGGCTTGGCATTCGTTTCAAAACGTGGCCGCAGCGTTGCGTTGTCGTTTTGTCTATTATCTCGTATCTTCTTGTCTTCGTAACGCGCGCTGTAAAAAAAAAAAAGTCTCGAGCGCGCTCCGTGACTTCGCGAGAGTAACACGAGAAATCGCGTTCGCGGACCAATTTAGCCGCGATATTGCTCGCTCCGTTCATCGACCTTTAATACGCGCGTGATACTATATAAGCGTACATAGCTGAAAGCATTCTTCTTCATTATCGATTGCTTTTATCCGGTCGAGGTACGAGAATAACGAAAATGCAGTGAAAAAAAAAGAGCCTGTAATTGCATATGCCCCGTAGGAATATATTTAGGAGAAATCGAAGGGCCTTCCATTGTTTTAGCACACGCCTTTTTTCGTGCTTTGACAGCGCATGTTACGTCTGTTCTTTGCGTTGTATTATTTCTTACACGCTAATTCAGCGGACCGTTCATCGACAATAACAGTGTATGCACGTTTTTTTTTTGTTGTTTTTTTTTAACAGCGGAGCAGTTTAAGCCGGTCGTACTCTGTCCAACGCCAACAAAAATTTCCGCGCCGCTATGACGTCAACGCGCGTTCGTTTCCTAGCAACCAGTTTCACAGCTGTGCGCCTGTTTCGCTAGCCCATACACTGCTCCGCCATCAGCCCACCTGCCTAGACACTGCGCGCAAGCGCTAGGTCTTGCCAGACGTGATGTCACGGCCAACTGCGCATGCGCTCCTTCGTTCTGTATAAGGCCGGCGCATGGCGCGCGCCGCCAGACGCAGACATGGGGAGACAGAAGAAGGTTCACACTGCCGGTGAGGAAGCCGCTTGTCGGGAATCGCGGCGCGCTTCCAAGCGAGACTGCTGAGCTTGACTCGTTTAAAGTAGTCCACGACGTAATACGGCCGAAACGGCGATAGGCGACTGTGCGGGACTGGACTGGAGTTTGGCATCACTTCTTATGACTTTGCATCACGTCGTATAGCCAGGACCAGCTAGGAACCTATAAGCACCGCTGTGCATTTACCCTTACGCCACTAGCACCGCTGTGCATTTAGCCTTACGCCACTATTGCGAGCTGCGCCCGGCTTTTTTTAATGTTGCAGTCATATTTTCTGGAATACATATGAGATTAGGTTTCAAAATTTGCGCTTTCTGGCAAGGAGACGGCTGCTGGTAGCGCTCACTACACAAATACTATTTCGCATTGTGAGATATCTGCATCTGTTACTATTTTCTTATGTCCAGACCGCTGTATGTTCTGTAACGAAACAACACAAGCTCGGCCGTGCACGCCTTTGTCGATTTTCGCCTCTAATGTTGCCGAGAAAGTAGCCGATGTAACGCCATAACGATCACATGTGCTAGGAAAGCTTAACTTACTTGTCTAGGGTACCATCAAAGTCGCAATTTATGTTCACTGTAAGACTAAGGCCTCTCCCAGTGCTCCCAACTTATTACCCCTGTCTTCATTACACGTTTAAACGGCTTCAAAGCGCTTGAATACTAACGCCACAGCCGCTAGCGGCTGCGGCGTTAGTATTGAGGAAACGTATAGCTTCGGAAACGACAGTGCCGGCACTGACTCTACCACGCGCATAGGAAGATCACTAAGCGTCGCGATGTAAGCGTACACAGCCTTTCCTATATGTGTGGACCTATTCATTACAGTTACTCAAGTTCTTATCGATGGCCGCAGTTACCGCTCCTGCGCGCACCTAATTAAACAAGCTAGTTAGGTGAGCTCCTTTTCACAATGTTGCGTGGTTACTTCACATAAGAGTTGGCACAAAAGCCTTGTCATCTTCGCCGTCGAGTAGCATTGGCAACCGCTGCTTTCGGGAGTGCGCTGAGATGCAGTCCCAGATAGGGTGCTACGACACACTTCTATCGAAGTAAAGAGGAATGATCGACAACTAAATCCACGGCGCGAAAAGTGATGGCCGCGGGTTACGTTGAAACTACCCCTGCATGGACCGACGCTTCCAGTGGAGGGCAGTGGAAATGCAGCGATAAATAAGGAAAGCGCTGACTGGTGCGCAAGATGGGGAACCTCCCTGGATGCAGTTGTCGCGGCTGGGACGAAAAACAGTGATGAACGAAATATGCAAGAGTGTGTTTGTGTGTGTGAAGGAATCGGGTTGAGAGAAAGACAGAGGGATGGGAGGGAAGGGAACAACGCTGTAAAGAGGAGAAGAAAATAAAATGACGAGTAGGAGGTAAAGACTCGAAATAGAAAGTCAGAAAACGGACGCGATCGAAAGACTCCGAAATAAGAAAAAAGCTGCGACGAAGGCAATGTATAGGCGACGGCAGCGTCGGGCCTTCTTTGACCGAAGGTGAAGAGAAAAAAAAAACAGAGGAATTGCCGCACAGACCGGCAGAAAAAACACGGCTAGGGCGAATGAAAATAAATCCGCTCCGCTCGAGGCGCTGTCCGTTGGCCGCGTATAATCCGTATATATACCGTCAGGAGCCGCCGAACAAGACGAGGAGGGCGATGTTTTTATGTGCTCTGTCGCGCCCCTGGCCCCTGTAGCTGTGGGGGAAAGAGGGGGGGGGGGGCTTTTATCCCCCACTCCGCGGCTGCTTTCGAACAGCGCGGCACCCCGAGCTATTTTCGAATCGCGCCCATCCGCGAGCGCGGCTTCTGCTCTGGCGCGCGCTCTTATGTACACACTTGCGCTGCTGATTGTGCTTTGCTCGAGGTACTGGGAAAAGGAAAACGAGCGCTCCGTTACTGCGATTTCAATTCGTGAGTGTGTGTATATGTATATATCTATATATATATATATACTCTTACGAAGGCCGTTCGAGCGGCCGAAACGTCAGTTAGACTGTGTTATTTCATTTTATTCCTACGTGCTTCTATCCTTTGAACTTACCTTTTCTCTGCTGGATACGGTGACACCACAGTGCTTCACTGACACACACACACACACACACACACACACACACACACACACACACACACACACACACACACACACCACACACACACATATATATATATATATATATATATATATATATATATATATATAGAGAGAGAGAGAGAGAGAGAGAGAAGCATAGTGGATGGCCCGCTCGTGGCGCCCCACCCTCTTGTGTATCCTATCTTCCACACTTTTTCGGAGACCGTCTAAGACGTCAGTGTTCTCGCTTTTGCACGTGTGGCGGTGGCGTAGCACCCTTCCTTTGGTATTAGCCTCTCACGTAGACGCTTCACGTCCCATTGTGCAGTAATGGCCTCGGGGACCTCCGCCACATTAGCGCTTCGAACTGTTCGACGGTGAAATTAGTGGCCCTAGGGCGAAATCGAAAGCGAGTGCCTTCTCTTTTCCCTCTTTTTTTATCATTTGTTTTCGAAGCTAGGGCGGAGCGAAATTAGTTGGTCATGCGATACACAAGGAGAACGAAATAGCGTACTAATGCAAGTTGGAGAGGACGGACGTCAGAAAAGGGTCTGTTGCGAGAACTTTTCCTGTCTATCTCGCTTCGTCTTCTCTTTTTGCTCATGCGCACTTCTCGATTGTACGTACGCGTGGCTTCTAACCAACGTGTTCGTTTTTACCACCAAGGGAAATCCCGATGTTTGCGTATGCGGCTGCCAAATAAAATTTTATTTTTTAATGTACATACCTCCCTAACACACCATCGTCATTCATCACTCTTTTTTCTCCCCTTTCCCCACCCCCGGTGTAGAGTAGCAGGCTAGAGCATACTATCGCTCAGGCCGACCTCTCTACCTTGCTATAAATAAACCTCTCTCTCTCTCTCTCTCTCTCTCTCTCTCTCTCTCTCTCTCTCTCTCTCTCTCTCTCTCTATTTTTAATAATACAGTGATTCCACTCCTGCGCCAACTGCGCCAAAGTGCGCCAAATTGTATTTACTGCGCCATCCTGATAACATCGACGAAATGTGCGCCAAACTGCACCAAAGTCTCGGGTTTGGGGGCGTCTATCACCGGCAATCGCACCGCCGGCGCGTCAGAACATGCGCAGCTCGATCTTGGGGCTGCCAATAAAGTCGCAATCATGGAGCAAGAATTATTCCTCTGAATAAATAGCGCTCGCGCGTGCGTTCCTAGCAACGTTGCTTGTTGGGCGAGTTGGAACGAGTCAGTCATGCGCTGTGTCCTTGTCCTCTCACTCGTCTGTTGCCTGTTTTTTGCGCTGAACTACGTTATGACTGGTGCGTTCCTAGTAAGCCACGATGTCATGCACGGTGCCGACGCAGCTTCTGTTCTGCAAGTCGACTCGACAGCAAAACGCGCTCTCCGCAGAGTCTCGTGACGTCTAGGCCTATCGGTAGCGAGAAAGTGCGACGGCGATTCATCGGCGGACGTCGTCTGTTCCAGAAACGCTGCTGATAGCTCGTTTCAAGCGTCGCACGGCACGTAAGGAAAGCAATGTTCAGTAATAACTACATGAGTGCCGCTAAAATGTCTGTCACTTCTGTTTCCGGACATCGCGGAATGAAATCTGGGATCGCTCGCAGTAGATATATGGGACAATATCGAATTTTCCTTGCTTCGCGTTTATGGAAGAGCACGCGAACGGTGGAAACGCGTTGACACTTTTCCTCAGATATACTTTATCCATGGATCTTCATCCAGAACAGCTTTTTCGTAATTCCTTCCGCCAGCACGTCCGAGTTTGTAATCACTCTGCGGTAAATACCCCCTAAAAGGCCCTGCCCTCGTAGAGGATGGCTCCGGAAATCCTGACCATCTGGTGTAATTGAACGTCAACCTAAGTACACGGTGCTCTAGCGTTTCGCCTCCATCGAAATGTGGCCTCCGCTGCAGGGATTCGATCCCACGACCTTCGGGTTAGCAGTCGAGCACCACAGCTGCCGTGGCGAGTCAGTTTTACTTTGTAAGCTCCATAAATCTCGTGGGTGCCTTTTTTTCTCCCTTTAGCTTTTGAAATATTTGCAGTATTATATATATATATATATATATATATATATATATATATATATATATATATATATATATATATATATATATATATACAAAAAACGGCAGTAGCAAGCGCCACCTACTGGCAGAATCTTCTTTATAAGCTCGGCTAATAAAAGCAAGAAAACGCATCTAAGTACAGCTTCTTCTCCCCTCGTTTTTTCTGGCTTTAACGCCGAGGAAATCATGCTGTCGGTCTGCCACATTGTGCGAGCGGTCTTTCTTCGTTGGACGACAAGCACCGCCTCTACAAAATGAGATTTAGGTGCCTCGGCTCGATACTTTTACACGGCATATAAGAAGAAGCATTCGCTGTCTTCGCGTTTACTCGGGTCTTGGTTCCTGAAAGTGCGCCGTAATTTACCGCGTCTTTCTTTTTCCCCGATGCATAAAGCTGTCGGCCTTAAGCTTCGTGGTAAGCTTCCGTTCTCGCCTGACGCCACAAACAGGTGCCGAATATCCGACGCTATACAAAAGCCTTTATTGGATGCAGCAGCTGCGCGCTCGCCACGAGGACTGAAGCCTTCAATATTGGTGGCTATTCACCCGCTTAATTCACGTCAGCGCTTTCATTGTACTTTACAAGCACCGAGTTATTTGATAGGGCACGGTTCTTTTTTTTTTTATTTGCTTGTCTAGTTTCGTGCTTTCTAGAGGAACAGCACCGGGTAATTAATCGATCTGTCGGGAAATAATGGCTCGCCTCGCGGTTAGCGTCTTGCGGTGGGTATCAGTCATCGAAAGAACTGCAGACCTTGTAAGGTAACGTACTTTAATTGCAGGAACATCCCCGGTTTGTAACTAGCAAATGGTTCGAGTTGAGCCACTGGGCAACTGAGTCATACGGGAGAGCCTCATGAACGTCCGCGTAGCATACAGATGCTCACGCACCAATGACCACGCGGATCGTAAAGAAGATGAAATCTATCAATTCATTTCGGTGATATTGCGTGCCGAAATCACAATCTGATTGCATGCATAGTAAAGCAATCGGTGGGGCTAGATGGCGGGCGTTCATTGCTGTATTGCGTCTACTGCACACATGTTTGCAAACTGCAGTGCAATGATAGCCGCGTACGATTACTCCGTGAAGGTAGACTCCGGATTAACTTGAACCACCTTTAACCTCCAGCTAAATCTAGGTACACGGGCGTTGTCGCATTTCTCCCCTACCGATATGCGGCTACCGTGACAGGGAATCGAACCCGTGCCCTCTAGCTCATGAGCGCAATGTTGAAGCCAATGTCACGCTAGAACTGAAGAGACCTATATGGGAATTAAACAGAACTAAATAAGCTGCAGCCCGGCATGCAGTATAGGCGAGGCATGGATCAAACAAACGGGACGCGTCGTGTTGTGTTCTGTCTCCAGCACACGGCATGCGCTGTTTTGCCTCTTACTGGCGTTTTTTTTTTTTTTTTTTCAAATGCGAATAGCATTTTCTTTTTGTTATAGCCCGAGGGATTTTCCATGGGCCGATCCGGCGTGACGCTAAATTCGCGCAAATCGTATAGCACTACAATATTCGGAGCTTTAAGCAGGTGCCAGAAGCAATGTCAGCTCGAAATGGCCATTTTCACTGGTCTGTTGGATCATGCGGATCGTATGCGTTACCGTTACGGAGCAGGTCGTTATTAAGCGTAATATGTTTCCCCCAGGCAAGCGATTCTGCCAGAAGAAAGTTTGGTCACGGCTTTCAAAGTGCAGTGGTCGTACTTATGCACGCTTACAAAAAAAAGCAAACCTACTCGGGAATGGCTTGCTTGAACCGGTTCTCACCTCCGATTTACTTCTGACGTTCGCGTAAAATCGTGGAGTCGGGCAACACGGCCGAAATTAAAACTCATCGTCCAAATGCGGTTTATAATGTGTTCGGGTGTGACTAGAAGCAGCATAAGGGCTTAATTTTCGCTGCTTCTTTTTTTTTTTTTGTTCTCGCCAGAATTTGATTTCGTAAAAACCTTTATCGTCCGCGCCCGTTACACTGCGGGAAAAAAAATGATATTTTTTCTGGAAACGCTAAACCGAACTGCAATAAAGAACGGCCCTAGGGGTCATTAATTAAAGCGGATTCGTTGCTATCCTAACGGCGTGGAAGGCAATTAAGGGAGACGGTCTTGGGTAAAGGTAAACCGAAGCTCGCTGCGGGTAAGACTTAAAAGAAAAAAGCCTCCGGAGCACGAAGCACAACCGTGTACACTTAAATTACTCGAGGTGCCGGGCAAACTACGACGACAGACAAAAAACCCTTTTCTGTTAGTTGCACGGGGAAAGGTTTCAGAGTATATATATATATATATATATATATATATATATATATATATATATATATATATATATATATATATATATATATATATATATATATATATTATATATATATATATATATATATATAGCCTGGACCAACGACAGCTGTCGAAATTAGCGGATCGCGATGGAAACCTGCTTGGTTGGGCGGGGAAACGGCAGCAGCGCAGGAGTAAGTTGGACGAAGGAAAGCGATATCTCGTCAGAGCAAAGATTGTCCGTAGCCCTCGTGTCGTCGTCCACTCCTTGCGAGTTGGCGTGATGCATGGGTCGCGTTGCTTCGGATGGGAAGGAAACAGACTGTCGGCGGCCATTTATTTCGGCAACGAATTGCCGGCCTGTAATACAAGCCCCCGACAACGGGGCTGTATAACCGGCGGCTGTGATTGCGGTTCCGGTATAAATCGTTTCGTCCCTTTCCTCTGGTCTTTGCGCTCCGATTTTGTCTCGCTCGCTTCTCACTCTCTCTCTCTCTCTCTCGTCGCTGGCCGAACCGTTAGGGCGCTCATGCTCGTTTGGTGTCGCCGTGCTGTTACTGCTCGTGTGCAGCCCACTCGGGAAGCTGTACACGGGTGGTTCCCAGCGGGAGGAAAACAAGAAAACGGGGCGTACGCAGGAAGGAAACGTCGTCGCCGCCGGTGTGCAAGGATTCTCTTACCACCGTCTCGATTGGTGGCAGCTTTGCAAAGCGATGGGACGAAGGAAGAACTTCCCATCTGTGGCTGGGTTGCCAGAGGCGCCCCCAATGGCGATTAATCTGCCCGCGTGCGAGTTCCGCGCCGCAGCGGCCTCTGTTCGATTGAAGGAGCAGAGGAGGAAAGAGAATGCAAGCAGCAGTACGGTCCGTGTAATTAAGCTGCTTACGTGGGTTCATGTCGTGACCTGATCGTTGTTATTGCGCCCCCTTGGAGGAGTGATTTGGTTTGGGCAAGTTGTGGCGACATCTGCAAAGTTAAACAGCGCAAGGAAGACGAAGGCACAAGAAAGCACGCACAGAACACTGGCACTGGTCAGCGTGTGCGTGTCTCCGTGTGTCGCGGTCTTTTTTGTGCTGTTTAACTGTGCCTCCGTGTTGTAGGATATCACATGAGTCCTGCGCATAGCGGTCGGATGGACGGAATCCGTTAAGGAAACCCTGCACCACTTTTCCAAGTAATCATCGAATGGCTTCACTATCGGAGTTTATCGCCTCGCGAATCGATTGCTGCAAAAGTTTTTTCCGTTGACATACTAGTCGAGAGATAGGCCATCGATCTCTAGCAGTCTTTAAAACGCAATTGTAAATTCCCTGCAGCGTGCAGTGCTATAATGTTTGGCTTACATATTCACCATAACATCGACTACCGATCGGCACAAGTAGATACGTGGGTTTGAACTATTCCGTGGGTTCGAACAGCCGGTGATGGCGACAAGAAACAAGGAAAAAAGAAGCGTCCACTTGGTGCTCTAAACATAGCCTAATTCGTTAACCTATGTTTAAAGCTCAAAATCTTTAGCAGTTCGTCTTGACGCAGGGCAGGTGTCTTGAGGGCAGAATCGTCCGTGGCGTCGTGTTACTTTCCCGAACTCTTCGCTGTGTCCGTCTACACCGATGTCAGCGAAGACATCGGTGAATTATGATTAGTGAGTTGGTGTAGTGTTTGCTCCACGGGCTTGGATTGTGGATTGCAGCAAATATGTGTTTGGCCCTCCTATGTCGAGATAAGCGAAGGTATAGTGCGGATTTTCCATTCTTTGTGCAGTTATTAGCTGAATATCTGAAGTGGCAATCAATAAAAAGAGAATGAACAATTTTAATTGTGCATGTGTGCGAGCGCAACCATATGCGCTCGTTGCTTCGTCTTGCCAAATCGAGGAAACATGAGTCGAAAATGCGTGCGCTGATCTTGGTTTCTATTTTTATTTTTATTTTTCGCCTCTATGGTATAATTCGCCGTATTTTGTCGGAACTCTGTACACGTTTCATTCCCGTCTTCGCTATATCCGTGTGTGAAAGCTTCATATAGGTGTTGTAGCACATACGAGCCTGTAGGCTGTACGTGCGTAAGGCAACGAAAGCGCTGCTACAATTTCTTAAGGCTACCGAACTGTTCGACCGCCTTTCATGCCAAGCACGGAACTGGTATTACGTCGGCGGCAAGAGCGGCCTCTCCTGCCTTTTCTTGCTCGCCTCTCTTTCCCAGCGCAGGGTGGCCAACTGGGCTCAGCCCTGATTAAGGTCCCTGCCTTTCTTTTATCCTCCTCCTCCTCAAGTTATGCGAACGAGATGCGTAATAGAGGAAGGCCCTGGTCGGTTTCCCTCGTCATGCATTCTGCGAGACGTGTACACATCGCTACTAAGATGCGCAGTAATCGCGCGTCCCATACAAGCGGTAAAACACGCATACACGACGCTCTGCAGCTGCGCCAAAGCTCTCGCGGTGTTTTCAGTCAACGCACCTGGAAGCAGTCGAGAGCGGCTTTTCCCTTCGTCGTCGCCGCCTTTATTATGCGCGCACTCACCGACAGCGGCAAGCGTTCCCCCGAGGCGAGCTGTACACGCGGTGTGTGACTCGAGCCCATAGCCGGGTGCTTTGAAGCCGAGTTTAATTAACCTGCCTCTTGTTCTTTTGCCATCCCGTGGCCTGCCCTCTTTCTCCCCTCTCGTCAGCGAGCGCGAGCGCTGACTGAAAGAAGGGCGCGCCGAAAACGGTGCCTCTGTATTTCGAGCCTGCGTTTTGAGCGGCGATGAGGGTATACTGCGTGCGTGCGTGTGTGTTGTACTCGACAAGGTGGGCTCGGCTCGGTTTCGTTTCCGAGCTCTTTCTTCTCTGCTCCAAAGACTCTATAGCCCGGCACTGGTGGCAGCTTCGTTTTATCTGCGCGCGACCAGGCTTCAGTCGCATCGCTGCCGCCGCTGCTTTCGTTTTACGTCGGTGCTTGTAGCCGTATGTGCACCACCTCGGTGCTCTGCAACGCGTGTATCCGTTCTCTTCCTTGTCTCTTCCACGACTCCCTTTTCTAAAGTATGCTCTCTCTTCTCTCTCTCTTTCAAGTTCCCGTTTTTTTTTTTCTTTTGCCTGCGTTCTGCGGCGTTCGACCCATTCGACGGGATGGTTTACTGAAGAGATGCGCGTTTGTCGCGTCGCGTTGCGGCACGTTCTAGTCCCGTCGGTCGAGGTGCGCCAATTCCTTTTTATCCTCTCTTTCCATCCTCCCCGAGTCTTCCTCTTTTGTTTTCTTCCTCGATTCACTCAATGGCTTCCTCGCGCCTCCGCTATAGTGTCGCTCATTTTCCGCTCCCTCGAGGCCGCCTCTGATTGCAGCCATTGTTTGCGGTGATTACGCAACCGACGGCACGACAACGCGCACCTCCCTTCCCCCCCTCCTCGCTCACTCGCTCGCTCCTTCCCAATCTTTGAAGAGCGCGCGTTTTGTACGCGTGGGTGAGCTCGCCACTAACTCCCGGCTCCTTTCTTCGCGCGAGAGCACTCTGTAGCATCCCGGGAAATAAAAAAAAAGAACAGAAAAGCGCTCGCTCGCTCGCGTTTTTCGTTCCCGCGAAACAGAAAACGCGGCGCCACGTTTGGCTGGTTGGCGTTTTCCTCTTGTTTGCGTTCTGATGAGTCGGCTCGCTGAAAGCGCTGCGGTCGACGCTGCTGGTTCGTATTTTCAGCTGAATACTGCCGAGCAGTGTGTGTGTGTGTGTTTATGCGCGCGCATGTACTCCCCGGAGGCGATTCGTAGAATGGTGGCGGCTTTGAGGCTTAGAGAACTCTCGCGGCGTGCCCGTATTGTTGTCGCCGGTGTCGTCGCGCGCGCTGCCATCTTCTCTGTGTTTAGCTTGGTTGGATGCTCGCGGACAAAACGAGGATCTCTATAAGACGGAAGGAACCAATATACGCTGAATTGAACCAATGAATACATACACAGCCTTGTTTTATTTATATCTACGCATATGTTTGCCAGAAAGCGAGAAAAGCAGTGAATTATGGTGATTTATTTTGCTATAAAAGCAAATATTGTAGAACCATTGAAATTCAAATAATCATTTTTTTTTTCATTCATCGTATTCGTCTTTTGCACATCGTGACGCAGCGTTTTTCTTTAATGTACCGCTGGAACGGATTCCGTGGTAGAGACTATTAATTTTCCCTGCTTATGAATGTTACTTAGTATTGTCGGTGTGCACTACAAACCAGGCACTGGGCTCCTGAAGTACCATTGAATGAACGTTTTATCGTGAGCCTGTCGTTCGCATACGTTTTTTCAGAGAAGTTCGCTGCGAAAGCTGCTGAATATTCGAAAGAAAGTCCTTCTTCTCGGGGGCGTGACTCTCCACGCAAGCAGAAATGGCGTCAAATCTATGGAAGTCGCAAACGGCGCATGAATAGCCAGCAGCAATGCAAACAAATCGGGTATCGCCGTGAAACACGGAGCGAGTGAAACTGCGACTACATGTTGCCCACATACACGGCAAAGATGTAGTCGCCACGGTGGTAGAGTGGTTACGCTGTGAGGGTGCCGACCCGAAGGACGCGGGTTCGACACCGACCACAGCAGTCGCACTTGAGTATAAGCTAAGAGCTAGTGGCGTCACGTCATGACATGGCATCGTCTCTTGGTCAAAGCAGGGCCGATTCCGGAGGCCGTGCAAAACCGCGAGAGGTGCAAAAATTTTCCAATACATCCGACCGTTCAGGCAGTGCAAAACCACGTTGTGTGCAGAAAGATTTCGGGCGGTGGCGGTCAGTAGTGTCCACTGAGAAGAAAAAGAGGAAGATGGCTTTTGTATTGCTGCAGTCCGAGGGAAATGCCTAAGAAACCGTGAGACTGTTTTTGTGTGCATGGCAAGAGTAGAGAGCAAACACTCTTTGTGACATGCTCTTCCATACCAGGGGATGCGAAGGAAAGCGAATGCCTCTTAAGGGTCGCCAGCACACGAATGTGCACCGTAGGAGGAAGTGCCAGAAGAGAAGTCCTTCACTTTGAGCCCGTGCAGCGAGAGTGCAGGGGATGGTCGCGTCCTCACAACACGACTTCTCACATTTTTAATTGCATTTATATCACTTGTTACTATAATGTGTGGACTCGAGTGTGCCTTCTCAACTAGTCTGTTAAGATACTCATTGCAACGGTCAGGCCTTGGAGCGTACTTAGCAAATTTCTGTGTGCGCACGTTCAGGCAACCGAATCCATTGTATAATCGTAGCAAAACTTTTGCTGGGGATGAGAACTTTAAACGTTCATTCTTCTCTGCCACATTTTCCCACTAATTTCTTTATTTGCGAAGCAGGTGCAATATAAATTTTTTTGTTCTTTTGCTAACGAGTCAATTGTTCATTGCCCCGCCACGGTGGTCTAGTGGTTATGGCGCTCGACTGCTGACTGGTCGCGGGATCGAATCCCGGCCGCGGCGTCTGCATTTTCGATGGAGGCGAAAATGTTTGAAGCCCGTGTACTTAGATTTCGGTGCACGTTAAAGAACCCCAGGTGGTCGAAATTTCCGGAGCCCTCCACTACGGTGTCCCTGTTAATCATATCGTGGTTTTGGGACTTTAAATCACAGATATTATTATTATTATTCAATTGTTTATTGCCAAATAAAGACATGGAAAGTTCTACAGGGACAGCAATAGACGTGATCAATTTAGTCAGCTTCGAGAACTATCCTCCACTGAATCATTCCGAATCATAGAAATCTCTGACGTCAAAATGGGGCACCGGCGATGCAAGCTTCAGCGGCAATATTTAGCGTAAGGAAGCAAGGCCTTCATTTTTTTGCGCTCGCAATAACAATTTCGCGTTAAAGCGGAGCAAAATACAGTTTCAGAGAAGGAACAATTTTTGGACAATCAGTTTAAGTGTTCCTTGTCCATTTCCTCCGAATTTCCGAGGCGTCAAGCTTGCAGCGCCTCGGGGCACGCCTGCATCGCGAACGCGCAGCTTGCGCACTCCGGCGAGGCCTGGCGCGCACATTGCAGCGGCTCGTTTCGGTCTCGGACTGCGCTGGAAACACACTGGCGGCGAGGGCAGGCCGCGTGCATGACGAACTGCCACGCCTAGCGGCGCCTTATCTGGCGCCGGCGCGCGTCAGGTCGTTAAGGTAAATATTTATCGCGTTCGTTAGCGCCGGCGCGCCCGACCCGAGTTCGCACTCGCTCGCAGCCGAGGGTGCGGAGACTGGCGCCACGAGCGACGGTATAGAGGAGAAGAGCGAGAAAAAAAATAAATATATATACAACGCAAGAGGAAAAACAAAAGGAAAACTGTATAACGGAAGGAAGCGTGGGCGGCGCTTTTGCTTCGCTCTTGCTGACGTGCGGCCGGGAAGAGAGGAGAGAAAGGAGTAGTAAAAAGAGAAGCCAGCCATCATAAAAGGCCGAGAGGTCAATGCGGTTGGTCCCCTAAGGGTTATTACAGTAATGCGCCCCGGGGAGGAGAATGAAGATGCATTCCGGTGCGCTGCTTTTCTGGCACGCCCCGTCTGCGGCTGCTGCTTTGCGTGCTGGTTCGCCGAGGGGGAGAGGGAGTCATACAGCGGAGGGTGAGAGGCTTCACCAATTCGGGAGAAGGAGGAGAGAGGAAGCCAAGTTAGATAGGGAGTGTGGAAGGAAAGGGGCGCGGGCAGATATATTAGCGCTCCCGCGGGCGAAGCGAGAGAAATAATACATAACTGCGCCCGAATGTGAGAGCACAGATGAGAACGCAAGCACAAAGGAGGCACGCGAAATGTGGAGGAGGAATTATGAAAAACGAATCAGGGCGGAAAGGGGGTGGAATATACGTGGTGCAGAAAGAGAGGACGTCATCAAGGGGGGCGCTCCGACACCACCTCCGTATACCTCGCTCTTCTTCGTCATCTTCGATGTGTGCTCTAATATCCTATATCCGCGCTCTGACGCAACCCCGCCGAGCGCGTACGTGCACTCATGGGCGCGCTCTCGCGATTCGTGTTGTTCCTATCATTCTCTTTTGACACCTCCTGGCTCTCGCGACCATTAGCGCTAATAGCGAGCGAGACGCCAACACCTGCACCTGATCCTGCACCTGCATTGGCGATGTATATTCGGAGTCCTCGTCGCTCTGTCATTTTCTGCGCGTGTTCTCCTCTTCAATGTATTTCACTGTTGTGCATTTCTGTACCACGTGTATTCATCATGTCACGGTTGACCTCTCTCTTGAGTTTCTCCCAGCAGATAGCGCATGCTTCCAGCCTCTCCATGTGATCCTATCTATCTATCTATCTATCTATCTATCTATCTATCTATCTATCTATCTATCTATCTATCTATCTATCTATCTATCTATCTATCTATCTATCTATCTATCTATCTATCTATCTATCTATCTATCTATCTATCTATCTATCTATCTATCTATCTATCTAACTTTGTCAGTCAATCAATCAATCAATCGATCAATCAATCAATCAATCAATCAATCAAGCAATCAATACTTTTGTTAGTTCATCCTTACAATGCCACTTTTTTCGATCTCCTATTTGTTGTATTGAGTAATTGCATTTCATTGAGAGTAACCCAATTTTCGATATTGCGCTATATGCTACAGACCTCTCTCCTTCTCCAGAGATATCCGTGCCTTTGGAAGCGTTGTCTGATGGGTAAATGTATCGCTGGTACACTTGCGTAAGCCCCTCAGAGGGAAAGTGCACGATACTTGTCTGTCGATGCCGTAATTGCCATTCGGCTATTATCTGCAACTCTCGTGCGTCGGCGCATCACATTCGGTGGCAGACGTTCTTCCTCTTCGCCCGTGGTTTCGGGTTGCATAATGCTTCTTAATGGTGCGCTTGATTGATCTTTTCCATTGTGCTGCGTGCCTGCGCAACTGCTCCGACTGCTCGCTCACGCTCACTGACTCACGATACTAACGACCCTCTCATTTCGCCACCACACTGTTCCCATTCTGATTGCTGCCTTCTTTATTTGCGCGCTTCCTAACCATTGCTCAACCTTTCACCGTCCCGTTTCTTCACTCCGGTGTCGACATAGATATGGGCGTTGTCTTTAATAAAAGCTGGATTCGTTGGCCTGCAGCTGATAGCCTGACAGGCTACACTGAGTGTTAGGTGTTAAGTTGTATCCTGCAGGGATCACGCATGCAGCACGCGCACATCATCAGATGCACCGCTACACAATAGAGGCGCTCTCTGCTACAGCGCAGAAACAGCAGCCTGTAGTGGCATACACCTGACCCTCTCGTCTCTATAGCCACGTCATGAAAGACGAAACAGCGCGTGTGGCAAGAGGCCGTCTCTTGGTTTCACAGAAATCTCTCAACGTAGTGGACCCGAGGCGACGTCTATCTGAAGCAGCGTAGCTGTCCCGGCGTCCCAGTCGTTTTGTACCGTTGGCTGGATGATGGTCTTCGTACTCTGACGCCACCGCCGCCGTATTTATATTCGCCTGCCAGATACGCAGACGACGTTCTTCTTCCTAAGCGGCTGTGTAGGTGACTGTATAGCACATCGCTGTTGTATACTGTGAAGAGTTCGGGCTACGTTGACTACAAACCTGTCCATCTCTGACGTTAAACAAAACACTTTGCCTGTGCACTCGAAGCGTGGCCGCTCAGACAGATAAGTAATTGATTGGACGACCTCGTGCTCAGCGTGCTGCGTGGTGCCGTAGCCTTTGAATTACTGCAATAGGTTTGCTTTAATTAACGGGACTCACGAGCGTGTCAGAGTCGTTTAGTGTTGGTCGTGTGTGTGAACAGCCCCTTCAGACTTATTACGATTGACGAAGACGCACCGATAACGACTGGCCTTTAGACATGTTCAGAATGGATGATAACGAATTCTGTATGTTGTACATGCAGCCTACTCAAAAATTGGCCGCGTATCTGCGTGCTTCACTGCAAATGTCGTCTAAAGACGATAGAAGAGGCGCTGCGTGAGATATGGACGCCATCTGGCAATACGTCGGGAAACATGAGTGCTGTGTTGCGGGCTGGTAGTCCCGGCGCAGCAGCAGACGAAGACCGGCGGTGACCAACGCGACCGGCGGGGACGCCAGCCAGCCCGTACACGCGGTTTGGCGCGAAGCGCTGAAGCAGAAGAAACGTCCGCACTCAACCAGTACTCTCCACACACTCTTTTATTTACACGTCGCCAGGGTAAAACAGGAATGCCAGAGCGGCGCCCCATGGCATTCGTACAGTGCAATACAGAACTGAAACCGAAACACAACAATGAGCTCGTGCAGAGGGCACAGAGAAAGGCAAGTTTCAGCGCAGTCCCATTTTCAGCGCAGCTTAAGAAACTAGGGTCTTTAGAGTTACGTATGTATGCATTTTCTATTAAAGGAACACACCACCTAATATATACCTAAAGATGTTGCGCCTCAGATATGCGTATTGTTTGCTTTTTGATCAACAATGTACACAAGTATGAACCTAATCAGCCGTTCAAGATGGCTGGCCCTTGGGCAAGTGGTTCACCTTTGGCCGAGTGGCTGAATCGAGGGACGTGCCGACAAACAGAAAGACAGACCAAAATTTCTCTGTTTAAGTATCCCAAGAAAGACTATCGTCTTTAAAAGACTATCGTCTTTAATGGTCCATGTGTAGCTGACACCACGTTTGTGCTCCAATATCTCCTTTTATCGTCTAAAAAAAAGGGTATGCGTCTAACGTGCAAGCATCAGATTATTTGGATGGAAGACAAATTAAGCAGGTACGGCCGAGGGGTACCTCCTGAAGACCCCCGGAATTCTCAGTAGTAAAAGTAGAAAAACACTGCAGGGCAATAGCGCACAAGAATGTTATTGTTTGGGTTTTACGAGCCATACCACGATATGATAGTTGAGGGCTCCGGAAATTCCGACCACCGGGTATTGTTTAACATGCACCTAAATGTAAGCACACGGGCCTCTAGCATTTAGCCTCCATCGAAATTGGGCCGCCGAAGCCGACAGCGCGCAAGGAGTGTTCTGGTTAAGTGTGACATTGATTTTATATACCAGTATCACTATATGACTTCTTGCGCGCACGATAGGTGGCATGGAATTCCACATCGACGTTGCAGTACGAAACGGAACGGTGAGAAAACAAAAGGGAAATCGGCCAGGCGAGAAAGCCAAACAAAGCAAGGAGGAGCAGGAGACAGTGCAGTAGCTCGCTCCTCGGGCGCGCGCTGTGGCGCTGAACGGAATAAATAATTCGCGGAATGGACGCACCGCTGGGCCTCCTTCGCCGTCCCTTCATTTGCATACACGCAAATGGGACGACGGTGGTGAGCTGTGAACGCCCGGTCTCTTGTTTTATGCCCGCGCTTAGGCGTAAAATAGCGGTTTCGCGCGAACGCGCGGTGTTTTTAGAAGGTTCTGTAACCTCCACTCCATTCCTCTCTGCGTAGAGTGCGCACCTCCGTTTCACTAGCGCCCCTTTTGATTATTAATTTCTTTTTGTTCAGTAAATTTCCTGTCTGTCTCCATATAATGCCTCCGCGCCAGCGAAATCTGCATCTCATCTCCCACGCGCCGTTCTTCGTTCCGTTGGGTTCTTTTCCTCGCATAGCGAAATTTCCGTTGCTCTGTTTGCGTTCGTCACGCTGCGGCTGCGCGGCAATTGAATCTATTAACCGGGGTCCTCTTGCCTCTCACGCGTTTCTTTCTTTTTCTTTCTTTCTTTCTCTTTCTTTCTTTCTTTCTTTCTTTCTTTCTTTCTTTCTTTCTTTCTTTCTTTCTTTCTTTCTTTCCTTTCTCTTCTTTCTTCTTTTCTTCTTCTTTCTTCTTTCTTTCTTTCTTCTTTTCTTTCTTTCTTTCTTTCTTTCTTTCTTTCTATTATTTTCTATTCTATTCTGTATTCTGATTGCTGCCCCTGCTGTTCTCACGCTGGAAATCAGTGTGCGGCTCTTTTCAATAGCCAGATCCTCGCGCCAGTTTCGCGTATTACGTCTGTTTCGAATGCAGCAGCAGCGCCGTCCGGTGTGTAAATGCGTATGCTATACATACACTCCCGCACACTGCGCAGTGTGCATGCGCGGTCTTGGATTCTTTTTGGGAATTATCGTTCTGCAAATGTTGCATGCGCGTCTCAACCTCCCACTCCTCGAGACCCCTACCCGTTTTCTGGCTGGTGTTTTGTTCCCAGAACGAATGGCTTTCCCAATCAAC